>NW_011495072.1:7451085-7510837 GCF_000754665.1 Bison bison bison | reverse complement strand
TGGAGGGAGTCCTGCCCCTCGCCTCAACTGGACCAAAGATGATGGACCTTTGCTGGTGACAGAACGGCACTTCTTTGCTGCAGCCAACCAGCTTCTCATCATCGTAGATGCTGGGCTAGATGATGCTGGGAAATATACCTGCATTATGTCAAACACCCTTGGGACAGAACGTGGTCACATTTACCTAAATGTGATTTCATCCCCCAATTGTGACTCTTCCCAGAGTAGCATTGGACATGAAGATGATGGGTGGACCACAGTTGGCATTGTGATCATTGTTGTGGTCTGCTGTGTAGTGGGAACCTCTTTGATCTGGGTCATTGTTATTTACCACATGAGAAGGAAAAACGAAGACTATAGTATCACCAACACAGGTAAGTGGTATCCGGTTGACCACTGTGGCTTGTGTCTGAGTCAGAATGTAGTGAAGAGTTTTGATACTTTATGTGTGATAGAGGGAGAGTTTTTCTGTTAAAATGTCCTACTTCCTTGATGTGATGGAACCTCTCTAGTGAATAATTTTAAGAATTTCTAGACAGTCCCCCCAGACTTTGCTCTTATAAACAGTTGCAGTGCACCTTCTTTCTTTAATTCCTAAGGCTCATTTCTCTTGTAATTTTCCTGTGGGAAAGAATGGAATCCTTATGACAGAGGTTAGTCTTTGACACTTCTCACTCACCCTGAAGTCCTGTGAGAGAAGAGATACAATACAGCCAGATAGATTGTGAAAGTGCGTCTGTGGATTTCAGACTTTAGGTTTTGTTTCTTTTGCTAATACTTTTAAAATGAAGCTTGGGGGAGAATTCTAATAAGAAATAATTTTAAGAGAAAATTCTAAGAGCTCTTGAGTTCCTGGGTACATAACATTTTTTTGGTCATTAGTAGAGAAGTAGAATACATTTGCAAAATAGTCTTCTGAGTTAGGTAAATAAATTACCTAACTTTATTTGAGAGTTACAGATGTCTCTTTTACAGAGGAACTCAACCTGCCTGCAGACATTCCCAGCTACTTGTCTTCCCAAGGAACGCTGTCTGAGCCACAAGAAGGCTACAGCAACTCTGAGGCAGGCAGTCATCAGCAACTTATGCCTCCTGCCAATGGATATTTACACAAAGGCACTGATGGTAATGACTCTTCATTGTCTGTGCTTACCGTTTCAGCCTACCCGGTTGGGTTTAGTTTTCAGTGGATAGTCTTCCCCACTAACTTGAAGCAGTATTTTAAAATAAGATACACAATGAAAACATTTGGATCCATGCAAAATAGGATGAAAATTGACTAGAGTCCTAACAGAGGAGAAAATCATTTGACAGAAAGGAGGAACACTTTCTTCTTATTTTTTTTTTCAAAAAGAAAAATAGTTAACATTTATTGAATGATGTTTACTATGTATCAGAAACCATTTAAATATTTTTACATGTGCACACTCAGTCCCCATGACAGTCTATGTATTCAGTACCAGTATAATCACTAATGCACTGATTAAAAGACTGAGGTACAGAGAAATTAAGACATTTATACAAGACTACACTTAGTGATCATTTAGAGGGAGAAAAAATTCAAACCTAGGTGATCTATTTCTACAGCCCATATCATTAGCTAATCTACTACATGACAAATATATTATAAATTATAAGCAGATAAAGAGAAAATGACACATATACAGCAATTATTTCCTTGTGTATGTGCTAAGTCATGTCCAACTCTTTTTGACCCAATGGACTGCAGCCCCCCAGGCTCCTCTGTCCATGGGATTGTCCAGGCAAGAATACTGGAGTGGGTTGCCATTTCCTATTCCAGAGGAACATATTCTTAAACAAGGGATTGGCGAACACAGCAAAGGCTTCCAAACCAAAGTATTGTTATGGGAGAGAGATGTTCTAGAAACTTCTTTCAGGTGTCTTTTATCCTTTTCAGGCATGAGCACCCTTCAGACCATGTCCAGGAAGTTTGGTCTGTCTGCTGACAGGTAGACATTCACTCAAGTTTAAAGGGCATTGATGATTCTCAGTATATATTGAAGAGTATCAGAGAGAGATAAAATAGTTAAGATATAAAATAATAATTAAGAGATATAAAATAATTAAGTTCTAATAATTAAGAACCTAACTTCTCAACAGTACTTTTCTCCACTCCACCCTTCCCATGGGGAGTTACAGAGCACAAGGAGGAGAATTAAGGGATAGAATTGGGGTTGACTCAGTTCTTCTTTCCAGCCATGTGGCCATGAACACGTTATTTAAAATCTGAGCTTTAATTTCTTCATTTTAAAAATAAAGCAACAATATTTTATAAAGCATTTCTCTCAAGATTCTCAAAGATTCTTTGAATGAATCTGTGTAGTACTTCAAGTACTAATCAAATGGAAGGTCTGTTTCATTTCTACAGAGATTTTTTTTAGACTGGATGTTACTAGAACTTCTGTGTAAATCAACAAATTGGATTTTCTTTTGGCTTTCCATGGAAAGGAGAGTATTTCTAGCCTTTTTTTGGCTGCACTCAGCAGTTTGTAGGATCTTAGTTCCCTGACCAGGGATTGAACTGGGGGCCATGGCAGTGAAAACATCAAATTCTAACCACTGTACTGACAGGGAAGTCCTGGCTGTTTAAAGAATACTTAAAAGTCTCTACTCTTTGCAATTTGTGGGAAATAATACTACTTTCTGGGTTAAACTTAATTACTTCAGTTCTTTTCCGATTCTAACAATTCTGTTGCTTGATCATGAATAAGTAACTCACTCTCTAGTTCTCACTTTCCTCTCTTTTATCATTCAGTTTTCAAACACTTAATGGTCCAGGGAGCTCATTAAACTTCTACTTCTACCACACACACACTTGTCAGGCAGGACCCTTGACCGTCAGAAACTTTCTCTAGGAATCCTTTTAGCAATTAGTGTTGCTTAACCTCTTGACTTATGAAAGTCATAGGGGCTTTTGTGAAGTGAAGTCATCCTAGCTGCTTCTTCTCTGCTTTAGTTTGCTTAAGCCAAACGTGTCTTGTAGCACAGTGCCAACCTTATCTTGGCTCTCTTGATTTTAACATGACTTTATTTAGGCTGGACAAGGATGATTTAATGTACTATTCAAGAGCGTGCGTGCTGAAGTCAGAGGACCAGAGTTTAAGTTTCAGCTTTCCGCTGGGCAATATGTCTTCGGGCAAGTTACCCAGCCTCTCTGTGTTGTAATTATTCCGTGTGTAATATAGCGATGATAATTAGTACTTACCTCATAAGCATATTATAAGGATTAAATAAGTTAATTCACAGAAAGACCTTGAAACTTCATCACGTTTATAATGTAAGTTTTGAACAAATGCCAGCTGTGATGACAATGATGACAGCTGTTAGAGAAAACTAACGATTGGCAAAACTGAGTCCTTAACTGAAGGATGTTTGGTTTCTTTCGTGGGTTGTATTAGGTGGCGCTGGCACCAGAGTTATCTGCTCAGATTGTTACGACAATGCCAACATCTACTCCCGGACCCGAGAATACTGTCCGTACACCTATATTACTGAAGAGGATGTTCTGGATCAGACACTGTCCAGCCTCATGGTCCAGATGCCCAAAGAGACTTACTTGGCACATCCTCCCCAAGATGCCACTACCCTGGAGAGCCTGGTGTCGTCAGCAGAGAGAGAGAGATGTGCCTTTCCCACCAACCATGAGAGGATGAATGAGAAGAAGCCTTCCTCCACGCGGATGAGCAGTGGTAAAGGGCACGGCGTTGTTTGTTGTTTTGGTTTGTTTTCACTTTCACCTACTTGATTTTTCCTTCGATCATGTCCGTGGCACTCTCATTTGACAGAAACAAACAAATTGGTATACTGTAATAATTAGCTACTGTTAACTTCTATAAACTAGAGCCAGAGATTTTTATGGAAAGAAGTCTGAAGTTGTAGGATGAAAACAGTTTTTGTGGGAGTAGCAGGATCTTACTTCTAAAGATTTAGGAAAAGTTACAGAAAAAGTTTCTATAAAAAAAGTTTCACATAGGCAGTACTTTTTTCTTCCATATTTATTTAAATAATGGAGACCTGAAATACCAAGGATACAATAATTTGGGCATAATTTGGTGAATATTTTCACTTCTGTGATTTAAAAACATTTTATTTGGTTGCTATTCTATCAGGTAAATGTTGAATGTCAGTATGACTTGGCAGGTGTTTGCTTTCAGTTGTGTTGTGCAGATGAGGAAGAGGAACACAGGTTGTATTGTGAAGATGGGGCATTTGAAACAACCCAGTAAAGCAAATCAAAACAAAGCCAAATGAAACTTTCTAGACCATGAAGATGTCTTCTTCTCCATCCAGGCTCTTGATCAGCTCTCACCCTCTTGTCAGCCTGGAATGGAAGAGCACTGGAAGTAGGGTGGGGCTGACCACTGCAGGTCTCCAGTGGAAGACGTTGTGTAGTGGTGATTCCAGGGATGGTTCTGGCTGGAATAAATGGAATAGCATGGACTTTTGCTATGTGCTCTGTTGTTCTGTTAACTAATTACTGGCACGTTAGAAGCTGAAGAGGAATGGTTGCTTATTTTTAAAATGATTTTTTAAAGATATTTGTTATTTAATGATATAATGACTGCTTAGTCCATGTTTTTTTCTGTGTATTACACAACTTTCATTACTATTTGGATACTAATTCTCTTTTAGTCTGTTCCCATGTGTGTAAAGAGTTTAAGCTTTCATTTTTATAGTAGCAGAAACACCAATAATAGGTGAAAGTAGATGACATATAGCATGATTTCAGTAATTAATTGGTGAGGTTGTTGGTTAGAAGGGTTTGAAAGACCATAGTTCCAGTTTTTGTTTTCTTTTCTTTTTTTGGTTGTTGCAAGAAAAGTGGCAAGTATACATTTGATCTTAACGTCCTTATTTAGGAATATTGGGCATCTTAATTTCTTTGAAGACTTGGGTAGAAGAAAATTAAGTCTTAGAAAATGTAAACTTGCGTTCACCACTGGTAATTATTCCTGTGTTTCATTCTCAGAAACCTTGCAGCGGCCTCTGTGGAACGTAAGCAGAGAACCAGGTATGCCTCATCCTCCTTTTCCCCAGCAGTCAGTCCTTGAGTCATCACAACTCCATCAAAATGAGGGCCTGGCAGAGAGTGATCCAGACTGTTCCACTTGCCCCACGCCCTGTCACAGGTTACACGACCACACTTTTGATTTTAGTAGGACTCGGAACGTTCACAATGGCAGTGAGGGCACATGAAACTCACTCTAGGATGCAGTTTCAGCAGACTCAGATTAATTGATTTTGTATTTACTACCTCAGTGTTCAGAAGAAACCCCAAAGTCAGCATTTGCTTTACTTACGTCTACAGTTCTATCTGACCACACCAAGGTAGGCCAGGCATTCGTTTGGCTTATACTTGATGAAGAAAGGGTAACGGCTGACAGAAATGGGTACATCTAATAGAAAATGTGCAACCTGGGCAGAGGAAGATACAGGACAAAGTGCTTTGTGATGGTTCTACCGGGATGTGCCCAGGTGTGCATAGCCTCTTAGGAAGCTCTCCTTGCTGCTTAACACCTTGGATTGTCTCAACCTGCAGAATGACCCTGAATAAACAACGCCATTTTGTTTTGCCTTCCAAGGACGAGAAATAACTTTGGAGGCCCCTGAGAAGTGTGCCTGGGATTCTGCAGTGATTTTAAACGTATAGTTGAGAGTGGGGCTTTGATATTCAAGGTCGTCGACAGGAATCCCAGACTTGACCAACTATTACCAGGTCAAGAGTTTTGTATTCTTGTGAATCTCTCTCTCTTTTTGGGTCCCTGTCATCCAGGGGTCTCATTGTAAATATATGTGCATTTATAAATAACTTTTGTATTCATTGATCATATGTGTTGCAATGTAAATATTTTTGATATGCTAAAATTATATATATAATATCCACGTATAATATTGACAACAGCTTCTCAGACCACAGATTTTGTACAGCTTGGTTTAGTGAATCCAAAGATTTCGTTTCAAGTTTTGAATACATACTTGTTAAGAAGTATAATAAGTACAGAAGCATGGTACCTAGTGATTGCGTACACACAAACACAGTCTTGGTGTAATTAACCACTTTCTTGGTACCTAAAGATTCATGCATCTAATCATTTGTCACCTGTTTACAAGTGCCAGGTAATATAATCTTTCTAGCATAAAAAGACTTTCAAAAGACTAGTAGTCTTGTTATTGCCATATACACACAGATAAAGGAAAACTTGTTTTGGGAATATCTACTGTGAGCAAAGTACTTTGTTGATGAGGAAACCAAAGAATGCTTTTTTTCTCTGTGTGTGTGTTTGTTTTAAACAGTTTAATATCTCTTCTACTAATGCACAGTATATCTTAAGGGAATATTGCTTTGGGGAAGAACATGCAGAAACTCATAAAACTTCAGCATGGTCCTTGTTTTGTACAAGTGATTATTTAAGCCAAAACGTTTTCTTGAATTTCTGATAGGAAAAAGCTTTATGTTAACAAAAGACTTAGTGCTGTAATTAAGTGTAATGAACTAAAGCTCTTCTTTCTTTCTGCTTTCAGAAAGAAAGACTGTTGGATTCTGTCCTCTGAATTTAGTGAGGAGTAATTATGTACTAGATGAATTCAGTCACTTAAATGAAAATATCAGTTTTTAAGTTATTGTACATTTCAAGAGTTTTAAACTTTATGTAATTTCTCAGCTCTTTGCCAGGAAGTTTGGCTGAATTTCATACTAGTTTTCAATCCTAAGTTTTTGTCCCATAGGCAGCAGCACTTTTTTAGCTGTTTTATACCACCATGTCTGTCTTTTTTTTTTTTTTTCTTTTTAAATAGCCTCATTCATTTTCATTTTGAACTTCTTAAGTACCACTATTTTCCTCTCCTTTCAATTTTGGATCCCTCTTCCTACTTACTAGGTTGAATTAATAGTGTAGCTTGTACTGGGCTGACTTAGAATCAAGAAACCTGGTTTAGTTTTAGCTCTGCTGCTTAAAAGTTGTATAATCAAAGGCAAGTCTCTCTACTTCTCAGCCTGACTTTTTCATTTATGAAACGACGTTTTACTAGATGCTCTAAAGCCCTTTCCAGCTGTAACGTTCTATGAATCTGTGGTCCCTCCAGGAATCAAGGAGGATTATCTACTCTAATAAAAAGCTGCTTTCATGAAATATTTGTTAGAGTAGAACAGGAGTGATGCTGCTTACTCTGACTTGAGCCAGATTTATTTCCTCTATAGCAAGAGTAATGCTATAAGAACCTTTCACGAGGAGAAAAAACCTTCAGCTTCTAAAACAGTATCAGTAAACGTGAAGAATCGTGATTAGATTGAGAACTACCCTTGGTGTGTTACAGCACACCAGAGTATCCGAATCTGTTGAGAGGTATGCCACTGCTAATTTGTGACCAGTTTATGACTCACCTTTCTAATGTATTCAAGGTCATTCTTCTAATTATAGTACTCTGACTCACATTCTGAGGGACTTCTTCAGTGAAAAAGGTGGAGTTAGAGCAAGGCTGCAAAGAGCATCAGCTGTTACATGGGAGAGGACAAAACCAGTGCTCTAGAAAACTTAAAATCTACCATCGCTGCCTCTCCTTCAGCAGTGGTCCCTCTGCTGCCACTGGTGTCAGGCTGCTCCTCTACAGCCAGGTTCTCTGTCGTGTCAGCTGGTTGAGATGTCCTCCCAGATATTGCTAGCTTTCCTAAATAAAAACACTTGCCTGAAAAACTAGTCAGGAATTTGATTAAATGGGGATAGTCTACCCCTGGTCTTAAAAATAGTAAATGTAATAAATTCTAATCTTAGGAGGTGGAATTCCTGAAATTTTTCATTATTGCATGTTTTTGACCAAGCAGATGCTCTGCTGTAAACAGGATTAGTGGCTCATCATTGTTTCTTCCCAGCAGTGTAATGTCTGCCTGCCACCAGTTTAATCAGAAATGTTGTAAGAGCAAGGCAAACAAATGCCGAGAGAAATCCTCTGTCTCCCACCCAATTACCACTTCATATCAGTAGGGATGCATAAATTCTCTTCATTTGTTTGTGCCCCTCTGAGACTGATTCTGTAAGTCTACCTTGAAGAAGAAATAATGTTTTCCTTGTACTTCAAGCTTCCCTGCCACAGAATCGACAAGTGGACCCCATGAGCTTTCTGTCGTTCAGCCTCTGATGTGCTTTCCCTAGATGCAAGGGAATCTGTAGAACAGGAGGTACCAGAAACCCAGCCCAATGTGCTGTCCCCCTAATGTGCCATCTTAAAATGCTCTAAATGTGTATTTTTCTGTAAAGTAAATGTTGTGTTTAAAAACAGTTGCCTTCATGTTGCCCATTGGGAGGTTTTGTAAAAGAAACATTAAGATGTTAAGCAACTTAAGAATCTTACCCATTTTCCTAAGAAGAGGGAGAGAAAGTCTTTAGTTATGTCGAGGGTTGTCATAGGAAACAAGGATTAGATGCACTCGTCTTCCATTGGACGGGTCATATCAGTGGGACAGAAGTTACAGGGAAATAGAGTATATATACCTGCCAATAATTCTATATACCCTAACACTCTAAAAATTAGATTTATCTGACAATAGGAATCATCAGCCTTTCATGGGAGAAGTATGCACAGAAGCTAAGTAATCATCTATTAAGAGCATTGGAGAAATTTCTGTACTGAAATGGAATATGGACAAGATGACCTAAACCCTGTTTCAGTTTTATCATTGGAATTCTCCAGAAGCAGTCAGACAATTTAAAATCTTCACCCTATAGAATCCTTTGTATACAGTAAGTTTACTGTATAATTAGAAAATTTATTTTTAACTAAAAGATAATGTTCTTTGGTTGACAAAAGGAGCCTGTTCTGTGTTAATAATGGCAAACATGAAACTGGGCTTATTCTTTTGAGAAAATCTATAATGTTCCTAACCCAAATGGCATTACCATAATAAAAAATGTTACAGCGTATAACCCTTTTACTCTAATTTTTATTCCTGTTTCTTTTTTTTTTATTCCCCACCCACCACCATTTCTTTTTTTGTCAGTGGGACTCCATGGGAATGGGAATGGGATTGTGCTGTTCAGTTTTGTAGCCAGTGTTTTACCCAAGTGTGTTGTGGCCTCTTCTAATCATGTTAATAGCCCCAGAAATGCCAAAAGAGTGGCGAAGTAACAGAGGTAAATTGGCTGTCATTTTATGCTACATCTTCCATTTCTTACTTTGCTTCTGATGCAAATTATAGAAGTAATTGTGAAGCAATTGGACCTCAGAAAGTTGAGTTAAGATTGCTAGGCAACCTGTTAGTAACGTTTCATTTTTCCATTACGTAGTCTCTTTCCTAGTTCAGTGTGGCAGATGCTTTTCCCTCTTGCTTCTAACCTAAAAATTTTGTTTGGAGTACAGTCTAAGTCAACATCAGTTAAGCTTAATTTTCTTCCTTCTTCCTCTCTCTTTCCTTTCTCCTTCCCTTCCTTCCTTCCTTTCCTCAGTTCCTTTTACAGCTGCTTGGTTTGTTGACAAAAGTAACATGTTCTGAATTGAGATATGTTACAAACTTCTCTTAACAACACCTGAAAGCCCATGAATCACCTGGAGATTTTGTGGGTAGTGAGGGACGTGTGTGTGTGTGTTTGCGTGCACGTGTGCATGTGTGAGGAGTGATACTTGGACCTGCTCCCTCAAGGTTGTATGTTGAGTGTTTCCTAGCGGTTCTGATAATCTCTACCAACAGGTGGGGTGAAGGTAAAGAAACAGCTTGATTTGAACCTGTTTCCAAATGTAAGGAGTAAAGTGATCTTTGTCAGCTCTAATTGATCAGCAGGTGGTCAAGTGCTCTTTGGATATCTCTTGGCTACCTAAAGTGGCCTCTTGATCCACTGAGACACTACTTCTCCCCTCTCCTTTCCCCTTCTCCCTTTTTACCCGTCAGAGGATGTCAGTCCGAGCAGCCATGGTACTCGATGTATGTAAAGAGAATTATAAGCCAAGTTGTCGTTCAGTGTGGCCCTTCCCTAGTATCTATTTATATTTTCTCACACATGAGAATGTATATTTTATAAAGCATGTGTTTGTCTACTTGTTTGTCTACTGTAATGTCTTCAATAAAGCTAAAATACATGATGATGTTCTGGTCTTTTCTTGCCTAAAGGACAGGAATGAAATGGTGCATTTTAAAGTTTGTGGTCCTTTTGAGAGGGACTCCAAGTAGCTGTACAAGTTAAAATGGGGAAAAGCCACTCTCCTGTAGTCCTGCCATGTTTAGCAGTCACACACAGCCTCCAGCCTGCCTCGGGTGCAGCCTGCACTGTGAGTTGCCCCAGGCGGGCACTGCTGGTTCTCCTCTTCCTCCTTACGCTACCCACTGTGGTGCTGTATGCCTGGTGGATGGAAAGAAGCACATCTGACAGTTTGTTAGAAAATAAGAGTGCTGGACTTCCCTGGAGGTTCAGTGGTAAAAAGTCTGCCTGCCAATGCGGGAGACTTTAGTTGGCTTCCTAATACAGGGAGATCCCACATGGCGCAGAGCAATTAAGCTCATGTATCACAACTTCTGAGCCCGAGCTCCAGAGCCTGAGAGCCGCAACTCCTGAGCCCATGTGCCTAGAGGCTGTGCTCCACAACAAGAGGAGCCGTGGCAATGAGAAGCCTGCACATTGCAACTAGAGAGTAGCCCCTGCTCTCTCCAACTAGAGAAAGCTGGTGTACAGCAATGAAGATCCAGGGCAACTAAAATAAGAGTGCTTTCTACATCAAGAATTTGAAGACTGTTTTCTAATCTGGTAAATCTTTAATAAGATATTTGAAGAATGTCGGTATTCTGGTCAGCCTCCTTGCTGTACGGTTTTAGGGGCTATTTCCTCTGAGTTTGTCAGCTGTTTGAAGGCCGAGCTCATAATACTGATCCCATTATCACCTCTGTTGCTGTTTATTCTTTGAGGCATGTTCCACAAACATTATTTTGTTTGACTCACACAGTACTCCTAAGATGTAGATTGGGCAGAGGATTTTAATCTCTCCTTTTTTGTAGTTAGCAAAAATGGCTCATTGAGATCATCAAACAGTGTTAAGAAGTTTTTAGGCAGTAGAGCCAGGATTTGAATTCAGAACTTCTGATTCATGTTCAGGATTTTTCCCACTGTGATATTTTCCAGTTCTGAAGAGTGCTTACAGTCTTCACAAACATTGGATAAAAACCTTCTGGGCATTGATCACTTTCAATATGGTCAAAGTCTAGACTGGAAATGTACAGTGGCAGCTGATTTTTACTTTATTCCTGATAGGAAAACACACTGTCATTGTCTTCTCTTATTAGGTGGAATGAAGAAAAATGCCATGATTTTTTCATTTTTTTGTCTTGAAGTGTGATGTACTAGGGCCCAAGTAATAGTCCTGCTGAGTTATGAAAGGTATTTGTTTGTACTCAGCTATTTGGAAGCTTGTAACCCAGTGCTGAAGCTGTCTGTGTTGCAGGGCCAGTTGCTATGACCTACATGTTTGTAAAATACACTAAGCCTTGTGTAATCAAGGCTCTATAGGGAATGTTCCATCTGCAACCTCTGCTGCTTTTTTCAGCCAGTCAAGAAATCTTGAACTTTCTAAGGCCAAGTTTGGTCACTTTGTTTATTTAGGTCATAGGCCAACATCAAAGCCAGTTTCCAAAGCTCTTGACAAAAAGAGACAAGTAAAAAGCACAGTTGTTCAGTCTCTAACTCAGGTCTGACTCCTCATGACCCCATGGACTGCAGCTCACCAGGCTTTCTTGGTCCTTCGCTATCCCCTGGAGTTTACTCAGACTCATGATCATTGAGTCAGTGATACTATCTAACCATCTCATCTTCTGCCACCCCCTTCTCCTTTTGCCTTCAATCTTTTTCAGCATCAGGGTCTTTTCCAATGAGTCAGCTCTTTGCATCAGGTGGCCAAAGTATTGGAGCTTCAGCATCAGTCCTTCCAATGAATATTCAGCGTTGATTTCCTTTAGGATTGACTGCTTTGATCTTCTTGCTAAGGGACTCCCAAGAGTCTTCTCCAGCACCACAATTCAAAAGCATCAATTCTATAGCGCTCAGCCTTCTTTATGGTTCAACTCACATCTGTACATGACTACTGGAGAAACAATAGCTTTGACTATACGGACCTTTGTTAGCAAAGTGATATCTCTGCTTTTTAATATGCTGTCTAGGTTTGTCATAGCTTTCCTTCCAAGGAGCAAAAGTGCCTTTTCATGACTGCAGTCACCATCCACAGGTATTTTGGAGCCCAATAAAATAAAATCGGTCACTGCTTCCATTTTTTCCCCTTCTATTTGCCATGAAGTGATGGGACAGGATGCTATGATCTTAGTTTTTTGAATGTTTGCATTTTATGCCAGCATTTTCACTCTTCTCTTTCACCCTCATCAAGAGGCTCTTTAGTTCATCTTTGCATTCTGCCATTAGAGTGGTATCATCTGCATATCTGAGGTTGTTGCTTTTTTTCTTGGCAGTCTTGATTCCAGCTTGTGATTCATCCATGTGACACTTCATATGATGAACTCTGTGTGTAAGTTAAACAGGGTAACAGTATACAGCCTTGTCTTACTCCTTTCCCAATTTTGAACCCATCAGTTGTTCCATGTAAGGTTCTAACTGTTGCTTCTTGACCTGCATACAGGTTTCTAAGGAGACAAGGAAGGTGCTCTGGTAGCATTAATCAGTTACTGCTAGGAACAAATAATGCAGTTTTAGCAAACATATTCTGCCACCCCTTTCAGGTATCATTAAGCGCTTTACATACTCAGCACTTCATCTTCACAACAGTGGTTTGAGGAGGGTTTTTTTAAATTTTATTTACTTTCGGCTGTGCTGGGTGTTCATTGCTGCTTTTTTTTTAGTTGGGGTGAGTGGGGAGGACTCTAGTTGTGGTGTGCAGGCTTCTCACTGTGGTGGCTTCTCTTGCTCTAGACACGCAGGCTTCAGTAGTTGTGTTTCACGGGCTCCAGAGCACAGACTCCTTAGTTATGGCATATGGGGCTCAGCTGCCCCACAGCAGAAGGGATCTTTCTGGACCCTTGCATTACAAGGCAGATTCTTAACCACTGGACCACCAGGGAAGCCCTGCAGGAGGTTTTCACAGATGTTGAAACAAGAAACTTAGCCAAATTCACATAATTAACATGCAATAGAAGCAGGAGTTAAAATGAGCTTCATGATTTCAAAGCACAGGTTCTTACCCCATGCATAGAAAGGAAAAAATGAACTTTTTATCAAGGCCTTACTTTGTCATTTAGTCTTTGTTATGGGCTGAATTCTGTGCCCCACCTCCCTACCCCCCAGATTCACATGTTGAAGCCCTAATCTCCAGTACCCCAGAATGTGACTGTGTAAGATCTTCAAGAGTAATTATATTAAAGTGAAGTCCTTAGCGTAGGCCCTAATCCAATGTAACTGGTGTCTAACAAGAAGAAATCTGGGCACCAGACTTGCAAGTGCACAAAGAAAAACCACGTGCAAGAAGGATGCAGCGAGAAAGCAGGCCAACGAGAGGCCTCAGAAGAAACCAGACCCGCTGACATACTGACCTTGGACTTCCAGACTGCAAAATTGTGAAAAAATAAGCTGTCATTTAAGCCACCCACTCAGTGGTCTTTGGTTATAGTAGCCCCAGCAAACTAATTCAGGCTTTCAGTAACCCAGCCAGGTTGGTAGACTTACCTTACACCTCAGGCTAAGTGAATTGTGCAGTCACGTGATCCGAAGCCCATGGTCTTCTACTGAGCTGCTGCTGCTGCTCTGCTTTATCTACTGAAATGTAGAGAGACTGGAAATGAAACCAGTGAACACTGGCTGGCATGCTTGGAGTTCTGAAGTATCGCACATCGCCAACCTCACAGCGGTTGCAACAGTTACTACAGTGCTGAACGATGCTTTGCCAGAACACAAAAAAGTGACACGTGTTTACGGCATAAATGATTGTATGTTGAGTGCCTCTGGAACCAAAAGCAAGGTATTTGAAGCATTTAGAAGTGAGTGCTTTTAAGCTTCTGTTTTATTCTTCTTTCCAAAGGAGAGGCCAGGTTTTTAAATCAATAAGTAGAATCCCATATGTGGAATGACTGGCTGCTTTTGAGTCATATGCCAGATCAAGTAGTTTAATTTTTGTCTTTTGTAAATGTGCCATCAAAGGCTGTGTGAATTCCTCTCTTTCAAAAACAGTAGGCATGTGGTTAAGGTCGGCAGTGCTAGAGGCTAGCTTGAATGATTTATTCTTCTGGGCAAGCTCCAGAGACAAGTGCATGAGTATATGTTCCATGCTAGGAACAATTAGTGCACAGAAGAAATACAATTATCATCAAACTGAATTACTGCTTCCAGGGCCCTGTTTTCATATGAGTAATCTGGAGGTGGCATGGGGACCACACAGATGAGCTCTTACTGAAAAGGAACTTCAGATTACGACTCAAGTGTGTAATGTTGAGGACTTTGGACTTTTGGAGAAGCGCAGAATAAATCACAATGAGTTGCAGGTTTGGGGAAAAAGCAACGTATCCTGTTGGCTGGAGTTTTACCTCCTGGGCCCCACTCCTCCACAAGCACCAGTTTTGTCTGGCCCCTTAGTCACCTGTCTTACCTGTGAATATGTACCATTTTTGGAAGGTCCTTTGAGGTGGAAAGACTTTAATACTCAAGGAGGGAAGAAGTTTGAAAACTACCTCCTTGTCTTCCCCTGTTGAAAGTCTCAATGTTTCTTCCTTTCAGCCTTAATTTAGAGAAGCCCTTAAGAACTGGCTGGGTATATTACTTTCTTAAAGGAGTCTATAAAGGCTCCCTTTGTTTACTCCCTCTGTAAACTTCCAGTTTACAGAGATGACTGGTTCATTTTCCCCAGAAGTCTTTCCTTGTGTCTAATTCAAATTCTAGCAGATGCAGGATTTGTTAGTGAAATGGCTACTGAGGGTAGTGACAGAATTTAAGAATGGCATAGGTAGGGAGGGGGCAGGGGAGGGCTTGAAAAATAATAATAATAGAATGGCACAGAATTTCTTTTGTAGCTCTTGAAGGCGGAGTGGGCTTTTAGAATACCTTCGCTTGGGAAGATCCCCTGGAGGAGGGCATGAAAACTCACTCCAGTATTCTTGCCTGGAGAATCCCATGGACAGAAGAGCCTGGAGGGCTACAGTCCGTAGGTTCACAAAGAATTGGACACAACTGAAGTGACTTAGCAAGCACACCTTGGCTTAGAAAGCAAACCTGTTTCCTTTCTGTCTCCACTAAACCTCCAGTCCTGAATGTTCCCTTCCCTATTGCTCATCGCACTCTTCTCTCATGCGCCAGTAAGAGAGTTTGGGCAGAAGAAGCAAAAAAACTAAACTTGTAAGTACCCCATTTGCCATCCTTGGTGGAAATACCCTCTTTCAGGCTCAGTAGAGCTGTGCTTTTCTCCAGGGACAACTGACTGGTATGTGAGGATTTCTTATGACCAACAAAATTTTAAGTTTCCCTGGGCCCTGAATTAACCATACAGTTTTAAAGTCAGTGATTTGAAGCACGTCTTTAATGTAGAACAGAGCTGTTCCAGTCCTGCCTTCACCTCTTACACATTGTGAAAGCTCAAGTCTTGTGCCTTGTTCTCATTTTCTGTAAAGTAGAAAGGATCATGCCTACCATATCTGGTTGTTGTGAGGAGGTAATGCATTTAAAGTACTAAGCACAGTTCCCAGCAAACTGTGGGGAAAACTTCAGCTATTAGCTATTGTTATGGGCACCCAAGAACACTCCCCGCCCCTCCCTTCCTCTCCTGTCCCTGCTCTCCCCATCCCATCTCCATCCCATCTGAAACAGCTCAAGATAAGGAATGTCAGGTTTCCCTCAAGAGTCATTTCAAGGGTATCCCTAGAGATTTGGGTTCCTAGTTGGATTTTATTTAGAAACAAGATACAATCTCCTGAATCTATGGTTAAATGAAAAAGTGGCTTTAGCTAGAAATCAAATGGACTGACATTCTGATCAGCTGTGCCACACGCTGACCTTGTGATCTTGGAAAGTAGCTTAACTGCTGGGTCTTGATATCATCCGCCAAGAGAGCATTTGGAACGCCATCAGATGCTCTCAGAGGCCCCATTCCAGCTCTGAAACACTGGTTTTTCTGGGCACAGAGACCCATCCTCACCACTGTCCCTATTGTGTCTTCGTTTCTTCCAGTTACTGTTCAGTGGTTCTTCATTCTTGGCTAGGGCTGTAAGGTTTGGGCCTGGCCTGCTGAGATAGCAAGCTAAAGGCTTCAGGTTTTGTCCCCTTGCATCCAGCTGGCCCCACCCAGTCTCCCAGCCCCAGGAGGGAACTCGCTTTATCAGAGAATAATAATTACAACACTTGCATGGGATTTTATAGGGGGCAAAGAACCTGTCTAGCTTAAATGAAAGGAATGAAGTGGGAACCAACATCTAAAGAAGTCTTTTTGTTGGAGAAATACATAGGAGGCAAAGAACCTGTCTAGCTTAAATGAAAGGAATGAAGTGGGAACCAACGTCTAAAGAAGTCTTTTTGTTGGAGAAATATTGATCCTCCCAGAAAGTGTGTTGTATGAATGACCTCCAGTGACCCTGAATGAGGGTCTACAAATTCCACTTACTGTGTAGTACTAATGACTGTAAGAATTCTTGCAACAATCTATGGCAGACTGAATTGTTTTTTAGAACATTCTTTTTGGTACTTAATACGTTGACTTCATGCCAAGAGAGATGCTGACCTTGGGAAAACTGGAAGCAGAACACTTGAGTTCGAATCTTGGCTACTTCACTTATAGGAAAATTATGCAGTTTCTTTTAGCCTCCGTTTCTTTCTCTGAAAGACAGCAATGATAATGATACTACTCATCTCAAGATCTCACGTCAAGATTGCTGTGAGCATTGAGTGAATTGTTGCTACCAGGAGAAGCAAACTGGACTTACTAGATACAGGGTGTGTGTGTGTTCAGTTGCCCAGTCATGTTCAACTCTTTATGACCCCGTGACTAGCTCACCAAGATCCTCTGTCCATGGAATTGTCCAGGCAAGAATACTGGAGTGGGTTGCCGTTACCTCCTCCAGGGGATCTTCCTGACCCAGAGGAATGAACCCAAGTCTTTTGCATCTTCTGCACTGGTAGGCAGATTTTTAACCACTGTACCACCTGGGAATTTAGTTCATCCACCTTAGTTGAGAGTATAGGTGAAGGGAAATGGCAACTTCACTTCCTCTGGCCCCTTCGGCCAGTCAGTGGACTGCACTTTATCCATGACAAACAGCTATAGCTTTTTTTTTTTTTTTTCAGCTATAGCTTTTTAAAAATAGATTCGAAACATCATTCTAGTTTACCTAAGGCTCTTCAGGGTTTACCCCATGTTTGAATTGTCCTTGGTGTGAAGAACAACCAGAAGCTGCCTGCAGGCAAAGATGTATTGTCTTTGTGGGCATCCATGGATACTGCACATAGTGCTATCTCCAAGCAGCTTGAACTAGGACACTTTGATGGATAATGGGAGCTTGGATATTTTATGTATCTTGTTTTCCAATTATGCTTGAGTTCAAAAAGCTTAGTAGTAGTAAACTAAATTGCAGGTCTGGCAAAAGATTGAAGAGAAAAACCTAAAGTAAGAGTGTTTAAAAAAGGGATCCTTGCTCAGTTTGGGAGCTTTGGCTTACTTTTCTTGATACTCTACTACCATCTGGCTTGGATTTTCTTCAGGGGAAAAAAAAAAAAAAAAAACAACTCTGTGCTGATTTTGAAGTATTGGCTTATCTTTGATGCCTCTGTAGATTCATCCAGCTACTTCTGAATAAATGGCCCACGATAAATGTGTGTTCATGCTCTGCATAGGGTAGCTGATCCCAGAAATATAAGCAGCATCAGCAAACTCTCCCTAAGAGGCGGGCTATTCCGCTGAAAAACTATTTTCCCAAGCTCGACAGAGAGTCTAAACTTTGGGGTAGGAGAGGAGGAGCAGATGGACTGGGGTCTGGGCTGCAGGGCAAACTGGAGGGTTTTCTTGGCCTGTTTGCTCTTCGGATCTAGAGTTTACAGTATGTGAGATACGGTGACATTCTCACACTGGTCCCTAGTCATAGAGGAAACCCTGTCCAGTGAGAAGCTGAGACATTTCAGCCCTTGACTATCTCATCAGCAAGTGACAGGGGGCCTGGTGGAGGAATGATGGGGTCCTCTTACCTGTCACCTGCCGTTTTCTTGCCTTTTAGTCCTTTGAACATTTCTTTTCCACGTTTTCTGGGCCGAGGCAAATGGTGAGACGAACCCACACAATCGTTTGAGCTAGCGCTGACCTCTAGGTGGCGCGTTAGCACAGAGAATGGTAGTAACTGGCATCGCCTAGGGCCTGTGTTTCTTGGGGATATTCATTTATATATAAGGGGATTCGTGGGAATCGGGCTTCATGGGCTGCACAATAGAGGGGTGACCTGGCCTTTGTCACGTTCAAGCTACGACCCAGAAGACATCGTGGGTGGTGCAGTGCCGCAAAATCACCTAGTCCCTGGCAACATCACACAGGTTTAGGTTCCTGCCTGGCAGAGCCCAGAGAAGCTTGGCCAGGTTGCAGGGTTTGGGCTCAGCCTGCTGGGACACAGACTCAAGGGCTTCAGGTTTGGTCCCCTTGCATCCAGGAGGCCTCACTCAGGTCCGCAGCCCCAGACTGAGCACTCTTGGTCAGCTGCCTGCCCACGGTCTCCAGACACTGCAGACAGTTCCTGGGTTACATCCCTTCCCTCCTCCCTGCGCACCTCATTCTCCCCCTCTGTTGTTTATCAAGCGCTTTCCGCGGTGATCTCATTTGCTGCTCACTGACTCCCAGGGAGGAGGGGCAGGGTGCGGCCCTCCAGAGTGGGGCCTTCCCTAAGACCCCTTTCCCTGTCTGTCTCTGCCAGTAAATAGACCTTTGGGGGCCAACTACTGAATCCAACTTGGTGATTTCAGAGTTTAGCATGTGGTACTTGGCACAGAGAGGTGCTCAAAATTGTTTACTGAATGAATAAATGTTTACAGTTGAAGAAACCAAATCAAGGGATAGTAGGTAGTGTAGAGTCCAGTGCAGAGAGCAGGGTTTCAGGCTTCTAGGACCAGCAACATTGCTGCACTACTAATTACATCACATGTTTTTCTAGTAAAAAATATAGGTTGCTTTTACAGGGACCCATGCAGATCTGTCTCCATGTCTGGCGTTAAAGAACATGAACACTATAATCTGGCTCAGGCCCTGGAGCCCCAGTCGACCATCTGTCAAGGGCACACCAGCAGATCTGAGTGAATCTAGGGGAGTGACTGGCCCTCGTGTGTCCTTCCTTAGGAGCGTGAGGGCATGCTAGGCACTCTGAGCTTCCCATCTATCAAAACCCTTCTATCAGGAATTCCCTGGCAGTCCAATGGTTAGAACTCCACTCTCTTACTTTGGAGGGCCGAGATTCATTCCTTGGTTGGGGAACTAAGATTCTGTAAGTTGCACAGCACAGCCAAAACAAACAAACAACAACAAAACAAAACAAAAACACCTATTTTTGGCTGTGTCAGGTCTTAGTTGAGGCACATGGGGTCTTTGTTCTGTCATGAGAGATCTTTCATTGTGGCACACGGGCTCTCTAGTTGTGGCCAATGTGTGGGCTTAGTTGCTCCATAGTATGTGGAATTTTAGTTCCCAGACCAGGAATCAAACCGGTGTCCCCTGCATCGCAGGACGAATTCTTTACTGGGAAACCAGGGAAGTCCCCAAAACTTCTATCTCTGACTGACAGAATATCTTTGGGTCAAAAACCCCATCCAGTTATTATCCACCCTATCCCACTCCAATCCATGAATTAACACTTTCTTTGTTGTTTAAATGTCCATATTTCAGGTAGTTTAGGAGTCTACAATGAGAGCTACATAAGTTCAAGTCCCGACTCCACCACCTTCTTCCTAGTTGCTGACCTTGGGCAAGTCATTTAACCTCTTGTGCCTCTGTTTCTCATCTTTGGAGTGATGATAATGAGATATTTAATTCAGAGTATTATTGTGGGGATTTAGAGAGTTAATATGTATAGAACAATTTAACAGTCCCAGGTAATAATTAAAGGCTAGAAAGTATTCTGCTGACCTCTGTCAGTTGTATTCTGGATTTGAGACTGTTTTGTATTCACCCTATGTTCACCTCTTCATGATTTTGTGGAATCCCTGGAATTCCTGCGTTCTAGCTGCCAGGCTCTCAATTTGCTCCCACTCAGTTACAGCTCCTTTGAGATCTAAAGAAGAGAGAACGTAACTTGAAATGCACTTTTCTGCTGATCTGCGCAGTGCTATTATCTTTGTCTCGACAGAGCCTCCCCTGGTGACTCCTGTTTGCAGTTCAAATGCTTTCCATAGCGGGGCTCACCAGATAGCACATAGTAGTAGTTTAATCAGCACTTTTGGTAGGAGGACAGGCAGGAAGAAACCATACAGAGGATAGCATTAGTACCCAGTAGTTTATATGGACAAGGTCCCTATGGAATTGACACTTGTCCCCTAAGACCTACTGACTAAGCATGAAAATCACCAAGGAAATGTGATCAGCTTGGAGGAGAAGGAGGGGGTGGAGGAGAGAGAAGAAACTGGAGCAGCCTGCTATCTGACCAAAGATATCGGTGTTTCCAATGATGATTTTTCCATTGGTTCAGGCCAAATTGAAAACCTTGCCACTGCTCAGGGACATCAAAGGCATCTCCAATTGTTCTCTGCCCCAGAGATTCATCTTTCTAGAGGTAGTTTATTATTTGTTTCATAGCCTCTCAGGTGCTACTTTTAATCACAAGAGACCAGCCAGCTCACCAGACATTTCTGTGGGTCTTGGCAGGAGGAGAGGGGAAGTAGACAATGCCCCAAGACAGTTCTTAGTTGAAGCCCTTCTGACCTTGGCAATCTTATTTCAATTCTTATGCCAAATGAGACTTCTAATAGAGCCTCCCCCACAGCCCAGATCCTCCAGCCTCAAAGACTGGAGTAGATAGAATGTAACTAGAGACTACTCTAGTTTAAGTTTCCATAAGAGAGTTGAAACTGAAACTCATCAGAGCTTTTCTAGTAAACACATTAGCCATTTAATCAACTAGGTCATTGATGGTAAGTAAGACTGTCTCAACTGGCAAGCCAACTTTGGTTGATGGATAATACCTGCTTGGGGAAGAGTGTTGAAAAGTCTGAATCTACATCATCACATGTGGGGCTTGGGAGCAAGTTCTGTGATCAGTCAACAGCATCCATTGTAGATGTGGGAAAGGGGAGTAACCCCAAGAGAGGTAGGTATGTACCTGCTAAAATTTTTCATTAGAAGAGGAGGCTGTTTATTTGGAAGTTGGAAAAACAAAAATGGTGGAATGGTCACCTATGCTCATGTAAGTAAATCAAGATGGACCTTGAGGAATTCAACTCTGGGGGGAAATGTAGTACCAGCTCAAGAAGGAAGGCATAGGAGGGATAAGTATGGGGACAGAATACTGTTCTGGCTTCATGTCTTTGTAGAATCTTGATGGTATTCAAAAGCAGCCAGATGGAGAGAAACCTGTCATGTCAGATGGCGGGACAACCTTAGCAGTTGTTCTGAGTTGGAGTTCAAGACCTGGGCAGACCCCAGAGTCAAGCTATTGATAAGCAGGTGGAAGCGCGTAGGGAGTGTTTCCCAAATTGAGTTCCATGAATCACTTGGTATCTATGAGCTGTTATCAGTATTTTGCCACAAAAAACATGCAGTAGTGGGGAAATGGAGTTCCACAGTATTCAAGTCTGGGGAACTTTCTGTCAAAAATAGTCAAGATAGTCAATGGTAGCCCAAGAGGACTCTTGGCCAGAGGGGTGTTATGGAAGAGAAATGCAATTAGCTATAAAAGCAAAAATGTGGCTTGGTTTTGAATCGGAAAGGCCTTGAATGATTGGCTGAATTAAGGTTTGATTGGTAGGCATTGAGGAGAGTGGGTGGGACATGTAATGCAATCAAAATTGGGGTTAGGAAAATAACTTCTGGTGCCATGAAGGAGAGATTGAAGACTGGGGAGACTGAAGGGCAGAAGATTAGCTGAGAAGCTGTTATATGGTCCAAACAAAAAGAATTAACAGCCTATAAACTAGGACATCAAGAACGGAGAGAAAGGGCCCGAATCAAGATCCATCTCCCCAGTAGTATTGTTAGGACCAGGCTGACTTCAAGCAGCACTCAAGGTCATGCAGGGTGTGGTGAAGAGCACCAACTAGCCCTGCTCTGCAACTGTGGGAACAAAATCTGCAGGGTGGGAGGCAGATTGCCAAGACAGAATGTTTGATTAGACAGAAAGTATAACTTCTCACCTCTGGGGATGGTTAAACCCTGGGAGAGCACCAAGGGCACTAGCCTTATTCTTCTGGAACTCTCTCACAGGCAAGTGGCCACTCGCTCCGGGCCCCTAAGGTGTATGATCACTCCAATCTCCATTTGCTCCAGGAGTCTGTCGTTTTAATTTAGCACATGAATATTGGAAAGGGCCTTCAAGGTTATCTAGTCAATAGCTTTCCAACATGTCTTAACACCAGATTCTCCAAGGAGCTCATTAAAATGCAGATTCTCCGTCTCCCTTTCCAGACTCCCAAGTCTGGGAAAGTCCTTTCCCAAACTTGCTGTAGCCTGGGAATCTGCATTTTATGATGTCCTGAAGAGAAGCAAAAAGCAAAGGAGAAAAGGAAATATATACCCATTTGAATGCAGAGTTCCAAAGAATAGCAAGGAGAGATAAGAAAGCCTTCCTCAGTGATCAATGCAAACAAATAGAGGAAAACAATAACATGGGAAAGACTAGGGATCTCTTCAAGAAAATTAGAGATACCAAGGGAACATTTCATGCAAAGATGGGCTCAATAAAGGACAGAAATGGTATGAACCTAACAGAAGCAGAAGATATTAAGAAGAGATGGCAAGAATACACAGAAGAACTGTACAAAAAGGATCTTCACAACCTAGATAATCACAATGGTGTGATCACTCACCTAGAGCCAGACATCCTGGAATGTGAAGTCAAGTGGGCCTTAGGAAGCATCACTATGTATAAAGCTAGTGGAGGTGATGGAATTCCAGTTGAGCTATTTCGAATCCTAAAAGATGATGCTGTGAAAGTGCTGCACTCAATATGCCAGCAAATTTGGAAAACTCAGCAGTGGCCACAGGAAAAGGTCAGTTTTTATTCCAATTCCAAAGAAAGGCAATGCCAAAGAACGCTCAAACTACCACACCATTGCACTCATCTCACACGCTAGTAAGGTAATGCTCAAAATTCTTCAAGCCAGGCTTCAGCAATACATGAACTGTGAACTTCCAGATGTTCAAGCTGGATTTAGAAAAGGCAGAGGAACCAGAGATCAAATTGCCAAGATCTGCTGGATCATTGAAAAAGCAAGAGAGTTCCAGAAAAACATTTACTTCTGCTTTATTGACCATGCCAAAGCCTTTGACTGTGTGGATCACAATAAACTGTGGAAAATTCTGAAAGAGATGGGAATACCAGACCACCTGACCTGCCTCTTGAGAAACCTATATGCGGGTCATGTAGCAACAGTTAGAACTGGACATGGAACAACAGACTGGTTCCAAATAGGAAAAGGAGTACATCAAGGCTGTATACTCTCACCCTGCTTATTTAACTTCTATGCAGAGTACATCATGAGAAACACTGGGCTAGAAGAAGCACAAGCTGGAATCAAGATTGCTGGGAGAAATATCAATAACCTCAGATATGCAGACGACACCACCCTTATGGCAGAAAGTGAAGAACTAAAGAGCCTCTTGATGAAAGTGAAAGAGGAGAGTGAAAAAGTTGGCTTAAAGCTCAATGGTCAGAAAACTAAGATGGCATCCAGTCCCATCACTTCATGGCAAATAGATGGGGAAACAGTGGAAACAGTGGCCGACTTTATTTTTTGGGCTCCAAAATCACTGCAGATGGTGACTGCAGCCATGAAATTAAAAGACACTTACTCCTTGGAAGGAAAGTTATGACCAACCTATACAGCATATTAAAAAGCAGAGACATTACTTTGCCAACAAAGGTCTGTCTAGTCAAGGCTATGGTGTTTCCAGTAGTCATGTATGGATGTGAAAGTTGGACTATAAAAAAAGCTGAGTGCAGAAGAATTGATGCTTTTGAACTGTGGTGTAGCAGATGACTCTTGAGAGTCCCTTGGACTGCAAGGAGATCCAACCAGTCCTGAATATTCATTGGAAGGACTGATGCTGACGCTGAAACTCCAATACTTTGGCCACCTGATGCGAAGAGCTGACTCATTTGAAAAGACCCTGATGCTGGGAAAGATTGAGGGCAGGAGGAGAAGGGGACAACAGAGGATGAGATGGTTGGATGGCATCACCGACTCAATGGACATGAGTTTGGGTAAACTCTGGGAGTTGATGATGGACAGGGAGGCCTGGCGTGCTGAGGTTCATGGGGTTGCAAAGAGTCGGACATGAGTGAGCAACTGAACTGAACTGAAATGATGTGGATGCATGGTCAAAGTCAGGAATTACTGAGCCCCTTCTCATCATTTTGCAGGTGAGTAACTGAGGCCCAGACTAGAGCAAGGATGTGCCCAAGGCCCTAGGCCCTGGCACCAGGGCACTAGTTAAGTGGCAGGTCTGGACTAGTGCTCCATGCTTAGGGCTCCTCCAGTGTATCATGAACTAGTACTTGGTCCCATAGCTTGTCTCCAGGCTGAGGGCTACACAATGATTCAAAGGTTCAGAAATCTTTTCGTGTCACCTCCCTGCACTGTGAGCCCCGCCAGGAGATATATTGCTTGAGTCTAGGCTATACACAGAAGAGTGCTGAGGGCAAAAATAAAAATAATAGTAATAGTAGTGAACATTTACTGTATGTCAGGCACTGTATCTCTAAGAACTTCATGTGTAGAACTCTTAATCGTCACAATAACCCCATGAGTCAATATTATGCCCATTTTACAGAAGAGGAAACTGAGGCACAGCAAGGTTAAGAGGGGAAGGAGCTGCTTTCACCGCATCCTGTTCAGGTGACTGTGTTCCTTTGCCTTGGGGGCACTCCTAGCCTCTGCTTCTTTTATTCCACACACACAGCTGGGTCCTTCCCCTGCTTCCTTGTCCCCAGGGAGTCACTCAGAATAGCACTGGGGGAGTTTGGCTATAGTGCTGCCCCCAGTGCCAGGCTGCTGTGGGCCTCCTTCACTGAGGGGCTACAGTCAGAGAGCCAAGCCATCGACATGGTTTCAGCAGCTGGCAGCATGTCCTAGCCATCAGTCCTGTAGTCAGCCTGGAAGGGGGCCTGCAGGCCGGCTGAGCAGGCAGTGGAGAGAGCCTGCTTCTCCTGCCAGCCCCAACTTGTGCTTAGAGAGGCAAGCAAATGCAGGGAAGGCATTCGAGGTGAAGAGGGGCGGGAGCAGAGGCATAGAGTTGCATGTAGTGTCTGAGATGAGTTTTTGTTCTAGCTGAGGCACATGTTATATGGCCTCAGAACTCCTGTTGAAACGTTGTCTAACTCTGTTACTCAAGGCCCTTGTGTTAAGACTCACTTGGTAAAAGCTCCTCTTGGGTTTCGTGAACAAAGTTTATCTCATTTGGAAGTTGGGAAAAGAAAGATGGTTGGATGGTGAACTATGCTCACTTAAGTAAATCTAGATGGATCTTGGAAGTCCTGGTAGTAGGTTCTCTTGGCTATGGTTTTATTTTTGCAGTGGCTGCTAGGAAGCTCGGGTTTCTATTTGTTGCTTAAGAGAATACTCTACCCACTTTTGAGTTCTTGATGAAATTAACTTCCCCCTGTCTAGTTTTCCCTCCAATTTTAAAGTGTATTAATCTCTGAATCAGTTTTTTTTTAGGTCATGCCATGCGGCATGCAGGATCTTAGTCCCCAGCTAGGGATCCAACCCATGCCCCCTGCATTGGGAGCATGGAGTCTTAACCATTAGACCACCAGGAAAGTTTCATCTCTGAATCAATTTTCATTTGTCATGCTTCTAACTACAATATATGAAACTATCACTTTCATCGCCTCCTCTATTAATCTGACATTTTTAATAAGTTGTTTTTTGGTTGGTATTTAAATTGGTTTATCTTTATTGAGCACTTTTTCATGTTATTTTCTCCTATAAATTTTTGTGCTTTATGTCCTGTCCTCATCAATCTAAGTGGTATTAGTGCTTACTTATTGATCTGTATGATTTCTTTAAATATAAAAATTACCCTTGTGTTGTAAAAAGTTTTTTTTAATTGCCCAATAGAGTGTGTGCTTTTATTTTAAGCTGCTTCAAATAGTTTTCCAGAAATAAGCAGGGCAGAAAATGAATGTACTAATTAAATTTCTTATTTTGTACTACAGTAAGTGTTTATGGAGCAGTCTTTTTGATATTCTACTTTATCTGCTTTTGGTTTCTGGTGATAAGAGCAATAGCATTTATTGAGTGGTTATTATGTGCTAGACACTATTCCTTACACATATTATTTCATAACAATATTCTGAGATAGATATTACTATTATCCCATTTTACAGATAAGAAAACTAAGGCCTGGATTAAACAAACTGCAGTGCTCACGCAGCAGCCAATGATAGAGCCAAGATTCAAGCCTGAAGCCTTGAAGCCTATACAGCAGTGGTTCCTAATCAAGGACCAGTCTTACCCACCAGGGTACATAGGAAATGGTTTGAAACATTTTTGGTTGTCACAACTGGGGAATTGCTCACTACCACATAGTGAGTAGAGGCTACAGAAGCTGCTGAACATTCTACACGACACAAGGCAAAGAATGATATGATTCAGATGTCAGTAGTGCCAAGGTTGAGAAATCCCATGTAGATCAACCATTCCATCATCTCTTTAGGACTCCCTGAAAACTCTTACCAGGTTCTTTGATCTGCTTGTGCAGCTGAAATGCCTCCCAAGAGGGTGGGCCACTATATTCATCCTGGAGGGCACACCTGGCTCTCTGGGAGCCTGAAGGGCAGAAACCTCCTGGGGAAAGAATGCTGAGTGCCAGAAGCAGAAAACAAAGAGCATTTAGGTCCATAGTCATTGCTGGTCCCAAAGGGCAGAGGCTGCGGAAGGAGTTCGTGGGCTTGTTACCGTAGGAAGGAGTGCCCCCGTCCCCTGACAGGAACCAACCAAAAAGTCCCAGGTCACTGAAGCCCCCGAACACAGCATGTCACAGGCCCTGCATACCTGCACCCAGCCACCCCGCCCCAGTACTAACCCTGTATCTTACCTCATCCAGACCTCGGAGAGCAGGTCCTTCTTACCCTCTCCATCTCATCTAGATACTGACCCAGCCACCACTGGAAGGATCCTGGGATAGGACGAGTCCTGTTCACCCAGGAATGCTCTCACCGGCTCACTGCAGAACCCTTGTACAGAAGTCCCAGGTTCATCTTTCCAGAGGATACAGAAGGGAAGAATGCTCCTAATCCTGGCAGCTTACACATCCTCTTTGGAAGGCAGTGCTGCTGTGGAAAGAATACCACGCAAGGAATTGGCAGACTTAGGCTGGTGGATCTGTGTACCCAGGAGCCTGGCATGGGACTCAGCGCAAGCCTGAGTTGCATTTGTCTCCTCCACAGTACCTGGCACAGGACTTTGCACGGGGTTGACTGTCAACAATTACTTGTTGGGTAGAATAAATGCATCACTGCTCAGCTCTGTTCTCTGATCTGGACAGATCAAAGCCATTTCCACAGATGGACTCAGGTGGCTGCAGCCATCTGCTCCATGGCAGAGGATGTGGGATCCATGTCGATCTATGTATGGTACATGACTGAAGGCCGTACCAACCTCCTCCTGCCTGCTGTGCAGGCGCTGGGACACAGCGGTGAGTCCTGCTCCTGCCTGTGGGCTTGTCTCGGCCCACCTCATTCCCCGTCCCAAACATACGCACCTAGGCTAGAGGACCTTTGAGGTGAGGGACTATTAGTGAATTCAACTCATAATTGAGACTTATTAGGGGCCTGTGTGTGTTTAGTTGCTAAGTTGTATCCAACTCTTTGTGACCTCATGCACTGTAGCCCACCAGGTTCTTCTCTCCATGGGATTTCCAAGGTAAGAATACTAGAATGGGTTGCCGTTTCCTTCTCCAGGGGATCTTCCCAACCCAGGGATCGAACCAACATCTCCCGCATTGACAGGAGCCGGGCCTACTCTGTGCCAAATGCTGGGTCTAGTGTTCAGAAGCAGCAATGAATAAGAAAGACATGGTCCTTGACTAGTGGGGAACAGGGATTTTGAACAAGGAAATATTAGTGGGATGTACATAATGAAGGAAGTACAGCAGAGTTTGTTACTGTTTATTACTATTATAGAGAAATGATAGAAATTTGATGGATATAGTTTTCATCTCAGAAGCCACATTAGTGTCCCATTCCTTTTGTGCTGTTCCGGCCCTTAGGCAAAGGTGATGGTTATGTCTAGGGCATGATTTAATGGCAAATGAGAGTTACATCCACCCCAAATTATCTGACCCAATAGTCTATTATGATATAAAGAATACAGGAATTTTGAAACCATCTCGATTTGAATCCTGTCTCTTCTGAGACAGTCTCCCCACTCTGTAAGATTAGATTAACAATAACCATCTCCAGCATCTCAAGAAGTACCCCTTGAGTGGCCTTGGGACAGCTTTCATCCTCTCTGACTGGAAGTTCCCACAACCAGAGCGAGGGATGGCCACAGGACAAGGCCACGTCCTAAGAGGCAATAATTAAAAATCCATGTAAGCTGAGAGAGGAACAAAGGCAAGGCCTGGTCCTCTACCCAGTGGGCTGGTTTGTTAGACGAGCCTTGAAGACCCCAGTCCAGGATCCCCAAATGGTAGGAATCAGACGGTGACGTGGGGAGTGAACACTTCTAAATTTACCACCTGATGTTGATTTCAGTGTGTTTTGGGAAAATGCAACCAGCACAGCAAATGCATGATTTTATCAATATTTTTGTCTAGGCTGATGCTAGGTTTTAAAGAATGCATTTATTTAAAGAACCAGGTAAATAATCCTTCAGCTGACATAATAATAATCGTGAAGATGGCTCACGAATGACTCAAGTATGGGAAACACTGATCTTATAAGCCCCCTCTTGTTACCACTGAAAACACAGAGGTCCAAAAAAGTGAAGTTTTAGGTTGTCAAGAAGCAGAACTGGGTTGAGAAGTGAACCCTCCAGAACCCAGGGTGGTGGTCTTCTTAGGAGCCCAGGCCACCTTCCCACCTTGAGCTCCTTGCACCAGAAGGCATTTTTTTTTTCTTTTTTTTAACCAGAAGCTATTTTGATTAGAGCTCTTTTTTTTTTTTTTTTCCAAATAATTTTATTTATTTATTTTTGGCCATGCTGGGTTGTGCACAGGCTTTTCTCTAGTTGCAGTGAGCGAGGGCTGCTCTCTAATCGCAGTGCATGTGCTCCTCATTGCAGTGGTTTCTCTTGTTGTGGAGCACAGGCTCTAGGGAGCACAGACTTCAGTAGATCCTGCGCCCTGGGTCCAGAGCATAGGCTCAGTAGTTGTGGCACATGGGCTTAGTTCCACGTGGGATCTTCCTGGACCAGGGATTGAACTCATGTCTCCTGCATTGGCTGGTGGATTCTTTACCACTGAACCAAGAAATCCTCAGGGCTCTTTTGTTTTTAAATAATGCTTTATTGTAATATGACTCACATACCATAAAATTCACCCTTTTGAAGTGTGTCATTCTACGGGGTTTAACCAACAGCATGGTCAATATTAGGACATTTATCACTATCAATATCAGTACATGAGTGTGTGGTCAGTCAGTCATGTCTAACTCTTTACGACCTCATGGACTGTATAGCCCACCAGGCTCCTCTGTCCAAAAAGTTTTCCAGGCAAAATACTAGGTGGGTTGCAATACCATATCCATTGGTAATCACCTTCCCCCTCAAGCCCTGTCAACAACTAATCCACCTTCTGTCTCTATAGGTTTGCCTGTTCTGGGGCTTTTACATAAATGGAATCACATAGTATGTGGTCTTTTGTGTCAACTTCTTTCACTTAGTGTATGTTTTCAAAGTTCATTCGTGTTGCAGCATCTGTCAGCACCTCATTTCTTTCATGGCTGAGTAGTATTCCATTGTGTGGATATACTACATTTCAGTTACTCATTTATCAGTTAACGGACTTTTGAGTCATTTCCACTTTTGGCTGTCATGATGAATGCTGCTAAGAACACTGGTGTACAAGTTTTTGCATGGATATATGTTATTTCCCAAAGGGCAGCAATATGAAGTTAAAGTTGAAGGGAATGATGGATACCCCCTAAAAGACAAACATCTACTACAACATGGCCAGATTTTGAGAGGGAAAGTCCAGGACTCCTGGAGTAGCAGAACCGGTCAAACCTAGGGCAGGAAGAGGAGGCTGAATGAAATGCAGAGATAGGAGGAGGCGAGGAGAGCAGGTGAGAGAGGCTCAGCCATAGGATGGCCCAGGTTGGGGCCCAGACTAATCGGCCCCTCTATTCCTGCCATCTTAACTTTTCTTCCTTTCTCCTGTCTGGCTCAGGAGTTGTGGTGCACAGGCTTAGTTGCTCTGTGGCATGTGGTATTGAACTGTGTCCCCTGCATTAGGAGGCAGATTCTTAACCACTGAACCACCAGGGAAGTTTGAGACTCAAAATTTTAACCTTGTCCAAATAAAGGATGAGTGTTCCAAAGAGACAGAGTGACTACACATATGACAGACTCTGCCACAAGATTGGCTCCAGTTTGAGAAAATGAGGCCCAACAGCATTGTTGGTTGGAATCTCTTAGGAAGAATCTTCCTCATTTATAAGACAGACACAATAAGAGACTTTCTTTTCCTCTGGACATTGTGATGTGTTGGTTGGAGGGCAATAAATAATTTTGGCATGGGAGAAGCCAGCCTGAAAATGAAGCCAGTGCACAGATGAGGAAAGAAACAAGAGAGGGGCAGAGTGGACAGAGTCACAGTCCTTGGCTCCTACCAAAGACATCCAACCTCTGCGTTTCCAGTTATATGAGCAAGTGTTGCTTGGCTTTTTGGTTGCTTGCAGCCAAATGGATCCTAACCAATACAGTAGTGATAATACATAAAAAACTACTAGAGAAACCAAAAGGCAAGGGCATCAGTGAAGACCTGGGTCCTGTCCCATTTCTGCCTCGCGCCTCTTAGCCAAAGCATTTAATACCTGAGTCGCAGTTTGCCTCTTTCACAGAGCTGCTGCAGAGTGAAACCAAGGGTGGGAGATCCCTGTGTAGACTAGCCTAAGCCGACGGATTTTCATTTTTCCCACAGACTCTTGTAATCAAATGAGACAGGGGCAAGAGTATGGTGATAAATGAACAAACAAACGGCTGTTTTCTCAAAGGCTTTAACATCCCAGGTTCCCACTTGGCCTAAGTTTTCATGAATTCTCTGTACTTGGCAGCTGGGTGGGAGGCAGTGGGAGGTAGGAAAGAGAAGGAAAGGCTTTGAAGTAGAATTGGGTCAAAGCGGATCACTAAACTGCATGTAGATGTGTTCTTAAAGATGCATTGAGAAAGCTATGGGCTCTTGTTCAGGAGGGAGGGAGGAAGGCTGTCTGATGTGCCAAATGTTTTACTTTTATTTTCTTATCCTCCTAGCAGCCCTTGGAGGTAGGGATATTTGCTTCTGTTTTTAGGTGTGGAAATGCCTTAGCGAGGTCAAGTCACCAGTGCTCGGCATGAACTTGAACTTAGTCCTATCAGATTCCAGACCGCATGCTCTGTTCTGTATCCCTCACCAGCTCCTAGGAAAACATAAAAGCATACTCCATTGTATCTGAGCTCCAGAAGTTTAAAACTGAAGCTTAGAGAGGGCTGAGGGGAGGCACTGTTTCTTCCGGTTAACTTCAAACATTCTTTTTCCCTGAAGGCTACACCCTCAGGGAAATATGTGTAAATACCTAGGATATCTCTGAAGGACACTCAGGAACTGGTCAGAGTGGGTAATGGTCAGAGTGGGTAATATGAGGCTGGCAGGGAAGGGAACTGGGGGGTGGTGAAGAGAGAGGCTTTAACTCTTCACTGCTGACCTTTTCCTTGGTAAACACTGTCCTATGTGTATGTTACCTACTGAGAAAGTAAATTACATGATTTTTGGTGTTAGGTCTTAGATCTGCTGCTTTTCACCAGCAACCTGGTTTAGTAACTCTTTAATATTTCCTCATTTGTAAAATAGGGATTAAAACGTCTACTATTCAGGCCTCCTCAGAAGATTAGATCATAAAATGCACAGGGAAGGGTTTGGCACTGAGTAAACTGGCAACCCACTCCAGTATTCTTATCGGGAGAATCCCAGGGACGAGGGAGCCTGGTGGGCTGCCGTCTCTGGGGTCGCACAGAGTCAGACACGACTGAAGCAACTTAGCAGCAGCAGCAAACACTCAGTAAATGAAGGCTGCGTCTCAAAACTGCAAAGGTCTAGCCACATGAAAATTGTAATTAATAAGTCATTATTGCTTGTTGTTCAGGGCATTTATACAAATAGTTTTGAAATATTTAAAGTTTCAGCCTGAACTGCTTCTTGGGCTTTAAATAGTTTGGCAAGTTGACGATGAGAATAAGCTGTATATTACAGGAGAGAACATAGGTGTGGAGTCAGACAGATCTGACTTCAGAACCTGAGGCTGTGTAACCCTGGGTGAGGCACTCAAGCTCTTTGAACTTCAGCTCCCTTTTCGCACTGGGACAGCTGAATCCTCATGGATGGTCTTTGTTCCTCATCAGATTCCTACTGCCCAACCAGATCCAACTCAATAACATATTAGCGAGAAATCTTTTGCCGGGGGACATAGGGAAGAAGACACAGATCACATACTGGAGTGGGTTGCCATTTCCTTCTCCAGGGGATCTTCCTAACCCAGGGATTGAACCGGCATTGCAGGTGAATTCTTTCCCTGAGCTCCCGGGGAAGCCCACACACATACTACATAATAGACACTAAATCAAATTCTCCATCAGACACCTTTTTAAAAAAAATTTTAATTGAAGGATAGTTGATTTACAATGTTGTGCCAATCTCTGCTATACAGCCAAGTGACTCAGTTATATACATATTTATATATTCTTTTTAATACTCTTTTCCGTTATGGTTTATCACAGGATTATTCCATATAGTGCCCTATGCTGTACGGTAGGACTTCGTTGTTTATTCATTCTAAACGTAATGGCTTGCATATGCAACCCCAAACTCTCAGTGCATCCCTCTCCCTCCCCCTCCCCCTTGGCAACCACAAGCCTGTTCTCTTTGAGTCTGTTTCTGTTTTGCAGATAGGCTCATTTGTGCCATATTTTAGATTCCACATGTAAACGATATCATATGATGTTTAGCTTTCCCTTTCTGACTTACTTCATTTAGTGTGATAATCTCTAGTTTTATCCATGTTGCTGCGAGTGGCATTATTTCATTCTTTTTTATGACTGAGTAGTATCCCATTGTATATATGTACTACATCTTCTTTATCCATTCATCTGTTGATGGACAGTTAGGTTATTTCCATGTCAGGGGTGCATATATCTTTTTTAATTATAGCTTTGTTTGGGTATATTCTCAGGAGTGGGTTGCTAGATCATATGGTAATTCTATTTTTAATTTTCTGAAGAACTTCCACACTGTTTTCCATAGTGGCTGTACCAGTTGACATTCCTACCAACAATGTATGAGGATTCCCTTTTCTCTACACCTTCTCCAGCAATTGTTAATTGTAGACTTTTTAATGATGGCCAGACTGACTGGTATGAGGTGGTACCTCATTATAGTTTTGATTTTCAGTTCTCTAATAATTAGTGATGTTGAGCATCTTTTCACATGCCTACTGGCCATCTGTATGTCCTCTTTGGAGAAATGTCTGTTAAGGTCCTCTGCCCATTGTTGATTGGGTTATTTATTTAATTTTTGTTGAATTGTATGGGTGTTTGGATGTTTTGGAGCTTAAGCACTTGCATCACACATTTCTTTCCCACCTACCCTCCAAAATTCCTCTTCCCTGTCAATCATTTTTCTGCTGTCTCCTTTTCACCTTTATATCTTCTTAAAACTCTCCCTGTTGTTGGGAGTAGTTCACCTCTGCCTTCAGTGGGTGTGCCCCACTCAGCAAAACAAAGACCAAGAAGAAGCTATCCTTCTAGTTCTTGAGTGTATCTCTTTGGAGAAGGGCTGGGGCAGCCTCAGTCCATCCTGCCATGCATAACTGGGGGATAATTATACTTATCTTGCAAGGCCGTTGTAAGGATGAGCGGAGCTAGAATTCAAGTCCAGGTTTTCTGACCTCAAGTTCAATATCCCTCCCCCCAGCTACAACAGAATAATATAGAATCTTGTTTGCTGGAAACTCACCTAACGATAGGTTGGTTACCAGAAACTCACTAGCTCTCTATCTAACTGCACTTTGTTGTTGTTATACATTCAAATTTTAGAAGAGACAAAGAGCTAGTCAGGAATGTGAAAATAAAAATTCAATTTCCAGAATAAGTGCTGAGGTCAGTATAATTTTATGCCAATATTTTATTTTCTCTCTATCTGTGATGCCAACCAGGGAGACTTGAATTTAGAGTGATGACCCTTGAGGCAGAGCAACATCCTCTCTTGTCAATGAACCATCTTACTATGTTCACTGACCTCCAGTTAGGCAAGAAGGCAGACTACGATGTTTCAAAAGTCATCCACAAGACTTGAGATATGATGAGGTTTTCTTCTTAGTCTGACTTCCCACTTTGTAAACCTACTAGTCAGTTGGGATTTCACTGTATTGACCTCTCAGAAAGGGAAGGGAACCAGGGTGACCAAGCCTATAAGATGTCCAGCAGAGAGGCAATCTGGCTGAGGCAGGCACCAGTGGGGCCTGGAGTAGAGTGTGTATAAGTTTCTTTGGGCAGCTGTAACAAAGTATTGCAAACTCAGTGACTTAAACCAACAGAAATTTATCCTCTCTGGAGTTCTGGAGACTGGAAGCCCAGAATCAAGGCGTCAGTAGGGCTGCTCTCTCTGAAGGCTGTACGAGAGTGTCCTTCTTTGCTTCTTCCTACCTTCTGGCATTGCTGGCAATCCTTGGCACAGCTTAGCTGGTAGATGTATCAATGCAATCTGTGCCTCTCACTTCACATGGTGGTCTCCCTGTGTGACTCTGTGATCTATTCTTATTTTCTTTCTTCTTTTTTTTATTGAAGTGCAATTGATGTATAATGTTGGGTTAGTTTCAGTACAGTAGGTCCTTGTGATCTCTTCTTATAAGTACACCAGTCACTGGATCAGGCCTGCCCAATCCAGTATGGCCTTATCTTGACTATTTTCCAGACCCTATTTTCAAATAAGGTCACATTCACAGGTCCTGGGGGTTAAGATTTCCCCGAAGATTTCTCATCTTCTACTCATATAGAACACTTCAACTCATATAGAACACTTCAACTCACAGTGTTCAACACTGCTGAACAGTGCTCAACTGTTCTTATCTTCCAAGTCTGTCAGCCACGGTACCTGCTGAAATGATTCAAAAGCTAGGACACAACTAACAGTGACTGAAGGGAGGAGGCTGGTGAGAAGGTGAACTTGTGAGCATTTCCAAAAATGGGGCAGCAGAGGCCTTGAGTGCCCACTCAGTTCTTAATCTCTTCCCCCAGCCCTGGTGGAGGCACAGTTTCATAACATCTGAAGTGTAGGATACTCTTCTAGCCTTAATCTAACCCATAACTTCAAAATTAATGCTGACAAATTGACTCCGTCATCATTTATAAGACAGAGTTTCACATGATGGTTAACATCCCCTTTCAAGATAGATGTGCATGTAATTCATTCCAGTTTTTAAGAGACATCTCCCAGAATTCTGCTCAGATTTATTGTCAAATAACCATTCCAAATAATTGCATCTGATGCTGACTCAGGCCTGGTGGGGACAGTTGCCACCAGCACTGAACTCTGGCATCGATTTGTGACTTCCCAGCACGAGAACCCCAGGGGTGGAAGCCCACAGGCCTGATTGCCCTCTTCGATTAATATTTAATAGAATGGCTGCCCCCACCCAGCCTGCCAGCCTGGATCGGTGCCACAAGTCAATGTTTGGCCTTGCCATGCACAAGGGCGGTGAGGAAGACTTGGCAAAATTTTAATTAACTGAGATAAATAAATATACAGAGGAAGCGTGAGTCCATTAGCTGGTACCACCACCCAGAGAGAAAAGGCCTCACTAATCACACACCACAGCAGGTGAAAAGACCTGCAGACCAGCAGCATCCATTTACTTTCAAATTAAAAACCATTTTTTCAAAACGAATATGTGTGGGGATCTCTGTCATATTGTTTCTCCTGAAAAGCAGGAAAGCTGGGATATTAATGAGCAACTGTTTTCAATATCTCAGCCCAGGAAAGCTGAAAACATGAGTGCAGCAAAACAGGCTGGAAGGCCCTTCCCTTGGAGGGGAGAGAAAGGGGAGTTGTTCCAGAAGCCAAGCAAAGGCAATCAGAAATTGAGGATCCCACTCCGAGGGAAAACACAAGCAACACAGACCAGACTGGATCTGCTGAATTCAGATGTGGCAGAAGATCAGGTGTGGCAGAGGTATGTTGTTTGCTCAGAGTCGAGGAGTCAGCAAGGTTAGATTTTGGGTAGGCCTGCAATTCACCAACCTTGGTTTGGATTGCAAGATGAACAAGAGACAGGGCTGGAGCTTCAGTTTACAACATTCTAGAAGGATGATTTTATATAATTTTAGAACCATGTCAGAAAGAGGTACTTCATTTACTCATTATATGGTCATATATTTATCACTTGGTGTGTAACAAGTCGGAGAAGGCAATGGCACCCTACTTCAGTACTCTTGCCTGGGAAAATCCCATGGACGGAGGAGCCTGGTAGGCTGCAGTCCATGGGGTCGCCAAGAGTCAGGCACGACTAAGTGACTTCACTTTCACTTTTCACTTTCATTCATTGGAGAAGGAAATGGCAACCCACTCCAGTGTTCTTGCCTGGAGAATCCCAGGGACAGAGGAGCCTAGTGGGCTGCCATCTATGGGGTTGCACAGAGTCGGACACGACTGAAGTGACTTAGCAGCAGCAGCAGCAGCAGTGTAACAAGTGCTCTCTGGGTCTGGAGGTTAACGAAGTCTCTGTTCTTATGAAGCTTATGTTCCAGTTGGAGGAATTGAATGACAAAACCAGAAAAGATCATGTGGCAACTAAATGAAGAGACCTGAATGGCAAGAAAGAGTTGGCTGTGGCAAGATCTGGAGAGCATTCCAGGGAACAGAAGTGGAAGGTCCCCAGGGAGATGGGAGCTTAGTGTGTGGGAGGAAGGGCTAGTGTTGTCGAATGTTCGAAACTCAGTGAGAAAGGAGATGAGCAGTAGAGGAAAAGAATAGGCAGGGCAAGGTAAGGAGATTGGATTTTGTTCCAAGTGCAATTATTTATACTTATTTACATGACCACCTGATGCGAAAAACTGGCTCATTGGGAAAGACCCTGATGCTGGGAAAGATTGAAGGGCAGGAGGAGAAGGGGACGACATAGGATGAGATGGTTGGATGGCATTACCAATGTGATGGACATGAGTTTGAGCAAGCTCCAGGAGTTGGTGATGGACAGGGAAGCCTGGTGTGCTACAGTCCATGGGCTCACAAAGAGTCAGACATGACTGAGCAACTGAGCCAAATTGACATGAAAACAGTCATTCCCACTGGATTACAAACTTCAAGAGAGCAGAGACTGTATCTTTCCTATATGCTTACTCCATACCTCATTTGCATTCTAGGGCATGTACTGCTTGCCTTTTCTTCCTTCCTTTGTTGTTCTCTTTATTCCTTCCTTCCTTCCTTTCTCTTCCTCCTCCTTCCCCTTCCCCTTCCCCTTCTGCTGCTGCTTTTCTCCTCCTTCTCCTCCTCCTCCTTCCTCTCCTCCTCCTCCTTCTTCCTCCTACTATTACAAGTATGTAAGATTTCTCTCCCCCATCTCCTACCAACTAAGTTGCAAACTACTTGATGGCTTGAGTCTGGTCCTCCTCTTCTGACCCTCCTATAGTGTGGTGGGCCAGCATCCAAGGTGACCTCCAGTGATCCTTGCCTCCCTTCATGGTCCTCTTTCACCCTGAGGCAGGGCTGTCCCTGTGTGATGCCAGGGTATGACATTCAAGGCTAGGCTAGGGCATAAAAGTCATTGCAGCATCTGACTTGGACTCTTGGTTTCTTGCCTGGGGGAGGCCAGCTGCCACTCCATGAGGGCACTCAAGCAGCAACATGGAGAGGCCCAGATGGAGAGGAACTGGGTCCCCCTGACAAGAGCCAGCAGCAATTCAATAGTCAGGTGAGTGAGCCTCCTTGGAAGTGGATCCTCCTGCCCCAGCCAAGCCTTCAGATGATCGCAGCTCCAGCTGATGTATGACTGCAATCACGTGAGAGATCCTGGGCTGGAACTGCCCTACTGAGTCCTTCTCAAGTTCCTGACCAACAGAAACTGTGAGAGAGAATAACTGATGTTTTGTTTTTGTTTTTTAAGCCATTAAGCTTTGGGCAACTTGCCAGACAGTGTTAGAGAACCAGGGTGCAGAGCGTAAAGTCATGCATGAAGTAGTGGGGTGAAAATACAGCTATGAGGAAGTCCCTTTTTCTGTGGGACAGAGGGTCAGGGAGCAGTTGAAACAAGCGGAGAGCTAATGCTGTGCCTAAGGGCATCTAAGAGTCAGGTCTGAAAGAAGACCACTGATGAGACCACTCAAGAATAAATGTGGAAGGCAGAATCTGTCAGTTAATATCTCCTGCAAAAAAGACAAAAGCCAGGAGAGCCAACCAAAATACACCTGCAAGAATCTAGAACCTGTGGAACCTCCCGAAGTTTGTTGTTTTTGCCACTCTGGTCTAGTTTTACAGAGTGGAAAGCTCTTGAATGTTTGTTTAGGGCAGCACGTCACAAAGAGTCGGGGAGTGGGGAGAGACAGTGCCCCACCCAAAGCTACTTGGAGGCAGCTACCAGGAAGAGAGGCAAGTGAGTGAGGCCCTGGGACCTGCTGAGGGAATCAAGTTAGGACAGAGCCCTGCTGAGCCTGAGTCAGGTCCCCGGGGCTTAATAGTTGAAAGTCCCCTGAACATGCATACTGCATGGAGTGAGGATGTTTCATTAACACCATGGGGCGCAGGCACGGCTGTTTCCAAATCTGCCCTCTTCCTAAGACCCTTCTCCTTTGTCAGAGCTGGCACCTCACAGGTGAAAATGTGGAGTCATCAGTTAGCTGTGTGAGGCATGTGCCCAGCAAATTATTTCTCCTCCAACAACCCCCTCCTGACGCATTTGTCTGGCTGCTTATTTGTGTAATTAATTTGCATCGTGCAGTTGAAGTCTGTTGAATTATTTAAAAATAAATTTGATCTGGAATTCCCATGTATGAAGCCATTGAAAGCAGTGCTGTTGCGGTTAGGGTGGGGATGGGAGGGGGTGCTGGGGCCTGCCTCCCCCCAGTGTCCCCTTGCTTCCCAGGAGCCCTAGTGTTCTCAAGATAGTAACCTGAAGGCCGCGGATCAAGGGTATTCTAGAGTCTGCCACATAGTCTTATAATGATCTGCCATTTGTGATTATTTATGCTGCTCTTTTCTTCCAGGACTGAAAATAAATAGATTAATCTTCCTCAGATACCATCTCATCACATACTTCCCATGCTTCACACCTCTGGTGGGATGTTGCTTCTCAGAAGTTAAAGTGTAGATCGTTTGCTTGGTTTTTGCCTCGGCTTCTGGTAACTGAGCTCCTTCTCCAGTCACACTCCCTCTTCACAGTCCTGTGTGTCCCCCACTCCAGGCCCCCTGTTTGCAACTCCTCCCCCATCCGCACGGGCACTGCTTAGACCCCATTGCCTGGAGATTTTCCCTCCCCGACTCCCCTCCATCTAGAGATTTCCTTCGTCAGCATTCTGTTAGCAAACACTATCTGGACCAGCTGTTGACCCTTAAATTACTACAGGTCAAGAGTCACAGAAACATGAGGGTGGTCAGGAGCCTGAGGGCTGGTCTAGTTCAAGCCCTTATTTCACAGATAAAGAGAATAAAGCCCAAGAGTTGAAGTAAGTTGCTCAAGGTCACATAGCTAATTAGTGCCAAAATCACACACAGAGTCCAGTTCTCCAGGCTAGGCTCAATTCTGCAGGAGCCTCTTGAAGGCCGAGACTTGTGTTTTCTATTTCTTTGAATTCCCTACATGTAATAATGAATGTGTGTGTGCAATTACATCTGACTCTGTGACTCCATGGACTACAGCCCACCAGGCTCCTCCATCCATGGGATTCTCCAGGCAAGAATACTGGAGTGGGTTGCCATTTCCTCCTCCAGGGGATCTTCCTGACCCAAGGATCAAACCCAAGTCTCCTGTGTCTCCTGTGTTGGCAGGCAGACTCTTTACCACTGAGCCACCTGGGAAGTAGCAGGTGTTTAGCTAGTCTTGGTGACACTGTTGATTGGTGGTCAAGGACGCCTCTTCACCTTCCCAGTTAACCAGAAGCCAGCACTGAGGATGGAGGTTTAGTGGTCGTGAGTGCAGAAGGGAGTGTTTGTTACCCAAACTGTAAGTGCCTTCATCTGGAGGGCACACATAAAAGAAGGGCAAAGGAGTGTCCCTGACCCTGAAACTGCATTTCTCTGAATGCTAACCTCCTGGTCTGTAAAATCAGGATAGGATGAGGAAAAATTTATGTAAAGCACTTGGCGAACCTCGGGAATCAGTAAATGTTTGCTATTTTTAACGAATCACAATATTCTTATTTCTCCCATTTTATTGCGACATTTTTCATACACATAGCAAAGTGGAAAGAATTTTACAGGGAACAGCTGTCTACTAGCCACCTAAACTCTGCCATTAACATCTTACTAAAATTGCTTTCTCACGTATTTATCCATTTCTGTATCCATCCATGAATCCGTTTTATTTTAGTGGCACTTTTCACTGTAATTTGTAGACAGCAGAACACTTTTCCCTAAATACTTCAGCATGCATATCATTACTAAAGCTTGGTCTTTGTTTAGATTTTTCATTTGATGTAAAATTTAGATACAATGGCATGCCCAGATCTTAAGGGTACTTTTGCTGAGTTTTGACAAATGTGAGTGCCTGTGTAATCCGAACTCCCATCAAGATGCAGAGAGCATTTCCATCATTATAGAAAGTTCCCTCGCATCCCTTCCCATCTTTCCCCAACCCCCAGAGGCAAGCGTTGTCTGGACTTTTTCCCACCACAGATCACCTGTTAGAGAGCATAATACTAATGGAACCTGTAGTGTGTACTCTTTCATATAAGGCTTCTTTCACTCAGCATAATGTTTCTGAAACCCATCCCTGATGACGTGTGATTAGTGGCCCATCTTTTTTACTGTCGAATAGTATTCCATTGTATGAATATACTACTGTTTATTTATCCACTATCCTGCTATGAGGTTTTAATAAATGCTAGCAAGCTCCATTCTTTCCTTACAGTGGCTCATTTTCAATGAAATCAACCACCATAAAACTCAGCTTGAAGAGAATCGGCATTTCTAAGATAGAAAAGGCCCTGGGATAGTGGGAAAAGACACTTCTCACAATGAGTCTTCAGCTAATTCTTTCCTGGTGTAAATCAGCACATAGATTGAGCATCATTTTGGTTGAAGAGTCTATTTTAATTTCCTCCCAGGAGATCTCTCATCCTGTCTTATTCTTATTCAGTGCATTTTTCCTAGCTTCCTCCACCATGAAATGAGTTGGAGCCAATTAAGAGCCTTCTGCTTCCTCATCAGTGATATTTATGACTATGGAAATATTTATGATGCATGGAGACGGTTTGGGTCAGAGAGGAGATCAAGATTTTGCTGTCCTTACAAATGGGATTTGTCTCCTGCCTACTTTTGTCAGGGTTGTAAAAAGGAAGAGTGGGCATCATATAGTTTAGGGTTGCCTTTTTTCCCCTCCGCTTCTAACCTTTGCATTCAGGCTGTGGATTAAATGCTTTTTTATTACTGACCTCTGTGCTTGGAATGAAAGAGACATTTTGGTTTTCTGGGCTCATTGGTAGTGTTGTTTAGTGTTATCTCCTTTTTCTGAGCCTGCCCTCAAATGCCCTGTCTAGGCTAGAGCTATAATGTTCTAGGGTAGACATTTAAAATCTAATGACAGAAATCCTGCATTCTATAAGAGGCTCAAGAGCTTCTGACATCCATCAAAATGACTCTGCATAAATAAAGAGTCAGAGTTATTTCATGTTTTTGGCAAACTTGCTAGGGAAGCCATCCCTTCACTGCAAAATATACATTTTTTCCCACCCTCCCTGTATGCCATCATTCCTGTCTTCCAGGAATGTTTGTTTCTTGACCAAGTCCAAGAGCCCCCACCTGGAGCTCATGTTCTCCTATCCAGACCTGGCTTGCCTGCATCTTCAAACACTCCACTGCAAACAGTTCTTCCACCTCAGCCAACAAACTGTTTCTGTCTCCCCTATATATTCATATATATTTATAAAAATAAATATACATATTGATTATACATTTTATAAATAGATATATTTAAGGAATGCCTCCTTTGTGCCAAGCTGCCCTTTCATGGGACTGCCCTCTCTTTCCTTCACTTCTGAAATTCTTGGAAACTGCACTTGCTGCCTTACTTTGCTGACTTGCTGGCTTCTTGCAGCATGGCCCACCCTCGGCACTGTACCACGAGGACCCAGAAGGCACCTTCAACTCCTCAGCTGACCTGTGGAGCAGCCCCTCTTCACTCCCGAGTGCTCTGGTCCTGGTGACCTGTCCCCTCCCTGCCGACTTCTGTGAGTCAGCAACATTCCCATGAACTCCCCCAAGCCTGTCATCCTGTCTTTTCCTCAGTTGGGCATTATATTTCCTCCCACATCCTGATGGTGGTCATTTTTTCAAACAATGTCATAGCTTCTCCCACCAGTGTCAGCTCTCCTGTGGGTAGCTGCATCCCAAATCTGTGTCAGCCTCCAAACTCCTCTCTCCTCCTCAGACCCACATTCCACGTTGATCTCCAGATGCCTCTTCCTGAGTCACCTTACACCTAAATTTCACCTTGTTGTGGTTCTGTCACCCAGTTGTGTCCAACTCTTTGTGATCCCATGGACTGCAGCGCACCATGCCTCCCTTCACAGATCACCGCCTTGTCATGGCAAAGGGGCTTGTGTAACCCAATGAAGCTATGAGCCATGCCATGTAGGGCTACCCAAGACAGATAGGTTATAGTGGAGAGCTCTGACAAAACCTGATCCACTGGAGGAGGGAATGGCAAACCACCCTAGTATACTTGTCAGGAGAACCTCCTGAACTGTATACAAGGACGAACTTCACCTTCAGTTCAGTCAGTTCAGTCGCTCAGTCGTGTCCGACTCTGTGCGACCCCACAGACGGCAGCCCACCAGGCTCCCCCGTCCCTGGGATTCTCCAGGCAAGAGTACTGGAGTGGGGTGCCATTGCCTTCTCCATAAAGAGGTATAAAACATGGGTTCTGCCCTCTGGGAGCTTATGATTTACTCAGAGACACACAAGCAGGTTTGGAAATGTTCTAGAACAAACCCTCAGAGTTAATATGAAAAGTGATGCTATAACAAGAGTCACACCACATGACAAAATACTACATGAGCCATCGTTGCTCAGAGTGGGGAGAGGCTGAGGGCATAGCGACCTGCTGACCTTGGCTCAGCACGTCCAGGAGGGAGGGACAGAGAGGATGTAAAGAGCTGGGCTAGGACCATTCAGGACATTCTTTCCACCTGCATTCAACCACACAGGTCACAGTGCTTCTTAACCTGAGGTAGTATAGCTTACCCTGAAGTAGTACTGCGCCCTAGGAAGATTTTGGAGGTTTTTTTTTTTTTTTAATTGTCACAATGACTGAAAGGTGCTATTAGCCTTTAGTACCTGGAAATCAGAAATGATAAATGTCCTGCTATGAGTAGGTTAGTCTCATGCAAAGATTTGTCCCTCAGTAGTGCCAAGGTTGAAAAACACATGCAATGTAATGGGGAATTGACTCCTCCTCACTTCTCCTTGCCCCCTCCATCTTTCCAAGATGACAAAAGAGGGGGGAGATTTACCCTACCCCGCCCCCACCTTGGCTTGACTTTGTCAAGTCAAACTAGTAAAATCCACATAGAGTGAATGGAATTATTCTGCATCATGGAAACCATCGCCCAACAGAGGAAATACATGCCTGGGATCCTACTAAACTAAGAAACAGGAAGAAACATAAGTACAGCTGTAATGAGTTTATTCATATTTTTGCAGGCAAAAAATCTAGAAGAAAGTTGCTTTTAAAATTTTTAGCAATTGTTAGACCAAAAAATAAAATGTTAGTTTTATTTTCATGTGAAGTCAGTCCTTGTGTACTTAGCAGTGCTTGGGGCCAATGAAGACATTAATTGGGCCCAGGGAGTGTTGCACATGAATATTATACATATATGACTGAGGAGTTGTCATATATGAATGGGAAATAATTGTGATGCTGATGAGATGCTTCTCCAAGAGGTAAGACTAAATCTGTAGCCTAATCATTGGTGCTCTATCTTGTCTAGCGGAAAACGACAGTCCAATTGGTTGGTCCGTTGGTCGACAAAAAGCTACCCAGTAACCACTAGGTCCCAGGCACCGGGGTAGGTGCTGGAATAAAGCAAGAACAGGGCAACATCCTTGCCCCCCGGGGGTGGGGAGGGAGGAACAGACAAATACCAGAGACAGAGACACATGCCAACTGAGCTATCAAAAGACGCGTGCTCCTTGGAAGAAAAGCTCTGACCAGCCTAGACAGCATATTAAAAAGCAGAGACATTACTTTGTCAACAAAGGTCCATCTAGTCAAAGCTACAGTTTTTCCAGTAGTCATTTATGGATATGAGCTGGACTAGAAAGAAAGCTGAGCACCAAAGAATTGATGCTTTTGAACTGTGGTGTTGGAGAAAACTCTTGAGAGTCCCTTGGACTGCAGAGAGATCCAACAAGTCAATCCTAAGGGAGATCAGTCCTGAATATTCATTGGAAAGACTGATGCTGAAGCTGAAACTCCAATACTTTGGCCACCTGATGCAAAGAACCAGGTCATTGGAAAAGACCCTGATGAGAAAGGAGATGAGAAGTAGAGGAAAAGAATAGGCAGGGGAAAGGTAAGAAGATTGGATTCTGTTCCAAGTACAATTATTTATACTTATTTACATGACCACCTGATGCAAAAACTGACTCGTTGGAAAAGACCCCGATGCTGGGAAAGATGGAGGGCAGGAGGAGAAGGGGACGCCAGAGGAAGAGATGGTTGGATGGCATCACCAATTCAATGGACATGTGTTTAAGCAAGCTCCAGGAGCTGGTGATGGACAGGGAAGCCTGGCGTGCTGCAGTCCATGGGGTCACAAAAAGTCAGACATGACTAAGCGACTGACCTTGACACATACACCTTGATAGACATGAAGGTTACAGGTCAGCAGGGAGCCTAGAGGATGGTGAGTCTGAGAACAGCAATTGGGCAGGTGTAGTCTGACCTCTCAGGGAGGCAGGAAGGGGCCTTGGCCACTAGTCATTTGATGACTGGCTCCCCAGGTCTCCCCAGTGATGGAGGAAAGCCCCAGGGACTGAACAGGGCAGGGACGGGCAGCGCCAGGGAAGTCCTGAGAGTCAGAGCCATGAATCAGAGATGAATTTCACACTGCGGGAGGAAACTGGACTTGACATGGGACAAAGTGCACAGGAAGATGATGGTTGGTCACCAGGAAAAGAGTTGAAGGTATGATCTTGGCCTTATTGGCTGCCGGGCTTATGGGGATGTGGTCTGATTCAAAAGCTCTTACCAAGGTGTGGATGAGGCATGTGGAAACCAAGAGATGTTGGGGTGATTCTGCCATGGGTCAGTGGAGCTGTAACCTCCCTAAGTCCTAATTGAAGGGGAGGGAAGTGAATACTGAAACCAGGGAGGGGGAAAGTAGAGATGAGAAGGCTGTCCCAAGAGAGACTGAAGGGCATAACTAGCCTGGGTCCTTCTCTCAGGGAGGCCATAGGGATTAAATACTGTGACCTTTTTCCCCCCGACCTCCAGTCTTCTGTTAGCTTCCATTGGTTGAACCCAACGAGAAGTCAGAGAAAAAAGAGCAGGATCCGAGGAGTGAATGAAGATATGGAACCCAGCATGACCAGTAGGACACAGGCAGCCCTGATACTGGAAAGAAACCTTCCACCGAAAACAAGACTGGCTAGCTTCCTGAAGGAAGAGGAACTAGGAACAAGTGTGGCTCCAGCCCCTGTTGTGATTCTTCTACCTTGCTGATCTAACTGCCTCAGGTACCATAACCTTCCTCTAGGGATCTCTCTATGTCTCCCATCCCCACTGTCACTGCCTCTGGCCACCACCTTCCCTTGCATTTCTCCAAGTTTCCTGCTTGGTCTTCCTGCCTTAGCCCCTATCCAGTCCCCTCTTCACCTGGCAACCAAATCTTTCTAATGTACTGATCTGAGCATGTCATTTCCTTTGCTAAAACCACCTCACCAACATAAAGTCCGAACATCTTACCATGACTTATGAGGCTCTATCATGATCTGGCTCTGGTTTACATGTCCAGCCTCATTTCTTGCCAGTTCTACTTTTCCATCTTCCCTCAGCCAAACTTTCCTTCCTAAATCTAGCATGCTATCTGTCCAGTCATACAGAACTGCTTTCTAATCTCTAATCCCAGGGCCTTTGCACATGCTGTTTCTTCTCCTGAAAGCCAGGAAGTCAATTTTAACCCAACTTTTGCTTATTCCTCATTACTTCATTCCAGCTGCCCTTGGCAAGGGTTCAGCGCCTCTCCTGTGTGCTCCTATAGCACTATGGCCCTGCACAAATTGTAGCATTTATTTTAAAAGTTAATTCAAGAGATATTTACTGAATACCTGTCATACATCAAACCCTTACCATCCCAGAACGATGAGTAAAGACTCATGCTGTTCTTTCTGCTTGCCATGTTCTTTTTTAAAAATTCTTCGTTTGACCAACTCTTTTTTAAAAGTTATTTATTTATTTTATTTTTGGTTGCTCTGAGTCTGTTGCTGTGCATGGGGTCTCTCTAATTGCAGTGAGCAGGGGCTGGTCTTCGTTGCGGTGTGTGGGCTTCTCATTGTGGAGGCTTCTCTCGTTGCGGAGCACAGGCTTCAGGCACATGGTCTTCGGTAGTTGCAGCCCGCAGGCTCCAGGAGCTGTGGTACACTGGCTTAGTTGCTCCACAGCATGTGGAATCTTCCTGGACCAGGGGTTGAACCTATGTTTCCTGCCTGGCAGGCAGATTCCTATCTACTGTCCCACCAGGGAAGTCCATCTGAACCACTCCTAACCTTTGGGTCTCAGCTAAAATATTTCCTATGAAAACTTTGCTTCCTTATTCTCTCTCACAGCATGCTGTGTGATTTAGCTTACTTGACAGTGCTGTCTCCCTCTCCACACCCAGGAAGATGCCGTATCTGCTCCATCGCCCACCGTGCACCTGCCCAGCCCTAGCTCTGAACCGGGTACTCAGTGGGCATTGGTCACACACGTGTGGAGCAAGGGAAGGCAACTGTGCTCTCTCCTCAGACTATGAAAGGGAGTAAACCATGACTGGATGCTCCAGGGATGTCTGTGGGACCTGAAACTTAAGACAATTTGAAGGACCCTCTTTAAGAAAAATAAAAAGTTACAAATCCAAAATTGGGTGTGAAAGTGGATATTTGCTTAGATTGAGAAAAATGACAACAAACTGTAGGACTCTTTTTTTTTTTTTTGGTTGTCAAATGATCCTTTATTTTTCTTTTTCCTTTGCAGTTCTTAACTAGCGGGGCACTCCACTGTGCCACTGTTGATATCATCTATGATGTCGTGAGGGTGGTGGCCTACGGACTGGGTGGTCCCCAGGATCTCTTTAATGGTTCCAGAAAGTTCTCTAGCTAGAGACCGATGCCACATCTGCCGGGCAGTGTTGATGATCTCATCAAAAGTGATGTTTCCACTGTGCTTAATGTTTTTCTGCTTCTTTCTGTCCCTTGGTGGTTCCTTGAGGGCTTTGATGATCAGGGCAGAAGCAGAAGGTACCACCTGAATCTGGGCTTGTCTGTTCTGAATGGTCAGTTTCACTGTAATCCTCAGACCCTTCCAATCACCACTTGCCTTGGCGATGTCATCACCGACTTTTTTTGGAGACAGACCCAGAGGGCCGATCTTGGGGGCCAGGGCAGACGTGGCACCGACTTCCCCACCGGTGCACCTCAGGTACACGACATTGATCTCGTTGGGGTCGAATTTAGGCGGCATGGTGGAGGCAGCTGGTGTCGGATGAACCTGGATTTGGGACAACCGAAGAAAGTTGCACCTTTGCCTCCTCCCAGCCGAAAGCCGAAAGCTGTAGGACTCTTGAAGTTGAAGTATTTCACAAATATCACAAGATACGGAAAAGTAATACAATGTTTTTATTAATTGCCTAGCACACTGCTGCAATACTTTTCTTCCTCTGCAGTTTTTGTTTGAATACTCTTTTCTCACCTCTTTATATAACAACAGTTTTGTCATCTTTTCTATATAGAAAAAGGAAAGTGAATTAAGTCTTTCCTCCAGCATAATAAAAATAAGATTTATTGTTGATGATTGGGATGCATAAAACATGTGACTTCACAACCAGACATACTGGCTGTTTGTAGGCTGCTACAGTTTACAAACATATTCTGATAAGTCCTATTTGGCATAATTGTCACCAAAAAAGAAAAAAGGTATAGGATAGAATTGCATCACTGTATTATTACTGAATATTCCTAGTATATACGACTTGGTGTCTGTGAGAACTGAATCCTGCATTTAGAATTTTACACATAGAAGATTTTCCCATAGACTAGCTTTTGGCTCTGTACAATTCAAATCTTGTTTCTCCTCCACTACCCACATACTTCCACTGCCAGTTTCTGTAGGATGTATTCAAATCTGATACGAACTCTGGCCCTGCTCCTTAGTGCCACATGCCAGAGGAGAAGATACCATGGGCAATAGGAGGGTTCCTGGCAGCTACTTCCACACTGAGATGGCTACAGAAGTTTATTTAAAAAGTGACTGCAGGACTTCCCTGGTGGTCCAGTGGTAAAGAGTCTGTCTGCCAGTGCTGGAGACATGGGTATGATTCCTGATCTGGGAAGATCCCACATGTCGAGCAACAACTAAGCACCTGCGCCCCAACGACAGAGCCCACGCTCCACAGCAAGAGAAGCCACTGCAACGAGAAGCTCACGCACTAGAACGAGAGAGCAGCCCCAGCTCCCCGCAGCTGGAGAGAGCCCACGAGCAGCATGAAGACCCAGTGCAGCCAAAAAAATCATAGCAAAGAAATAACGTTTTTAAAAAGTGACTGCAAACCACCTAATACACCCCCGCAGAATGCAAACCTAATCGTATCCCCTACTTACTTGCCCTTGGCCAGATCCCGTCAATGCCACTTCGTTGATGCTCTACCCTGGGGGAAGTGTGACAGAGTCTAAGCAGAAAGAGACCGCATTCCTAACTGAGTGTGGTTAAACTAACTTACTTTTTCAAAGTTGACCAAAACGTGAACAGCATTGCTAGCATCCCTTTCAGTACTTGTGCTGACGGGATGCCCTAAAGCTTAAGCTTCCTTCACGTCATGGTAAGTTTGTATCTTGGTTGTTATTGCATGTTGCCCCGGCACCTCTCCTGGCCCAGAGTACAGTGGTCCCCCTAATCTTTTTGTTTTCTACAGTTTCAGTTACCCTGTAGTCAGCCATGTCAGAAAACATCAAATGGGAAATTTCAGAAATAACAATTCATAAGTTTAAAATTACATGCTATTCTTAGTAGCCGAAGAATTGATGCTTTTGAACTGTGGTGTTGGAGAAGACTCTTGAGAGTCCCTTGGTCTGCAAGGAGATCCAACCAGTCCATCCTAAAGGAAATCAAACTTGAACATCCATTGGAAGGACTGATGCTGAAGCTGAAGCTTCAATACTCTGGCCACCTGATGTCAAGAAATGATTCATTAGAAAAGACCCTGATGCTGGGAAAGACTGAAGGCAGAAGGATAAGGGGATGACAGAGGATGAGATGGTTGGGTGGCATCACCAACTCGATGGACATGAGTCTGAGCAAGCTCCAGGAGTTGATGATGAGCAGGGAAGCCTAGTGTGCCGCAGTCCATGGGGTTGCAAAGTCGGACATGACTGAGTGACCCAACTGAACTGAATAGTGTGATGAAATCTGAGTGTCCTGCTTCATCCCACCTCCTCCCACTGAGACGTGAATCATCCTTTCATTCAGGATATCTCTCCCACTAGCATTTAGTGGCCATCTCAGTTACTAGCATGACCATCATAATATTGTGGTACTTGTGTTTGAGTCACCTTTGTTTTACTTAATAATGGCCCCAAAGTGCAAGAGTTGTGATGCTGGCAATTCGGACATGCCAAAGAGAAGTCACAAAACGCTTTCTTTCAGTGAAAAGGTGAAAGTTCTACATTTAATAAGGAAAGAAAAAAATCCTATGCTGAGGTTGCTAAGATCTATGGTAAGAATGAAACTTCTGTCTGTGAAATTGTGAAGAGGAAGAGAAATTCATGCTAATTTTTTTTGTTTATTTTGTATTGGGGTATCGCCAATTAACAATGTTGTGATAGTTTCAGATGAAGAGTGAAGGGACTCAGCATATACATGTACCTAATCTCCCCTAAATTCCCCTTCCATCCAGACTGCCACACAACACTGAGAAGTTTGTGCTAGCTTTGTCGAAGCTCAGACTGCAAAAGTTAATGCCACAGTGTGTGGTAAGTGCTTAGTTCAAATGGAAAAGGCATTAAATTTGTACCATAAGATATTTTGAGAGTGAGAGAGAGGGAGGGAACATGTTTATATAACTTTTATTCTAATATATTGTTATAATTGTTCCATCTCTTACTGTGCTAATTCATAAATTAAGCTCTTTCACAGGTATGCATGTATAAGGAAAAACATAGTGTGTATAGGAGACTACAGTCTCAGTCATCCACTGGGCGTCCTGCAACATATCCCCTTGGGTAAGGGGGACTGTGGTAGTTTGCTTAATAAAAACAGGCTGAGTGAGAAAAAGTGTTGCTTGGCCTCATTATCCAGGAGATATTCCTTTCCCCAGTAGATCTCATTGCCTTGATTTAAAGCTGGTGCTCAAGAAATAGTTCAGTAGAGTTGTTGGAGGCCACGGGAGGGGGGAAGAGGGGACCGCTAGGTGGGGTGAGTTTCCCATCCCCTCCTCACTGGGCAAAGAAGCCAATGCCAACACATCATCTGCCCTCATTAGCGGCCACGCTGCCCTGGCTGCCCTCTCTGGGTAATTCTAATTGGCTCCAATCAAGGAGAGCCGAGTCCAGGCTTTATTAACACTGACAGCAGCTCCTCTGTTAGAATCGCAGGTAGAAAGGTCACATTGGAAACACCATTTCCGAACGCAGAGTAATTACGGACAGAACTCATTCTGGCTTTCACAGCTATGCTGAAGAATCTTTATTTATCCAGCCCTGCTGCTGGGGGCCTTCTGTGTCCTGCTTCTATTTTCTTCCTTGTTGTGAGGAAGGTTGGCCTTACGAGTCACACCTAAGTTTTTTCTTCATGGCTGAAGGTCCAGCAAACAAAACCAGTCTGGATCCCCAAGGGGCTCCACGGGGTTCCACTGCTGAAGAATTCGAGTCTAAAATTCCAGGGAAAGGAGAATGGGCTGCACTTCTAGACAAAAGATGGCAGGTCCTTGGTGCTTGTGTGCTAAGCAGCTTCAGTCGCGTCTGACTCTCTGTGATCTTGTGGACTGTAGCCTGCCAGGCTCCTCTGTCCATGGGGTTCTCCAGGCAAGAATACTGGAGTGGGTTCCCATGCCCTTCCCCAGGGGATCTTCCTGACTCCGGGATTGAACCTGCATCTCTTGTTTCTCCTGCACTGGCAGGAGGATTCTTTACCACTAGCGCCACCTTTACATGTATTGGTGTATGAGAACCAAGGACACTTCACACTTTCTTGCAGCTGCTTAGTATGTGCAGCTCATCTGCGACACTTAGGTGAAATCTTCCCTGATCCTCAGGCAGTGAGTCGCTCCTCTCTTTGTGCTCCCACAGCATCTGGCTCATGTCTCTATTACAGGACTCGTCCCACTGTATTTTATTTATTTGCTTAGCCATCTGTCTTTCAAGATGGACTGCCAACTCCTTGAGGGCACTGACAAAATCATTCGTATTTATATTCTTGGTTTATTCCCTAGCTCAGGCCCTGGCACTTGGTAAATATTTATTGTATGATTCTCCAAATGAAGGGAGTGGAAGACTGATAATATTGTGAACCAGTGTGGGCACAGAGTTGTACAGTAGAAACAGCATGTCAGAGTGGTTAATTTGGGCCTTTGGTGTCAAACTGGTTTAGATTCCAGCTCCACCACTATGTTAATTAGGATTAGGTTTGGCTGTAAATGACAGAAAACCCAAAATAATGGTGGTTTAATCAAGCTGGGTGTTTATTTCTCTTTCATGTAAAAGTTGAGACGTGGTTACCTCAAGATGGCTGAGTGGACTTGGCTCCATGGAGTCCGTGGAAACCCAGGCTCCTTCTACCTCGTGGCTCTGCTCTTTGTGGCCTTGGTCATGTCACGGCTCAAGCTGGCACCCTTCCAGCTCCAGCTCTCAGGTCAGCATTCCACCAGCAGGAAGGAGGAAAGAAGACTGACGTTTCCAGGAAGTTGCACATAGCATCTTTTATACTTTTTATTTTGTACTGGGGTATAGCCGATTAACAAACAATATTGTGACAGTTTCAGGTGAACAGCGAAGGGACCTAGCCATACATGCACATGTATCCATTCTCTCCCAGACTCCCCTCCCATCCAGGCCACCATACAACACTGAGGAGAGTTCCCTATGCTATACAGTAGGTCCTTGTGTACAAAGCATTTTTGCTTACATCTTGTTATCCATGATTTAGTCACATGGACTTGAATAGCTTCAACAAAATCTAGTAAATAAATATAGTCTTGATTCTAGAAGGCCACATATTCAGCTAATAATGGGAATCTATTATTCTACAAGGAGAAAATGGATTTTAGAGGATGTGGTTGTTTAGTTGCTAAGTTCGTGTCTGACTCTTTGCAGCTCCATAGACTATAGCCTGCCAGGCTCCTCTGTCCATGGGATTTTCCAGGCTAGAATACTGGAGCGGTTTGCCATTCCCTTCTCCAGGGGATCTTCCAGACCCAGGGAGCAAACTTGCGTCTCCTGTGTCTCCTGCGTTGGCAGGCAGATTCTTTACCATTGAGCCACCAGGGAAGCCCTTAGAAGAAAATAGTCCCTGTCATACTTGCTTACTAATCATGTGACTTTGGGGAAGTGAATTAACCTCGCTGATTCTCTGTTTCCTCATTCAAGAGTTTGAGGAATGCAAGCAGATGCCTTAGCAAAGCACCTGGGACTTAAATGGTTCAGTTTAATGATTATTATTACCGTGGTGCGGCTAGGCTGGCAAAAAGAGGCGTCCCTAGTGGGGAGCTTGTGCACTCCAGTCAGACTGTCTGAATCTGGTCTTAACTAATACCACTTACCTGCTATATGACTTGGGGTTAGTTACTTGACCTTTCTGAGCCTTTTCTCATCTATAGAATTTCTTATCCATAGAATGGGGGTAATAATACTCCTTTCTTCATAAAGTTATGTGGATCATTTGAGATATTTATGTAAAGCATTTTGCTTAGTACCTAGCAGTAAATACTCTTCATAGTTGGCTTCTTCTATTGTCAGTCAGGGCAAACCCTGAATGACCTTTGGATGGGCCATGAAGAGGATGATGGAGAAAGTTCCATAGGATTCTGCCCAGCCACCAGACTCCAAACTCAATTCATTCTAAGGGGGCGGGACCACTGCTGTAACCACGAGGCAATAAATTAACTTGGTCAACAGCGACTGCACGAGTACGCTTGCATTTTGAATTGCCTCCAAATGGAGCTAACTTTCAATGCAATGAGAATGTCCTCTGTCTTCCTGCTTGTTTCTATTTCCCAAGGCTGTCAGTAGTTCTCACCAACTGGGGGCTTTTCCCAAAGGGGTCAGGTAAGAAGCTCTGGGAGGAGAAGTGTGGAGAGCCAGAAGGGATTTCTGGCTGGGGCAGGACTGAGGGGGGTTGTGCATTTGGGTTGGGACTTCTGTCCCTTCAGGCAGAAGTTGCAGGAAAGCAGAAAATATGCCAGGATCAGGTTAGACAGAATGCAACTTGATGAAATGAGCAAAATCCACCATATCACTTCTGCTCAGCCTCCTGGGATTAGTGGTTAGGTCCTCCAAGTTGCCTGAGTATTTATTATCAGGAGACCCAGTGCTCTGCAGCCTGGGAAGAGCCAAAGGCACAGAACCTTCTTAGGTAGCTTGTTGTTGGTTTGGTTTTTTACGGCAGCCAAAATGGGACCCTCTGTCATTTACCCCCTGTGTTCACAGGCTGCTTCCTACCTCAGTGCTAGCTGAGTAGCTGCCAGGGGTCCCTGAGAGGCAGGAAAGTCTGGGTGGGAAAATGCATGATCCCGCCTGACTCTAGCTCGCTGGCTCCCAGCCCTTCCTCCCCACCCAGCCTTCCCTCTGTGCTGACCTCTCCATCAGTCACCACAGCCTCAGGGTGATTCCTGGGCACCCACCTGTAAACGGAACCACTGTTTGATACCAGAAAACTCCCAGGTAAATCAAGAATCAGCCGCTTTTCTGCAGTCTGCTAAAGAATGGGTCATTTGAAGTGAAAACTTGGAAACAACCTAATGACTAAGGAAAGGAGGATTGTGCAAATGAGGGCTCCATCACTTCAAGTGATCTTATGCGCCATTAAAAAGATTATTGTGATGATTATGTGGCAATGTGAGAAAATGCTTCTATTATGATGTTAAATGAAAATATAAAATCTCATCTTTGCATAACTGTAAAAATTACATGCATATCTGGACAAAGAAACAAAGGAACACCAAAAGAAAAAATTGAGGTGATAGGGTTATGCGTATCAATTTGTCTTTCTTTTATGTATTCTGATATCAATTCTTGCTATTTGCACCTATCACATACTTCTGCCCCACCCCCAAAAAGGAAAAAGAATTCAGACCACTGGAATTTGCTAGTCTGGCTCCTTTGCTTATTTTGATATCAACTTTTCAATGTTCTCAGGAAAAGACACGACTATTTTAAGTTGAAAGCAAACTCCAGATGAAGCCTCTTCAATTCTCCTCCCAGTAGGTGGTAAACGATGAAAGCAGATCCTTAAGGGCCAAATCAATCCCGCCCTTGCACTGAGGGCTGTTAACAACGGGGTGGGGGGTTGGGACCTCAGGTGCTGAGCATCTGAATTCCAGGATTGCCTTCAGCAGGCTCACCTGAAGTAGGAGTGAGAGGCAGGGCCAGTTACTGTTTGGATCTGGGAACAAAACCACCCACCCCAAAGCTCCTGACTCTGAGTTTGGCTGAGTGAATAGGAGAAATAAGAAATCATCACTTAACAATGACCCAGAATTTCAGGAGCTGCTTTAATACCATTCCTGCCACCAACTTATTGTGTAAACTGGAGAGAATTGCTCAGCCACTCTCCAGATTAAGGGGCCAATTGTAACCTGTCTAAATGGCTGATGGTCAGAAAAACAAATGACAACAACGGCACCAAGCACTCTGAGAACAAAGCAAGTCTATTGGAAAGAACATGGGGTCTGGAATCAGAAACTCTGGATTCAAGCCAAGGCTCTGTTACTCTTGAGCAGTATGACTTTAGGCTAATAGCTGCTTAGGCTCAGTGTTTCATCAATAAAATGAGGATAATACTCTCCACTCAGTTGGATTGTTGTGAAAATTAAGTGAGCTCAGGTATGAGAAAACAGCTTTATAAATCGTAAAGCACACGTATTAGTTTGCTAGGGCTGCTATAACAAGATACCATGGACTGGGTGGTTCAAACAACAGAAATGTCATTTCTCACAATTCTGGAGTCAAGTCTGAGATTAGGTGTCAGATGAAGCAGTCATTTCTTCCTGAGGCCTCTGTCCTTGCTTTATAGAGATGGCCATCTCTCTCTGTATCTTCATCTTGTCTTTCCTCTCGTGTTGTCTCTGTCCTAATCGCCTCTTCTTATGAGGACAGCAGTCATATTGGATTTGGGCCCACTCTAATGACCTCAGTTCAACTTAATTACCTCTTTAAAGACCCTGTCTCCAGATATAGTCACATTTTGAGGCATGGGGGGTTAGGACGTCAACATGTCAATTTTAGGCAGATTCAGCCTGTAACAGTACTATATAAATAATTTTCTGGACCTACCCAGGACTGCCCATGATGAGCCTTTAGAACACAGTGGAAAAGAGCCTTGCTGGTCATTTTCTATTATGGCATCAAGGCAAGAGGCAGTCAGAGACACCTGCCAAAACTCTGAGTGAGCTTCTCTCGCTGCAGGGCCAAAACCTTCTCAAGCTCTGCTGCCACCAGTCTTGTTCAGCAAATAAACAAGCCGTCTTCCCTTTGGGTTCAGGATGCTTTTTTGTAGGAAAGGAGTTATTAGTACTTAATAGCTTCTAACTCACGGGGAAACAGGTTTGTGTGGGCTGTGGGTGTTTGTCTCTTTTTACTTGGATGGGTGTCTTCGAGAACAGCCCATCCAGGTCTTTTAAGGAGCCCTCATCTGCTGATGGATAAACCACAAATAGGGAGCCCAGGTCATTTTTCAAAAGTACTTACTCTGACCTGCTGGGAAAAGGCCTCAGCAAACATTTATCAGGTGCCTCCTTGGTGCCTGGGGCCAACTGAGGAGTGGGAGGGGAGTTTGGCTCACTTAGCAAACACTCTGCTTGACCCACGAGGAAGAGAGGAGACCTGTCGCAGTGTCAGGAGCTGGGACTGCACTTCTGTGGACACTACAAGCTGAAGGTAAAGCAAAGCAGAGGAGGGTCTGGTCAGGAAGTCCGGCTGTCTGGGCTGTTAGGTTATTTTGGTCTTTTAGGGAGATCAGGAAGAGACATGTCTGGCTTACCCACGAGCCCTCCCTGAGTGGCACAGAAGCTGGTCCCGCCAATTTTACAGTCACTCTGGGTCCCTGGGTTTCCAACATGGTGTGGGGAGGAGAGGGCTCAGTACTCTTCATGAGAACCTGATTCCAATTTAAGGCCAATTGACTTGCTCTCCTTCCAAATATCTAGAATTTAGTCTAGCGGATAGAGGCTCTAGCTATATCAATTTGCACCTTGGCCCCCAAATGGTTCTCTCCTATTGACCAGAAGTCGAGGACTTGTGATGTTTTTGCCTGCCCAGCTTACCCTCCTTCTAGAAATAAAGCCACTCTTTTCTCCATCACACGTGGTTCAGGTGCCACTGCCCTCACCTCCCCCAACACAGGGAGGTACCTGTCCTCAGTCTGGCCAATGAGAATAGACCTCTCACCCTTGACACCAATGATTGGCACAGGGTCGGGCACATGATTGAAACACAGGTAATCAGCATCTGTTTTAGTCATTGTTAGGAAAGCCAGAGGAGAGAGGCTCTGCCTTCCTTTTGGATAATAAGCCTTGTTCTGAAGCTCCACTCAGCCGTCTCCACCAGTGTTGAGGGGTATAGGAAACCACACCATCTGGAGGAAATAAAGCCAATGAGCAAAGAGAAACACAGCTGAGAGATGTAAAGGTAAAGGGAACCTTAAAGTCACAGTTTGAGCCCCTGAATCCACCTCTTCCCAGGAGCCAGTAAATCTCCTATTCTGCTTATCCTCCTTTGAAGTGGGTTTCTGCTACTTGCCATGGAAAGAAAATCCTGATTGTTGTAACAGGGTTATACCAAGGCTTGTACCAGGCCTCCATGGAAGTAGTCCGATTTTCTCATGCTCAGCCTATCATGTTCCCTGCTGGCTGGAGCCCTGATTATTATAAAGCTAATTATGGGCAGAGTATGGGGGCCAAAATCACTCAGGGACTGTCTCACCAGTGATGGTAACAGTTTACATTTGGGTTTGGTTTGGGGCGGGGGCTTTTGTTTAGGCTTGCAAAATGCAAGCCCATTCTGACTCCAAGGCCTCACTGAAGCCTTTCTGACTCAGTTTTCAGGAGTCACCCTCTGAACATTTGCTCTGCATTAACCTCCGTTTCCTTCTGCACAAAGTACTTGAATTGTCTCTCCTCTCAAACGTAAGCCTGACAGCTTGGGTTTCTTTCCCTGTTGTGTGACGGTGTGGGGGTTTAGACAGGAGTCTGATGGTGATTCTTTTTTGTTGTTTTTGTTGCTGTCAAGTTATACCTTCTTAAAGGTCGCCTCTTGTCCTTTGAAGCAGATTTTTTTTTTAAAAAGTGGCTATGTGTCTTATGCCCTACATGTATAAAGAGCCTTTTATTATTGATGAAGATACATTATTCCAGGAGACTCTCAGCTTATCCAGGTCAAGAGCTGGGCACCTTTTTCCAGACTGTGTTCAGCCTCTAGTCCTACAGTGATTTGAATACAAAGCAGTCTTCACTGCAAGTGTTCAGCACACAGGCCTAAACTCAGGCACAGTGTATGGCATGCAAAAAGAGGCCCGCTCTCTGGAATGGATGCATGAACATGTATGGCTCAGTCCCTTTGCATTCACCTGAAATTATAACAACACTGTTAACCAGCTATACCCCAATAGAAAATAAAAAGTTTTTTTTATTTTTAAAGAAGAGGTCCACTTTCTGCTTTAGCTTCTGGGATGCTAGTTAACTCAGAGAAGGAAGACCAGGGAGAGAAGTAGTACCCCTACATTCTATCCCTTTATTTCTCTGAAGATTGATGATTATAATTTGTTGAGGATCTGCTAATGTGCCAGGTACTTTAAGTAAGTGCTTGGCATGTTATCTCAAAAAAAAAAAAGAAAAACAACTCAAAAGAATTGTTGTATGGGGTAGAGTATTATTCTCATTTTATAAGTTAACAAACTCAGAGATGTTAAGAGACTACCTGAAAGAAATGGAAGGGCTATTCTGAAGCTAGAGGCGGCCCTGGAGTCTTGAGGGCTGGCAGGTGGCCAGCACACAGGTGGGAGCTGCCGGGTGGTCTGCAGGCCCCCAGAAGATACAAGACCGAGATCCTGGACAGGCTCCAGGACGGTGGGCCCTGTGTAACCCCCCAACCCCCAGCTCCCACCCACAAAGCCAGACACATCCCCCAGTGGGGTGGCAGGTGAGTGGCTGTATCATCTTCCTGAAACACTTGCTGACTCAATGTTATATTTTGTCATTTTGTTGATTACATTTGTTAATATAATCTTGTGAGTGGGTCTTATAAGATGTGGACCTGAGGTAAACCATCATTTGGTTTATTGTACTAGTTTTCCCAACACATTTCACATACTAAGCAAAGCAAAGTGTTTATAAAATTCTTAATCTGAGACCCTCGGGCCAGTAAGCAGAGGTTATAGTTCTTTCTTGGTCCCACTGGTGAGTTAAATTCCTGAGTAGCTCTGAGTTATCTGTGTCAGTAAAACGTGGGTCAGGCAGAGTGAGAAACATGTTGCAGTATTGACTCTCAGATGCTAAAGCCAAAGCCCTTTTAAATTGTTTTGCCAAGGGTAGCAAAGCCAGTAAGTAGGATCAGGCATGGGAGGGCCAGGGATCGCCACTGATCTTTATTTTTCTGATTTGAGAGTCTTGTGGCCTTTACAGAATCCATTCCCCATTCTCTCTACCCACAGAATTCATATCAGAATTGTGCAAACGGAAATATCCAAGAAAACAACTATAGTCCCAGGTTACCTGGTTGGTAGCTGGTACAGTGGGGCCAGAGCCCACGCACAAGCATTTCCCAGGTAAGTGTATTCTTGTGAACTGGTGATGCTGAT
>NW_011495072.1:7449111-7450985 GCF_000754665.1 Bison bison bison | reverse complement strand
ATGCTGATTCTTCAATGTGGGAGAAGGCGAGGCTGCTGCCTTCCCTTTCACAAGCATCTGCCTTACCTGATTAGACTCTGATGTGTCTAGAAATGAGGCCAGTGAAACAACCAGAGTGCAAGGCAGCGTGACACATGTTCTTCAAAATCCTTCTTGTCTTTCCCCGTGGAGCAGCAGTGGTTACCCTTTCTCTTCGTTTTAGCCCCTGGATGTGTCTTGGACATGTTTTTGGCTCTCTTTTTCGTAAGGGACACACTTGGGCAAGGATTTGAACAGATGTCTGCCCCTGGGGGCTTTCATAGCTTTTCTGGCTGTCCTTTGTCTTCAGCCTTATTTCTCACTTTCATCTTTCATTGTACTTTTAATTCTCACTGGCACGTGGAAGACTATGCACATTAGAGGAAGAAGCCATCTCTGGGCAGGTGTAGCCTGAGCTGGGCTGCATGGCTTGGGTGAGATGGACTGGATTTCAGCCCCCAACTTCCCCTTCAGTGGGTGTTTTTGTGCAGTGAACACCCTGCACGACTGGATGTGGTGGCTGTACTGAATCTTGCTGTGTTCTTACATCTTTGTTAGCTTCAGAGCAAGGCCAGGTGTAAAATGAATGGATGAATGAGACATACATGAGTAGGCTGGTTCCCCACTGCTAGGTTGAGAGGAGCAGGTGCTCATAGAAGAGTGTTGTGTACATCTGGTGGAGAGAAGAATGAGCAGTGATGGAGGAGGCTGCTTGAAAAATGCGGATTCTCTGAGCAGAGTTGGCGCCCGGAGTGAGCGTGAGCCTGGCCTAGACAGGCATTCAGACTGGAATTTGAGAAACCTGGATGTGATGATTTTGGAGCAGGGGCAGTGATGTGATTTGATGCCAAACAACAGCTGAAATATACAGCAAGAGTTGTCATTACCTGAGCCGAGCCAGTGCCTTAGGAAAGGCAGGAGGGAGAGGAGAGGCTAGGAGGATGATAATCATGGACTATTTCCCAAGGTCTGGGGGGATGTATTCTACCTGTGCTGACTATATTACAATTGCTTCCCTCCTCTGTTGGATAAACATTTGCTGAGTTTCTCCTATGTGCCAGGCATTTTGATATAGAGCTCATAATGGAGAATACACACATGTAAAGCAACAATGGCTATTGGTCTAATATAACAGGTGCTATTAGCCAATAATGAGTTAATAACAGGGAAAGGAGAGGGATGACTCTCTGTTCAAGTAATTATGTGCATAAGAGTGTTCTTTGCTAAGATATGGAACCCAGGCACCACAAACTGAGAGGAACAATACAAAAGAAGCAAGTTTGCTGAATGTGAGAATAGTTCAGTAGGTTGCACTTGAGGTGGGACCCCAAGAAATAGGCCATAGACAGATATGTTCCAGGAAGACAGGGCTTTCTGCCTACTTTGCCCAACTCTGCAGCCCTCTGGCACATGTCAAGTGCTCCATGGATATCTGTGGAAGGGCGTACAAGTCAGACAGGGGTGTTCCTAGGGAAGACATTCCCATTGCCCTACTCGCATCTTTATTTATTTATTTATGTCTGCACTGGGGCTTCCCTTATGGCTCAGTTGGTAAAGAATCCATCTGCAGTGGAGGAGACCTGGGTTTGATCCCTGGGTTGGGAAGATTCCCCTGGAGGAGGGCATGGCAACCCACTCCAGTATTCTTGCCTGGAGAATTCCCCTGGACGGAGGAGCCTGGCGGGCTACAGTCCATGGGGTCACAAAGAGTCAGATGCGACTGAGCACAGTACAGCACATGTCTGCTCTGGGTCTTCATTGCTGCGTGGGCTTTCTCTAGTTGTGGCAGCAGAGTCTGCTGTTTGTCGTGGTGCGCAGGCTCCTCACTGCGGTGGCTTCTCTTGTTGCGGCTCGTG
>NW_011495072.1:7446624-7449011 GCF_000754665.1 Bison bison bison | reverse complement strand
TTAGCTGCTCCACAGCGTGTGGGATCTTTCTAAACTGGGGATCGAACCCATGTCCCCTGTGTTAGCAAGCAGATTCTTAATCACTGGACCACCAGGGAAGTGCCCCTATACCCATCATGATGCTGCCCTCACTCTGCGACTCTCACCCTCAGAGCCCACTTCACAGTGTATTAACTGACTGTCACATAGGAGGTGCTCAATAAGTATTTCTTAATGATAAATAGATATGATAATGCATTATTAATATATCCATTAATCTAACAGATACTGTATTCATAAAAAATAGACATTATATATAGATTAACAGATAATATGCCAAAGATTTCAAGGGGAATTAGGCTATAATAATGACATTGTCCACCAGACAGCAGAAACATAGTTTCTTCATTCCTGCTTCCTCTTTCCCTTCCCTCATGAGCTCTCTAAACTCTCCCATTAACTGAGGTGTTCCTCTTTGGCTCCCAGCTGGCACCCCTCAGCGAGCATAACAAAAGCCTGGTCGTCACCCAGCAGAGGTCTTCAGGGCTTCTCTCTGTGGACCAGTTCAACCTGCCACAGATGGAGCTGGGGCTCAGACGAGTCTGGGCAGGAAATATAGACTCAGAGCCAAGGGGAGAGGGAGGCAGATGCAGAGACAGAGGGAGAGAAGGAGCTGAGTCGAGACCTTGTGAAACCCTGAAGGTGTGGACGGAGAAAGAGGAGCCTTATGTGTACCTGGGTTCCATCAGCTCACCTTCCCAGCTTCATGCACAGTGTGTGTTGGGCCCATCACTGCAGTGTTAGATAGCAGCATAGTATCAGGAACAAAATAAGCAATAAATAGTTTTTGAATGAGGAAAATTCCTGCACTTCCCATCAAAATGGACCCCTTGCTCTAGTAATTCTGAAGTAAGTTCAGTTTCCAGAACATGTCATGTTCTTTTTTTATCTGTTTCATCCATTCATCCATCCACTTATTTATTCACTCAACAGGTCCAATGCCAAAGCCATTCCCACATTTAAGGGTTTTGTTATGGCAGCAGTCCACTTCCAGGTACCAGAAATATGTGGGTATACTTTAAATTTCCTGCATATCCCACCAGACTGAAAGCCCCTTGAGCACAGTGAACTGAGTTCGCCTCTGCCTTGCCCTGAAGGCCCCACCCTGACCGGACCCTGGCCCTGTCTGAGACACAACAGTTACAGGCCTGCATCAGCTCTTCAGGCATCGCCTTTTATCCTGGTATCATGATGCAGTTCAGACAGCTTAACAGCCAAATGGGCAGCTAAAGAAGAAGTACTCCTCCAAAGGGGTGACCATCAGAAACCAAGGGGAAAACAATGGCTCTCTGTAAACCCTCTTGGGAATTTAAAAGGCTACTTGAAATTGGTCCAGTGATCGACTACAGAACCAACTTCAGGATTCTCATCTGGACGGAGAATTTTTTAAATATTAATTTTTTGTTGAAATATAGCTGCTAAATAATATATAAATTACAGGTGTATACTATAGTTAGTGATTCACAATTTTAAAGGTTATACACCATTTATAGTTATAAAATATTGCCTATATTCCCCATGTTGTACAATATATCCATGTAGCTTATTTTATACCTGATAGTTTGTACTTCTTAATCCCTCTTCCCTATATTGGCTCCCTCCCACTGATAACCACGTGAGTCTGCTTTTTTTTTTAATTCTGTTCATTAGTTTTTGTATTTTTTGGATTACACATGTAAGTGATACCATACAGTATTTGTCTTTGTCTGTCTGACTTTTGCACTTGGTATAACGCCCTCAAAGTCCATCCATGTTGTTTCAAATGGCAACATTTCATTCTCTTTATAGACTACTACCTGGAAGTGGACTGCTGCCATAACAAAACCCTTAAATGCGGGAATGGCTTTGGCATTGGACCTGTTGAGTGAATAAACAGGTGGATGGATGAATGGATGAAAACAGATTAAAAAAGAACATGATATGTTCTGGAAACTGAACTTACTTATATAGCTGAGTAGTGGTATTCCATTGTACATATATACCACATTCTCTTTATCTGTTCATCTGTTGGTGGACACTAGGTTGCCTCCATTTCTTGGCTACTGTAAATAATGCTGTTATGAACACTGGGGCACATGTATCTTTTCGAATTAGTATTTTCATTTCTTTTAGATATATACCCAGGAATGGAATTGATGGGTCCATACTCTTGCCTGGAAAATCCCATGGACAGAGGAGCCTGGTAGGCTGAAGTCCATGGGGTCGTGAAGAGTCGGACACGACTGAGCGACTTCACTTTCACTTTTCTTTTCGTGCATTGGAGAAGGAAATGGCAACCCACTCCAGTGTTCTTGCCTGGAGAATCCCAGGGACGGGGGAGCCTGGTGGGCTGCCGTCTATGGGGTCGC
>NW_011495072.1:7435719-7446524 GCF_000754665.1 Bison bison bison | reverse complement strand
GTTGGTAGGTCTATTTTTAGTTTTTTGATTAACCTCTGTAATGTTCTTCACAGTGGCCATACCAATTTACATTCCCACCAACTGTGTAGGAGGGTTCCCTTTATAATTCAGGGGCTCCACTGGGAAGACATTCCTCTGTCTCTCTGTTCTCATACTTTCTCTCCGCTTACCTCACCCATCTCCTCCAAAGACATCACAGTTATAAAGTCATTCCTGACCTGTAAGATTTTTTGGCTCTTGAAAATATAAATATCTCTGGGAGCAGTATATACTAGGCCCTATCAGAGTCAGAGGGAATTCACCTACCAAGTCCTTTGCTAGGGCAGGTTTACAGAAGACGAGGAAGCCATTGTGAGGATGTTCAGAGCAAGAGTAGGAAAGATGCTAGTTGGAAGGGACAACAGGGGAGTCCCTTCCAGGAATTTGGGAAAAAACAGCCAGGAATTTGGGGATTTCAGAAAAGCCAATATTCTGTTTTTGTGAATATGGCAGAGGCTGGCTGAGTGCTGCCACCTGCTCTGGGGCTTCTTGGCAATAACTTTGCCTGTTGCTCAGTTTACGGTCAGCAAAAATGTGGCTGCTTCACCCATCCAGCAAGGACTGTGGCTAGGTCAGGCAGCACCAGGGGCCATGGACACTCGGACAGACCTAGATGAAAGGACCAAACATCTGTCACTCCAGAGATCCAGGTCGAGCTCGAAGCTGCCCTCGCCCTAGGCCACTTGACCAGTTTGGGAAGTGCACAGGCTTTGTGGTGGGACAAAGCTGAGACAAACCCAGACCTGCTCCTTGCTAGCCCTGTGGAGCTAGTGCTTATTGCCCTAGTGCTGTGTGATCTTGCACATGCTTACTGCCCTCTCCGAACCCTGGCTTTCCCCCTTTGCAAAGTGAGGATCAGCATAATTAATACAGAAGGTTGGTATGAGAATAAGTGAAAAGAAGTTTGTAACCTGCCTGAAATAGGGTCTGGGATGCAGTAGATGCTCCAAGACAGCTGTGCTCCTCCCCCTCCCCAATCAACTCTGTCTTCTTGCATTTCATTAGTCTGATCCCTGTTGTTTTCTTAGACCATCTCTGACTGTGAAGCAATCACGACTGAAAACCCAGAAGGAGGGGTCAAATGTGTAATGAGGAATTTCTAGGGACATAAAAGTGATATCATTTCTGTATGCTCATGTAACTATCAATCAGCTTTAGTGACAACCGGGCTTGCATAGCTGAGTGGACACCACCAGCTTTCTGCTGCTTCTCCAGACTGAATTTTATTTTTATTAAGAGCAGAACAATGAGTCTGATTTTTCTGCTTGGGTACTAAAGAAGACAAATTAGCCAAAGGGAAATTCTGCTGAAACTGTATTTCATACTTGAGATCCTGGGCCCTCAGATGGAGCCGTCAGTGTGACCTTGAGAAGCTGCGGACACGCTCACAGCTGGATCTGTCTTATGTTGTCACAGCTGGGTCAGCAGTGGGGGAGCCTCAAGGCCGTGCTGGAGCCTGGTCAGCAGGGCAGCCAAGCAGCACATGTAAAATGAGAGTGACCCTGCTCCTTGGTAAGACACAGATCTGCTTGAGCTGCTTGGGGACGCACTGCCACAACATGTTGTGAGAATTGTCACCCACACTGGCCCAGTTCAAATCAACAAGCAGGCGCTGAGAGCCTACTGTGTGCTGGGCATTGTTGGATGTGGAGGGCATGGGCTACACAGTCTAGACCAGGGCTGCTTCACTTTCTGGTGCCTTAGGTAATCAGTGAAGGTACGGACCTCTTCTTAGAATAATGTTTTTAAAATGTGTAAAACGGGGACTTCCCTGGTGGTCCAGTGGCTAAGACTCCCTGCTGTCAATGCCGGGGCCCGGATTTGATCCCTAGTCAGGGAACTGGATTCCATGTGCCCCAATTAAGACCTAGCACAGCCAAGTAAGTTAATTTAAAAAAAAAAGGGGGGGAAGACACTAAAAATGTGTTAAATGAAATAAGATAAATCAATTTGATCAAAACATAGGCAGTCTCAGGCACACACAGAGGAATGTACTGTTGCTAATATAGATGGGTGAGCTGATCATAATGGTGGTGGGTGTCTGGAAACTTGTAGAGGGGATGTTACAGACTTCCGAGGACAGAGATGGGGAAGAGCATTCCGTGGGGGTGGGAATGGCATGAGCAAAGGCTTGGTAACAAAGGTATGCAGGCGGTTGAAAGTGAAAAGTGAAAGTGAAAGTTGCTCAATGGTGTGTGACTCTCTGTGACTCCGTGGACTATACAGTCCATGGAATTCTCCAAGCCAGAATACTGGAGTAGGTAGCTGTTCCCTTCTCCAGGGGATCTTCCCAACCCAGGATTGAACCCAGGCCTCCCACATTGCAGACGGATTACTTTACCAGCTGAGCTACGAGGGAAGCTCATGCGGGCGTGTTAAGGAAACAAAATTATCAAGTGGGTAGGGGAGCGCTGATGGGAAGCACTGACCCCTTGTAACTGAGTCTTCTCTCTGAGCCTTAGCCAGTAACAGTGGTGGGCTAGGTTTACAGTGAATTACCCGTCCTTCTCTTGGGCCATTAATAATGCGGAAGTGAGCCCTTGGCATCTATCCTGTAGCAACAATCTGCTAAGGAAGTTCAGAAAATCAGACAGAGGTGAGGGAGGCAAGGAAGATCTGGGAAGAGAGCGCTAGGCAGCAACTCCATTTTGCCCCAGAAGGACCGCGTGCAGGATTAGAGATGGACCTCTGCAGCAGCTGAAGTTCCCCCAGATGACGCTCATTCACAAGCTAGCCACTGTCATTCTGTTGAAACAAGTTTCTGGCAGAACTGTCAGAAGGAAAAGGTTCAAGTCAACATTGATTCCATGAGCACATCAGCCCTATGTTATTTTAGGTTCTAGGGGAGACTGGAGTCTGTCCACAGATGAGGCTTGTGTCTAAATTGGAGACTTCCTAGAATCCAGGCGAGCCCAGAATGACCACAGCCCTGCTGAGAGGGAGGGCCAGCCAGGGCTTATGCAGCTGCCTCGGGGAAAGTATTTCCCAAATGCAGGGCTGAGGACACAAGTGTGGTTTAGACCCAAAGGCCTGGCCAACAAGGGAGGGTGATTTTGAGTTCTGCCATTAGATGGGCCTCAGAGACCAGACTGAGGGGCTGTAGCAGCTCATGTTGTGTAACACTTGGGCAGCACCAGGCACGGGTTTCCATTGTTAAAGCCAAACCACCACCAGGTATGCAAGAAAGATCTCCCTTTTCAGGTAAGGAAACAGGCTTAGAGAATCAGGTCACTTGCCCAGGGGAACACAGCTGCAAACTGGTAGAGCCAGGCAGGGCCTGGGGCTTCTCTGCCAGGCTCTTCCTCTGGGCATGAGTACTGGCAAGTAGAACAGAAGAAACCAGAACACACAACAGTGTCACTGAGGCCAGCTGCTGCTAGTGGGCAGTTTGTGCAGTGAGGCAAGCCAGACTCCAGTGGGCTCGGCTGCGTCCACGGACCAGAGGACTGGAAAAAAGGGGAAGGATAGGAAGGGTTAAGGAGAGGAAAGAGAGGGCAGGGGAGAGAGGTCAATAAAGTCTCTTGTTCCTTACCTGGTTGGGGCACTCTGGCCAGTTGTCTGCATCGGGAGGAGACCAGGGACAAAAGGGTCCCAGCTGCGGCTGCTGGGTCTGGTCCATTGGCAGGCAAGCTGGCCCCTGAGTACCCTGAGTGGTTGGGGTATCAAGAGTCCCCGCCAGAGTCGCCATTTTTTGCAGGAAGGGGGACCCTTTCCAGGTCCTGAAATCCGGCTCTTGTCCAACACTTGGAAATGAATTGTCCGAGGAGACACATGTGCTGACAAAGCAAGAGATTTTATTGGGAAAGGGCACCCGGGCGGAGAGCAGCAGGGAATCCAGGAGAACAGCTCTGTCACATGGCTTGCAGTCTCGGTTTTATGATGATGGGATTAGTTTCTGGGTTGTCTTTAGCCAATCATTCTGACTCAAGAGTCCTTCCTGGTGGTATACGCCTTGTTCAGCCAAAAAGAATGCCAGAGAGAAGGATTCTGGGAGGTGGGCAGACATGTGGTGTCTCATTTTGACCTTTCCCGAACTCTTCCAGTTGGTGGAGGCTTATTAGTTCCGTGTTCCTCACCAGGACCTCCTGTCATAAAACAACTCATGCAAATAGTTACTGTCGTGCCTGGCCAGGGTAGGCGGTTTCAATCAGTATGCTTCCCCTAACACCCACCCTGGGCTCTGAGCCTGGGCACCAGTGAATGGATGCTCCCCACGGTGAGCATGGGGAGCCCATGTAGATGCCTCAGTGCTGCTGAGGGGGAAGCATCTCTAGTTTTCAGATCATTCCAGACACCAGCAAAAGACTTGAGGACCACGTAGGGAACTAATGCTATACAAGTAATCTTATATCATAGAAGATGGGTTACATCATAGAAGAAGAAGTTCATGGGTACAGGTGAAAGATCATGCGTAGGTGCTTGAATCAGGTGGGTGTGATATCCAGTAAATCATTTAACTGCAAAGAGCCTGTTCTCTCATCTATGAAACGAGGATGGTAATTCTAACTTCCCCTCTTGGCTCTGAGGATTAAGTGAGATGATGTTCCTAAAGAAGCTCAAGAGAGGTCTTGACAAACTCCATGTGCTCAATATACATTTTTCTCCCTTTTCTCTTTCAGAAGAAGTTTCGGAGACTGTGTAGATTTTTACAGCTTTATGTAAATTTATGTGAGGTGACATTCAGTGAAATCGCTCATCTGTATGATCCCTTTAATTCTACCTGCAGCTTCAGTAAAATTGAAATTTAAATCATACATTTAACTTAATGGTACAACTTAGATGTCAGGGGAAAGAAAAACCACTCTGTTTAAGAAGAAAAGACCTTAGCGCTAAAAATAACTATTGAGGGACGAAAGAGCTTTTGTTCAATGGACTCTTATCTGTAAAAAAGAAAAGGCCAAATTTTAATCCAAAGATTTAGATTCAAGTCAGGTTTTGAAAGAACAAATGGCCTCAGTGTGGGGGTCTGCCATTTCATATTAAAATTCCTTTGTCTTATGATTTTTCCCTCAGTTTCTCATGTATCTTATTTTTCTCAGTTGCTCTTATTTTACTACATGTATATATTAAAGGCCAAGTGTAATGATTAATATTACAAAGCAGAACCGTTGGGCCATTCTGAAAAAATTATTTCGGGCTTTTAAGTATTAAGAGAAATGATGTCCATCTATATCTTTTAAACTATTTTTTCCCCAAACTAACTGATTTAATGGATTAAAATACTTACTGTAAAAAAAAAATTAGTAGTACAGAAGACTATATAGAAGAAAGTAGAAAGTATCCCTAATCTCACTATCTTGATAGTAGGATTGAGAAGCAAGTTTTATTGATTTAAAAAAGCATTTTGTACTTTGAGGATATTAACCTTATGTGGGAAATAATGTAATTTCATAATTTGTTCTTTATCACTCAACCTTTTATTTTTTCAATTAATAAATTTTATTTACTCAGTAAAACTTGAAACACAGTATAAAATTATATCCAAGATACAATAAACAGATGAATATCAGAAAAAATAAAAATATTTCAATATAGTACTGATGGTGGCAGTAGTTCAGTCGCTAAGTCATGTCTAACTTTTGTGACCTCATGGACTGTAACTCACTAGGTTTCTCTGTCAATGGGATTTCCCAGGCAAGAATATTGAAATAGGTTGCCATTTCCTTCACCACACTCAACCTTTTAAATGTACATTTCTTTTTGGTGGCAGATGTATAGAACAGTCTTTTGGACTCTGTGGGAGAGGGAGAGAGTGGGATGATTTGGGAGAATGGCATTGAAACATGTATAATATCATATAAGAAATGAATCGCCAGTCCAGGTTCGATGCATGATACAGGATGCTTGGGGCTGGTGCACTGGGATGACCCAGAGGGATGGTACGGGGAGGGAGGTGGGAGGGGGTTCAGGATGGGGAACACGTGTACACCCGTGGCAGATTCATGTTGATGTATGGCAAAACCAATACAATATTGTAAAGTAATTAGCCTCCAATTAAAATAAATATATTTAAATTTAAAAAAAAGAAAAAAACAATTGCCAAGGCAAAAAATCACTTGCCAAAAAAAAAAAAGATTTAAATTTTATATTGAAAGTCTACCAGTACTTCCTATTCTGAATTTTTTAGTGTTATAAAAGTCTCTTCATTTCTTCTGTAAGGCAATTATCCTTCAATAAAAAATGAATTTAAAAAAGTCTCATCTCCAAATTATGAAAAATTTATTTTCTATTATAATTTTACAATAATAAAACCATTATTATTTTATGGTTTATTTTCAATATGAACTTTTGATGATGTTTCTGGATTTTATTTTTATATAAAAAATGAGATTTTGATCCATGCATACTTTTTCCAGATGGCTAGCCAGTGTTTTTTACCACCATTTATTGAATAATCCATCTTCTATTGATTTGAAAAGTATTACTTTTATAATAAACTTATTCCCATATATATTTGGAACTGTATGCCAGTTTTATAGTCTTTATGTCCATGATCAAGTCCATCTAATCTTATTGCTTTAACAACTGGAACTTTAAAAATACCTGGTTAAGTCAGTTTTGTGTATTCTCTCTCTCTCTCTATATATATATATGATATCTATATGTATATATATGTGTATATATAGGCTTCCCTGATGGCTCAGATGGTAAAGCGTCTGCCTGCAATTAGGGAGACCTGGGTTTGATCCCTGGGTCTGGAAGATACCCTGGAGAAGGAAATGGCAACCCATTCCAGTACTCTTGCTTGTAAAATCCCATGGACAGAGAAGCCTGGTAGGTTACAGTCCATGGGATTGCAAAGAGTCAGACATGACTGAGCTACTTCATATGGTCATATGTGTGTGTGTGTGTGTATATATATATAAAATAAATGTCTTTTTTATAAAAAAGAACTTTACAAAACAATGCTTTAAAAAAAATAAAAACTGCTGCCTATAGGAGGGAAGAAAGGAAGATCAGGAGGGAGGGAAGGAAGAAGAGGAAGGGAAGGTAGAAAGAGGAAGGGAGGAGAGAGAGAAGAAAAAGAGTAAGAAAGGGAAGGATTCTTTTTCTGTGATTAAGGCAATGAGTGTGGAAAGCACTGCTTTTAGCTGGTCTATATCAGAAGTACTAACTAAAACTGACTTAAAGCAAAATGAAAACAAGGGAAGGAAGACAAATGTCCTTTAAGTTGCAATATAATGTTGAGGAATTGGCACAGTTCTTCCCTGAAGAAAATTGTCCCTTCTGAAAATAAAGGAGCTAAAGTTTTGTGTAAGAGTGTAGAAGGAAAAAAAGGATTGTACCACAAAAGAGAGTCATTTGGGAGGTCAGGCCTCTTCCCAGGAGCCAGATGCTCTGGACCAGTGGCAATTCCATTACTTTTTGACCAGCCCTGAAGTGTTTGGATGGAAATGTCATTCTGCAGACAAGTGTGGGGCACACATCTAGATTCTCACCTCCAGTGAATGCCATGGAGACCCAAGCTTGCCCGAGCTCCTGGAGGCTCATTGTGTGCAGCCAGGGGCCCAGGATTGTGGGAACAAGCCAAGAGTGGAGAGGGGCCCACAGTTCTGTTAGCACAGCCAAACAGAACTGAACTCCATGTTTGAATAATTTGCTCAGCAAGCAACCTCACAACTCATTCCCTGAACACTGTTTTATCTTCTGAAATGATGAAGGGTAATCTTTCCTCTCTGGCTTATTTACTTCTAACTCAAAAATGTCAAAACTGAATGCATTTAATAAGCAACAAGTCCCTACTGTGTAGCACAGGGAACTATATTCAAAATCCTATGATAATTCATAATGGAAAAGAATATATATATAAAAATCTCTTTCTGGTAAAGCAGAAATTAACACAACATTGTAAACCAACTACATTTCAAAAAAACAACCCCTCCAAACAATGCATTTCCCCTCTGTGTGAAATGGAGACTTCTTGGGGTGAGTTGGACATAGTGAAGACTTTGATTAGTAACATGGTCATGATTCTCTGACAGTTAGTTATTAAGGGGAAGATATACTTAGAAGGAAAGTCCTTTTGATGTGGGATCAGAAGATCTGGGTTGAGATTCAGCTCTACTATTTAATAGTTGTGACTGTGGACAAGTCATGAATTGAGTCTGTTTCCTCATCAATAAAAAGGCATTACAGAGCCTGCTTTGCCTGCTTCCCATGCCCAGAGTGAAAGCATTCACTTAGCAAATTTATATTGAGTGCCAACTGTGTGCCAGGTACAGTGGTTAGACACTGGGGCTACCACAGCTAAATGGGACAGACAGGGTGTAGGTCCTTATGGAGCTTATAGTCTGGAGGAAAGTCATATTAAACAGGTGCTGTGATGTGCTCAGTCACATCCTACGTTTTGCGACCCCATGGGCTGTAGCCCACCAGGCTCCTCTGTCCATGGAAATGTTCAGGCAAGAATACTGGAGTGGGTTGCCATTTCTTACTCCAGGGGATCTTCCTGACCCACGTCTCTTGAGTCTTCTGCATTGGCAGGTGGATTATTCCCAGACACCACCTGGGAACTCCCATGTTAAATGGGTAGCCAGAGGTAAAAGAGGAGAGTAATTACTATGGGGAGCACAGAGTACGCTAAAGCATGGAGTTTCACAAAACTGAAGAAATGTGAATGGTGAAAAATTCTGTTAACAGTTTTCCGTGAGTTGGGATAAGAAAGGACTTTAACTTTCTAAGTTATGTATTTATATATTATTTAAGTATTTTACTTTTGTAAATTACTTTTTTACTTATAAAAATAGACATTAAAATTAAAATTGGAAAAAAGAACAGTATTTAAATGTTCTCAAGAGTATGAAAATACTTGGTTTTGGGTGTGAGTTTTCATGTTGCAATTTATTTTTTGCTCCATGACTTGAGGAAGATAAAGGATGAAGTATTTCAACAGAAATCAGGACTGCTGCTGCTGCTGCTAAGTCGCTTCACTTGTGTCTGACTCTCTGCGACGCCATAGACGGCAGCCCACCAGGCTCCCCCATCCCTGGGATTTTCCAGGCAAGAGTACTGGAGTGGGGTGCCATTGCCTTCTCCTATGCAGCCCCTTAGCTTAAGATCTGCCAGTGACAGCAAATGTAAGGGTATCCTCTGGCAGCAAGGGTACCCCCATGGACTGAAGGAAGTGTTTTCTGAAGACCTCACAGCATCCTTCCATAATAGTCCTACATCAAGACTGGCAAGGTCTGACACAACAGGAGTGACAGTGAGTGAAATGAAATCAGCAAAAGGGATGGCAAAGATGATAGGGGCTGCTGCTGCTAAGTTGCTTCAGTCGTGTCCGACTCTGTGCGACCCCATATATGGCAGCCCACCAGGCTCCCCCGTCCCTGGGATTCTCAGGCAAGAACACTGGAGTGGGTTGCCATTTCCTTCTCCAATGCATGAAAGTGAAAAGTGAAAGTGAAGTTGCTCAGTCGTGTCCAACTCTTCGTGACCCCATGGATTGCAGCCCACCAGGCTCCTCAGTCCATGGGATTTTCCAGGCAAGGGTACTGGAGTGGGGTCCCATTGCCTTCTCCGGATGATTGGGGCAGCAGACCACAAATCCAATGGCCATTTTTCATAGAGAACTGGTGGGGACTCTGAGGGCTGGACTTGGGGCCTTCTTCCCTGTTCATTAAGTGTCTTCTTCATTAGTAGAAAAGTTCCACAAGGTCAGCGTGCACAATGCAGAACTCCTCACGCCCTGTATTCCTGGTCGGCGCACGCTGCTCTGTGGTCAGCCTTTGTCAGAGGCATAGAGCTCACAAGCCACAGCTCTTTGTTTTAAAATGAGAAAGCCAGGGCTTTCCCCCTCCTTGATTTTCTTTTTCTGGCTCTGAATAGGTCTGTGCGTACACAGCAGATGGCTTTCTGACGAGGCTCAAATTCATCCCATCTTTGGGGGAAAAAAACTACAGCAAGAAGGACTGCTATTCCAATCTGATAAGGTTTTCTATTTTCAGCTAGAAAAATGAGTGTCTGTAAGTAGAAAAGGAAAAAAATTAATAGGAGAGTGAAAGGAACAAAAGCAGTCAGTACTTAACCCGAGACATGGATTTAGGGAGTTTTCAGTTGTGGAGCTCTTTTCCGCCTCCACACATGGTTCTCACCAGTAGCTTGGAAGCCACTTGGAAGATAGCTCCAAATAGGAAATATATACCCGAAGGTGGGTATGCATCAGCTTCAGGACAGTGGTTACATCTGAGGAAGCCTGGAAGGGACCAGAACCAGAAAGAGTTAAAAAAGGAGCGTCTACTTTCTACAAGTTTTTTCCCTTTAAGATATTTTTTCCTTCAAAAAATAAATGTGTCCTTTCCTCACTCCTTCTCCCCACTAGTAACCACTAGTTCTCTTTATCTCTGATTCTGCTTCTTTTTTGTTATAACCACTAGTTTGTTGTATTTTTTAGATTTCAGATATAAGTGATATTATACAGTACTTGTTTTTGTCTGATTTAATGCCCTCCAAACAAACAAAAAAAAGATGTCCTTTTCATTATAGGGGACTGGAATGCAAAAGTAGGAAGTCAAGAAACACCTGGAGTAACAGGCAAATTTGGCCTTGGAATATGGAATGAAGCAGGGCAAAGACTAATAGAGTTTTGCCAAGAAAATGCACTGGTCATAGCAAACACCCTCTTCCAACAACACAGGAGAAGACTCTACACATGGATATCACCAGATGGTCAACACCATCACACAGATTGATTATATTTTTTGCAGCCAAAGATGGAGAAGCTCTATACAGTCAGCAAAAACAAGACCAAGAGCTGACTGTGGCTC
>NW_011495072.1:7435158-7435619 GCF_000754665.1 Bison bison bison | reverse complement strand
AATCCAAGTCTATGGCCCAACCAGTAATGCTGAAGAAGCTGAAGTTGAACAGTTCTATGAAGATCTACAAGACCTTTTAGAACCAACACCCAAAAGAGATGTCCTTTTCATTATAGGGGACTGGAATGCAAAAGTAGGAAGTCAAGAAACACCTGGAGTAACAGGCAAATTTGGCCTTGGAATATGGAATGAAGCAGGGCAAAGACTAATAGAGTTTTGCCAAGAAAATGCACTGGTCATAGCAAACACCCTCTTCCAACAACACAGGAGAAGACTCTACACATGGATATCACCAGATGGTCAACACCATCACACAGATTGATTATATTTTTTGCAGCCAAAGATGGAGAAGCTCTATACAGTCAGCAAAAACAAGACCAAGAGCTGACTGTGGCTCAGACCATGAACTCCTTATTGCCAAATTCAGACTTAAATTGAAGAAAGTGGGGAAAACCACTAGA
>NW_011495072.1:7434359-7435058 GCF_000754665.1 Bison bison bison | reverse complement strand
TGTGGCTCAGACCATGAACTCCTTATTGCCAAATTCAGACTTAAATTGAAGAAAGTGGGGAAAACCACTAGACCATTCAGGTATGACCTAAATCAAATCCCTTATGATTATACAGTGGAAGTGAGAAATAGATTTAAGGGACTAGATCTGATAGATAGAGTGCCTGACGGACTATGGAATGAGGTTCGTGACATTGTACAGGAGACAGGGATCAAGACCATTCCCATAGAAAAGAAATGCAAAAAAGCAAAATGGCTGTCTGGGGAGGCCTTACAAATAGCTGTGAAAAGAAGAGAAGCGAAAAGCAAAGGAGAAAAGGAAAGATATAAACATCTGAATGCAGAGTTCCAAAGAATAGCAAGAAGAGATAAGAAAGCCTTCTTCAGCGACCAATGCAAAAAAATAGAGGAAAACAACAGAATGGGAAAGACTAGGGATCTCTTCAAGAAAATCAGAGATACCAAAGGAACATTTCATGCAAAGATGGGCTCGATAAAGGACAGAAATGGTATGGACCTAACAGAAGCAGAAGATATTAAGAAGAGATGGCAAGAATACACAGAAGAACTGTACAAAAAAAAATCTTCACAACCCAGATAATCACGATGGTGTGATCACTGACCTAGAGTCAGACATCCTGGAATGTAAAGTCAAGTGGGCCTTAGAAAACATCTACTACGAACAAAGCTAGTGGAGGTG
>NW_011495072.1:7416091-7433680 GCF_000754665.1 Bison bison bison | reverse complement strand
AGGAGGATAAGATGGCTGGATGGCATCACTGACTCGATGGACTTGAGTCTCAGTGAACTCCGGGAGTTGGTGATGGACAGGGAGGCCTGGCGTGCTGCGATTCATGGGGTTGCAAAGAGTCGGACACGACTGAGTGACTGATCTGATCTGATCTGATCTGAAGTCCATGTATGTTGCTGCAAATGGCAAAATTTTGTTCTTTTAATGGGTAAGTAGTATTACAGTATGTGTGTGTGTATCACATATATATACTACCTATGTATGTATAAATACCATATAAATAGATATATAGACAGATAGATACCATATTTCGTCTATCTGTTTATCTGTTGATGGACACTTAGGTTGCTTCCGTATCTTGGCTGTTGTAAAGGAACTTGTAGTGCTGCTGTGAATGTTGAGGTGCGGGCATCTTTTTGAATTGGTGCTTTTGTTTTTTTTTGGATATATAACCAGATTGGAATTGCAGGGTCATGTGGTAGTTCTGTTTTGGGATTTTTGAGAAGTCTCCGTACTGTTTTCCTCAGTGACTGCACCAATTTACATCCCCACTTGCCAGAATTTGTTATTTGTGTTCCTTTTGATGATAGCCATTCTGACTGGGCTTCCCAGGTAGAGCTAGTGGTAAAGAACCCACCTGTCAATGCAGGAGACATAAGAGCCACAGGTTCAATCCCTGGGTCAGGCAGATCCCCTGAGGGAGGGCATGGCAGCCCGCTCCAGTATTCTTGCCTGGAGAATCCCCATGGACAGAGAAGTCTGGTGGGCTACAGTCCATAGGGTCTCAAAGAGCTGGGCACAACTGAAGCGACTTAGCGTGCACACACTCTTACGGGTGTGAGGTAATATCCCTTTGTGGTTTTAATTTGTATTTTTCTGATGATTAACAACGTTGAGCAGCTTTTCATGTGCATGTTGGCTATCTTATGTTTTCTTTGGAAAAATGTCTACTCTAGTTTTCTGCCCTGCCCTTCCCTGCCCTAAAAGATAGGAGTAGGGGATTAAGAGGCATAACGTATTATATATAAAATAAATAAGCTACAAGGATACATTGTACAACATAGGGAATATAGCCAATATATTGTAATAACTATAAATTGAGTATAAACCTTTAAAAATTGTGAATCACTCTGTTTTATACCTGAAGCTTATATAATATTGTACATCAACTATACCTCAATGAAACAAAACAAAAACATACCCAAAAAAGTGATGTTCACTCTAAAAAAAAGAATAAAAATAAATGTGGATACTGGGTACCTGAGCATCATTCGTTGTTAAGAACAAGGTATATGGAGCTTTCCTGGTGGCTCAGTAGTAAAGAATCTGCCTGCCAATGTAGGAGACACAAGTTAGATCTCTGGTCCAGGACGATCCCACATGCCTAGGAACAACTAAGCCCTATGCCACACTCCTGAGCCTATGCTCTAGAGCCCAGGAACCAAACTGTTGTGCTCACATGCAGCAGTTACTGATACTCATACACCTAGAGGCTGTGCTCTGCAGCAAGAGAGGCCACTGCAACGAGAGGCCCATGCACCGCAACCAGAGGGTAGCCCCCATTTGGCACAACTAGAGAAAAGCCCATGCAGCAACTAAGACCTGTCACAGCCAAAAATAAATAAAATTATATATATATGTATAAAGAACAAGATCTATGGAACCTGCTGGGGTTAGGATACCAGCTCTTCCACTTAAAAGTTATGTAAACTTAGCAAGTTACCTAACTGCTCTGTGCCTCAGTTTCCTCTTTAAAATGGGAACAGTGATAGCAAATATCTTATGGGGTTGTGGTGAAGATTAAATGAGTTCATTTCCTCATTCAGCAAGTATTTATTGAGGCCCCACTACCTCCCAAGTAGTGTTCTAGGTGCTGAGATACGTAGCAATGATCAAAGCCCACAGAAACCAGTGTCCTCAGGGAGCATATATTCTGGAGAGAGAGAGAAGTGAGAAGCTAGATAAAGAAAAATATAGGATATTAGGTAGGGATGAATACTAAGCAGGAGAGACTTAGAAAAGTCAGGGGGTTTTCCTCTTAGAAAAAGTGGCCAGAGAAGGCCTCGCTGAAGGGGACATTTGAACAAAGTTCAAACAAGCTGATTACTGTAAAATCCCTAGAGGAGTACCTGATAATGTTAATAAATGTAAGCTTTTTAAAATATCTGTATTTGAAATATACCCTATTTTTATGTTAATAATAAGACTTTTTAAATGGCCAAGAATAAGGATATATGGCCATATTGAAATGACTGGAATAAATAGCAGAACCTTCATAACATTTAAGAAACATTGATCAAGGAATGCTTAGTTGTATCTAGAAGCCTTGTCACTAGGTGATACTGACCCACAAAGGGAAAAAAGACAGCCAAGAAACAAAGGAGTCAAAAGTAATTTATGTTTTAAAGAGAAAGACATTAATAAGACTTCAGTCATCTTCTTTGAAAATTGAGAACAGAAAACTACTGAATGTATAGAACTGGAAATGGACAACTATTCAGTATTACAGAGGAAAAATGTAGATGCTAGAAAAATTCGATTTTAACCTGTTAAAGAGGGAAAGAAGGATAGAAAAAACTAATGGGAAAGAAAAAATCAGGAGAATGAAATTGGTACATAGAGTGAACGATAGAAATGGACAAGCTGACACCTACCCAAAAATAGAGAAGGGAAATATGAAATGGCAGAGACACCATCAAAAAGAGCAGGAAAAAGGCAGAGAATTTCATGGAGCCTAATCCCCATCTTGGATGTTACCATTAAGAACTAAAATTAGTGCTGTATTTGTGTGACTTCAGATGTTAAATGGTGCCCACTATTGGTGGTACTTTCTTTACTGGAAGAATAAATGGAATTAAGAACACAGGGGGCCCCCACCCATGAGAAAGCAATCAGGCTTGTTCAGAATTAGGCTTTAAATGTGGTAGAATATTCTTAGATTCCACCTGTGTCTGGAACTAGAGAGGGTGAGCCCAGGTACCCGAAGACCTCTTTCCTTCCTCCCCCAAACTACTCAAAACTAGTCTATTTTCACTCAAATAGACAGTGAAAAATGTAGCAGCCTGAGCATTTTCCTCTGCAAATTTTTGGTAGACAGATTATATTTATATACAGAACTCATCGAGTTTTTAAGCAAGCTCTCTTTTAACTGAGAGTACACCAACAAAATCATAGGCAGATTTAGTCATGCAATTGCCTGAGAGATTCTGAGACAGACTAATAAGACTAAGGCACAGATATTCATCCACCAGCAAGTAGATGAACAGAAAGAATATCACAGCATAAGCTGTAGAGGTAACAAGGCTGAGAAGCAAAGGACCAGAATCCTGATGAAGCTTCCTATACAGAAGAGCCAAAATGGAAATTCAGGCTAAATGCAAAATGCAAAACGTTATTGGAAGGGAGCCCTGTAATAGTGTTTCAGAAGTACATTCTGATCCTGGTTGCATGAGCTCAGAGTAAGAAGCTGATTCCCCGAGGCCCAGAGGAGCTATGTGTGGGGAACAGCAGCCAAATAGAAGGAAAATCAAACAGAACTGAGGACCACTCTTCAAGGAGAAGCGATGTAAGAGAAAGTGGAGCATCCAGAGAGAGGGTGGCTCACGGTGACAGAGAAGAGAGCACTTCCATGAACCTCTGCCAGAATGTAAATCACGTGCGAGGAAGTCCATGCAAAGCTTCTTCACATTGCTCATGTTCCTAGGTCCAGCAGGTCTTCAGGTAGTGTTTCATTTTAAGGAAATGAATAATATAGGCAAAAATGTGCCTGTAAAAAAAAAAAATGTGCCTGTAAGGTAAGGTTAAGTAAATTATGGTATATCTACATACAAGAGTTATTATGCAACCATTACAAATACTTATTTTTTAAAGTATTTTAAACAGAATATGGGCACTCCTAGTTAAAGGTGACAAACTGAACATCTACACCCTTGGAAAACCCTATAAAGTTCCATTAAAAGTCTCAACAAGACAAAAGCCCAGAAAGGTGAGGAATAGGAGGAGACAACAGCACATTGGAGATATTGGCAAAATTTTTGAAGCTTGAAAGCAAACAGAAGAGCAGTGACTGACTTGATGCACCAAAAAGATGACCACTAGGTGCCCAGGGGTCACGGGGCCATGGCAGCACAAGAGGCAAGCCAGTCTCTTCCTTAGAAATGAGGCAGGTGGCAGCAGGTACCAATGAAGCTGAAAGTGTGGGATGATGGAAAGATAAAAGCTCTCTAGACCCTAAGTTACCTTTTCCCAGCCATGGGTATATCCCTTCTCTTTATTTCCACACCAAGCAAGCCCCGAGGGTCCCTCCTGGGAGGTGCTGAGTGTGCCCACCATAAATGATGGCTCACCAGGCACAGGCAAGGATGGGAGAGGCTTTGAGTTTTTGTTTTTCACTTTTGTCTATTTTGTGGCTTCCCAGGTGACACAGTAGTAAAGAATCCACCTGCTAATGCAGGACACGCAAGAGACGCAGGTTCAATCCCTGGGTTGGAAAATCCCCTGGAGGAGGGCATGGCACCCCACTCCAGTATTCTTGCCTGGAGAATCCCATGGACAGAGGAGCCTGGTGGGCTAGAGTCCATGGGGTCACAAAGAGTTAGACACAACTGAGCAATTGAGCATATACACACACATTTCTCTATTTTACAAATTATCTACAATAAATATTCACTACTTGTAATCAGAAAATATATTTTAAAATTATAAAAGTAATATGAAAATGTTAGTCATCTCCAACTCTTTGCAACCTCATGGACTGTAGCTCTCCAGGATCCTCTGTCCATGGGATTTTCCAGGCAAGAATACTGGAATGGGTAGCCATTCCCTTCTCCAGGGGATCTTCTTGACTCAGGGATTGAACCTGGGTCTCCTGCTTTGCAGGCAGATTCTTTTACCATCTGAGACACCAGGGAAGCTTAAAGGTAATATGTTCCTATGGTAAAACAGAATTTTAAGAGTGCTGAAGGGAGCAAAGTTAAAAGTCCCCTCTTGCCCATGCTGTGTAGGGCCACCCAAGATGAACATATCATGGTGAAGAGTTCTGACAAAATGTGGTCCACTGGAGAAAGGAATGGCAAACCACTTCAATATTGTTGCCTTGAGAACCCCATGAGTGGTATGAAAAGGAACAAAGATAGGACACTGAAAGATGAACTCCCCAGGTTAGGAGTCCAATATGCTACTGGAGAGCAATGGAGAAATAACTCCAGAAAGAATGAAGAGATGGAACCAAAGCAAAAACAACACCCAGTTGTGGATGTGACTGGTGATGGAAGTAAAGTCCATTGCTATGAAGAACAATATTGCATAGGAACCTGGAATGTTAGGTCCATGAATCAAGGCAAATTGGAAGTGGTCAAACAGGAGATGGCAAGAGTGAACATTGACATTTTAGGAATCAGAGTACTAAAATGGACTGGAATGGGTGAATTTAACTCAGAGGACCATTGTATCTACTACTGTGGGCAAGAATCCCTTAGAAGAAATGGAGTAGCCCTCATAGTCTGTGAAAGAGTCTGAAATGCAATACTTGGATGCAATCTCGAAAACAACAGAATGATCTCTGTTCATTTCCTAGGCAAACCATTCAATATCACAGTAATCCAAGTCTATGCCTCAACCAGTAATGCTGAAGAAGCTGAAGTTGAATGGTTCTACGAAGCCTTACAAGACCTTTTAGAAGTAACACCAAAAAAGATGTCCTTTTCAGCATAGGGGACTTGAATACAAAAATACAAAGTCAAGAGCTACTTGGAGTAATAGGCAAATTTGGCCTTGGAGTACATAATGAAGAAGGGCAAAGACTAGAAGAGTTTTGCCAAGAGAACACACTGGTCATAGCAAACACCCTTTTCCAACAACACAAGAGAAGACTCTCTACATGGACATCACCAGATGGTCAATACCGAAATCAGATTGGTTATATTCTTTGCAGCCAAAGATGGAGAAGCTCTATACAGTCAGCAAAAACAAGACCAGGAGCTGACTGTGGCTCAGATCATGAACTCCTTATTGCCAAATTCAGACTTAAATTGAAGAAAGTAGGGAAATCCACTAGACTATTCAGGTATGACCTAAAGCAAATCCCTTACAATTATACAGAGGAAGCGACAAATAGTTTCAACAGATTAGGTCTGATAAACAGAGTGCCTGAAGAACTATGGGTGGAGGTTCTTGACATTGTACAGGAGGCAGTGATCAAGACCATCCCAAAGAAAAAGAAATGCAAAAAGGCAAAATGGCTGTCTGAAGAGGCCTTACAAATAGCTGAGAAAAAAAGAGAAGTGAAAGGCAAAGGAGAAAAAGAAAAATATACCCATTTGAATGCAGAGTTCCAAAGAATAGCAAGGAGAGATAAAAAAGCTTTCCTCAGTGATCAATGCAAAGACATGGAGGAAAATAATAAAATGGGAAAGACTAGAGATCTCTTCAAGAAAATTAGTGATACCAAGGGAACATTTCATGAAAGATGGGCTCAATAAAGGACAAAAACTGTATGGACCTCACAGAAGCAGAAGATATTAAGAAGAGGTGGTAAGAATACACAGAAGAACAATACAAAAAAGATCTTCATGGCCCAGATAACCACGATGGTGTGATCACTCACCTAGAGCTAGACATCCTGGAATGTGAAGTCAAGTGGGCCTTAGGAAGCATCACTATGTATAAAGCTAGTGGAGGTGATGGAATTCCAGTTGAGCTATTTCAAATCCTAAAAGATGATGCTGTGAAAGTGCTGCACTGCATATGCCAGAAAATTTGGAAAACTCAGCAGTGGCCACAGGACTGAAAAATGTCAGTTTTCATTCCAATCCCAAAGAAAGGCAATACCAAAAATGCTCAAACTACTGCACAATTGCACTCATCTCACTTGCTAAAAAAGTAATGCTCAAAATTCTCCAAGCCAGGCTTCAACAGTACATATACCATGAACTTCCAGATGTTCAAGGTGGATTGGGAAAAGGCAGAAGAACCAGAGATCAAATTGCCAACATTTGTTGGATCATCAAAAAAGCAAGAGAGTTCCAGAAAAACATCTATTTCTGCTTTATTGACTTTGCCAAAGCCTTTGACTGTGTGGATTACAACAAACTGTGGAAAATTCTTCAAGAGATGGGAATACAGGCCACCTGACCTGCCTCCTGAGAAATCTGTATGCAGGTCAAGAAGTAACAGTTAGAACTGGACATGGAACAACAGACTGGTTCCAAATCGGGAAAGGAGTACATCAAGGCTGTATACTCTCACCCTGCTTATTTAACTTGTATGCAGAGTACATCATGGAAAATGCTGAGCTGGATGAAGCACAAGCTGGAATCTTGATTGCTGGGAATATTGCTGGGAGAAATATCAATAACCTCAGATACGCAGATGACACCATCCTTATGGCAGAAAGTGAAGAAGAACTAAAGATCCTCTTGATGAAAGTGAAAGAAGAGAGTGAAAAAGTTGGCTTAAAGCTCAACATTCAGAAAACTAAGATCATGGCATCCGGTCCCATCATTTCATGGCAAATAGATGGGGAAACAGTGGAAACAGTGGCTGACTTTAGTTTTCTGGGCTCCATAATTACTGCAGATGGTAATTGCAGTCATGAAATTAAAAGACGCTTTCTCCTTAGAAGGAAAGTTATGACTAACCTAGACAGCATATTAAAAAGCAGAGACATTATTTTGTCAACAAAGGTCCATCTAGTCAAGGCTATGGTTTTTCCAGTAGTCATGTATGGATGTGAGAGTTAGGCTATAAAGAAAGCTGAGCGCCGAAGAATTGATGCTCTTGAACTGTGGTGTTGGAGAAGACTCTTGAGAGTCCTTGGACTGCAAGGAGATCCAACCAGTCCATCCTAAAGGAAATCAGTCCTGATAATTCATTGGAAGGACTGATGCTGAAACTGAAACTCCAATACTGTGGCCACCTGATGAGAAGAACTGACTCATTAGAAAAGACTCTGATGCTGGGAAAGATTGAAGGGGTTGAAAGAGGATGAGATGGTTGGATGGCATCACCGACTCAATGGACATGAGTTTGAGCAGGCTCTGGGAGTTGGTAATGGATAGGAAAGCCTGGTATGCTGGAGTCCATGGGGTCACAAAGAGTCGGACATGACTGAGCGACTGAATTGAACTGCTCATGCCTTCTTCCACAGAGATAACCTCATTTTATAGCTCCTTTGTATATACGCACAGACAAAAAAGTTTTAAAAAAATTAAATGGAAGCAAGGCAGAAAACAAGATGGGATGAAACCAGCAGATTTCTGTTTCGTAAAACTCAGAAAAGAGACAGAGATTAAGACTTCTTAGAGATTCTAAGAAGAGGCTCCATAGCAGGGAAGGGGTATGGGTGTGGGGGGTGGGGAGGCGAAGGAGACAGGAAATTAATTCTGTCTTGTCTTCAAAGATGTTGGTGGAGGTAAGGGGGCCCTCATTTTTCCATCATTAAAGAAACAACCGTTGGTACAAAAATAAAATTAAAGAAATGATGAATTGCTCATCTCTTCCCTGTGGTCCATACATTTGCCCATAAGATTCTGACTTCCTTGGGTTTTTAATGAAAACTTTCTGCAGAACCATTTTTGTTGCTGTTAACAATTTATCTACACAAGTGGCTAAATGTCATAGCAAAAGAGAGAGGGAGAGAGAAAAATAGGAGAGAAGATCCTAAAACAGAGACTGTTTACAAACTGTATTGTGTGGTGAAAAGATTGCTCGCTGGCTCTACTTCTAGTAATTAGATTTGGGGATTGCCCCCAGCCCTTGTTCTGCCGCCAGAGTCAAATCACAGTTCTTCTTGCCTTATGCAAATACACAGATTTGGTTTCATCTGTCACTGCTGGCTATCTTGCCAAGGCGAATAATCTAGATTAAACTAAGAATTCCCCAGGTCTTTGTACACTTAAGGAAATACACCACCTATGAAGAGGAGGTGTGAAATGCCCTCCATATGGGCTAGCCAGGCTATTTCTTAAATCGAATTAGCAAGTTCAAAATGCTTTAATATGCCAAGCGGTTTCCCTGGGACTTCGGTACTTGAATCATGATATTTGTTAAAAGGAACGATGGAATGGACATAGAAAAAATTCTTATTATACATGGAGCTGTACTTTAGATCATTTTTCTTATCATGTTCCTAAGAAATGTTTTTAATATACTCAAGAGCCTTGAGAGATTATAGAAGATAGGGAACGCAAGGTTAACCTGAAATATCACAGATGGCTTTGCTCTTGAATGTAGATCAAAGCCAGGGGAATTTGGGGGCCTGTTAAGCATATTTGTGTTTTACCAGAAGGCAGCAAATCCACTCAGACAATCCACTGCAGATCATCACTAGATTGCTCCATGGTTTGTTTGGAGGGCTTTGCCTTAGAATTTCTGAGACGCATAGGTTTATTTCCACCAGACACGTTGAATGTTAAAGCTCTTTTCTTTAGAATTTGTTGCACATTCTCTTGCTTCTTGAGATTCCACAGGCTCCCACATGAACGTGTAGGGAGTGAGCTAGAGTGTTTCGTCAGGAACTTGCAGGGTGCGGTAGGCACAGCCCTTCACTAGTTTCTCCGGGCCTGAAGAGTACTCCGCAGCTTGCACTTTATTTTGAGAGGAAGGTTGCATTGCCCAGTTCACCCCTCTGTGTCTGTGACTTGCTTCCTCTCTTCTACCTCAAGCTTTTTTGCTTCCTTTTACTGAAGTCTGGTGAATTTCCTCTCTGCCTCTCTTGGCGGTACCTAAGAGAATGTCGCTTTTTGTAAAATAATCCAAATCTAGAACAAACTAAAAGACTCTTTGGTCTAATAAGATGTGAGGGAATCAGAATGAGGTTAAATTTAGTAATGAAATAGGTCTGCTGGTCTTTTAAACACTCCATTCTGAGGCCAGACCGCTGCAAGGGTCTCTACCCTTCCTTCTTTCAGTTTCATGATCCGAAGCTCTTTACTTTCTTCCTCCCGCTTCCGGTCACAGGATTAAAATGTACTGAAGTGACCAGTAACTGGGGTAGAGCCTGGGTGGGGACTGGAGACAAAGGGACTGAAAATGGCTAAGGGAGTTGGAGAAGGGAACTGAGAGAGGGGAGGGACATGAGAGAGTTGTCAAGGAATGAGGGGGTGGTTATGGCTGAGGGATGATGACCTTGTGGTACCTGCCAGGAATCTGGGACTAGAGCCCCACCCTCATGCACCAAGAAAGAAGGGTCAAGATCTTAAGATAGAGATGAGCCACTATGAGTGCCCCAGCGACCACAGTGTGAGGACTGTATCTGTTGGAGAGGAGTACAAGCCTGACTGAATACCCCCCAGGATTCCATGTGTGTGCTCACAAAGCTAAAATTACACCTTTTGTTTATTTGGTTTTTTAGACTGTATGCCCTCTTCCTTCCTTCTGTGATAAAGGGTATAAAGATGGTGTAACACAAGTAGTATAAGTTATTAGCAGCAAAATCAGAAAATACAGGTACGTGGGGAAAAAATTGTAACATATTCTGAAATCTCAGCATCCTGTCAAGTCCACAATTTAAGACTCTGGTATAGAGACAACCGGGCTTCACTGGTAGCTCAGAGATAAAGAATCTGCCTGTAATGTAGGAGATGTAGATTCAATCCCTGTCAGATCCTCTGGAGAAGGAAATGGCAACCTACTCTAGTATTCTTGCCTCGGAAGTCCAATGGATAGAGGAGCCTGGTGGGCTATAGTCCATGGGGTCGCAAGAATCAGACATGACATAGCAACTAAACCACCACCATAGCAACGACTAGATATTTTCCCATGAAAATGGGTACAAAATTAGCCAAGAGCACAGCAGATTCATACTAGAGCTGGCAGAGAGTTCCAGGAGGGATGTCACCTGGGACAAAAATTGAGCTGAAGTTTCCTAGTGTGTTTGACCACATTGAGGGGGATTTCACAGTTTTGACAGAATCTAGGAAGAACTGGTACTAGGTAATGAGCAAATCAAAGCAAATAAAATATGAGGCAACTTTTAAATCTAGAGGAAAAACGTGTCACACAGAAAGAGCTGTAGTCATAGTATACTATGTGTTTCAGCTATGAGCTGTATTTAGACTTTATAATATAAATACCATGTATTATTGTTTCTTTAAGATTTATTTTATTTTTGGCTGTGGTGGGTCTTTACTGCAATCCATGGGCTTCTCGTCATGGTGGCTTCTCTTGTTGCAGAGCACGGGCTCCGTGCATGAGGCTCAGTAGTTGTGGCTCACAGGCTCTAGAGCTTGGGCTCAGTAGTTGTGAGAAACAGGCTTCGATGCTCCCCGGAATGTGGGATCATCCCAGACCAGGGATTGAACTGATGTCCCTTGCATTGCAAGGTGGATTCTTAACCACTGGACCACCAGGGAAGCCCTATGTATTATTTTTTAAGTGTCTATTTTATAATGATTATAGATACACAAGAAGCTACAAAGACAGTGCAGAGTTACCACTGATCTTTCAGCTGGTTTTCCCAAATGGTTATATATATATAACTACAATCCAATATCAAACAGGAAATTGACATTGGTGCAATGTGTCTGTATTAATTGCATGCCATTTTATCACATGTAGATTCATGTGATCACCCCTGCAATCAAGATATAGAACCATTCCATCATCCCAAATCTCCCTTATGTTGCTCCTTTATAGTCTACTGCATACCCCACTCCCTCCATCCCTAACATTACCCTGGCAACCAGGAAGCTATTCTATCTCTGTAATTTTATCATTTGAATAATATTATATAAACAGAATTACACAATATATAACTCTGTAAGATTTGCTTTTTTCATTCATCATAATACCCATCTAGTTGTTGCATGTATCAAGCTGCTGCTGCTGCTAAGTCAGTTGTGTCCGACGCTATGGACAGCAGCCCTCCAGGCTCCTCTGTCCACAGGATTCTCCAGGCAAGAATACTGGAGTGGGTTGCCATTTCCTTCTCTGCATGTATCAAGAGTTTGTTGCTTTTTATTGTTGAGTAATATTCCAACTAAATATATTTTTGATAATGAATTTTCTTTTTTAACTTTTTGTTTTATATTGGGGTATAGCTGATTAACAATTGTGATAGTTTCCAGTGAACAGTGAAGGGACTCAGCCATCTACATACAGGTATACATTCTCCCCCAAATTCTCCTTCCATCCTGGCTGACATATAACGTTGAGGGAGTTCCATGTGCCATATAGTAGGTCTTTGTCTGTTACCCGTTTTAAATATAGCAGCACATACATGTCCATTTCAAACTTCCAAACTATCCCTTTGCCCTAGCAACCATAAATTCATTCTTAAGTCTGTTTCCTTCTGTTTTGTAAGTTCATCTGTATCATTTCTTCTTAGATTCCACATATTAGGGTTGTCATACGATATTTCTCATTCTCTGACTTACTTCACTCAGTATGACAGTCTCTAGGTTCATCCATTCCAACTAAATATTATTTTAAACAAAAATTGTAATGTAATACCTGGCCATCCAGGACCAGTAATGATAACACCTAGCAATTATTGAGTCCTTAAAATTTGCCAGACACTGCTCAGTGCTTCATCTGCATTATCTCATTTAATCCCTACAATAGCAACAACAGCAATGACTTTTAGTATCTTATCTTACAGACAGGAAACTGAGGCTCAGAGAGGTCAGGTAGCTTTCTCAGGGCTAAACAGCTAATAAGCTTAGTCTGGCCCAGAGTTCAAGCTCTTCTCATGAACATATACTGAGGAAAGAGTACAGCATTTTATTCCTAGGCCTCAAAAGGAGAAAAGCCAAAGGCTGTAACTGCCGTATTATCTCCCTGCAGGAGACGTGCTAGCTGGCCCAGCCCTCCTCTAAGTAAAGGCTGGACAGCACAGACTCTCAAAGCTTAGAAACTCAACTTCCGGTATTAAGCCACTAAAATTAGATTTATCTTTACAACAGAAGTAGACCAACTTATAGATGGCCTCTTAGCTTTATAACTTCACCAAAGACTCCAGGATCCTTCACTAAATGGAGGCCATTAAGAGGGTGTAAGTGGCAATATGAAGATTTAATATGTACATAAATATAAAAATCAAACTCAGAGCCAATTTTGAGACAAATGCCTTTAGGCCCTAAATAAGCCTGAGTGGTTTTTTACAAAACCTTATAAAATGCTTATCATGATAAATGAGCAACCAAATGTTCTGACTATAGGGTTAAATTACAATAATTTACTAACTTGCCAAAACCAGAGGAAGAATAAACATGTTTCTAATAGAAGTTCCCAAAGAAAAGGCATCTTAGACTAGAGATGAGCTGAAGGGGCACCCTTTAACCCTCTCTGCCTCCTAGAACTCTTCCTGGGAGAAGCATGACTGCTCAGGTCCCCAGATGACCTGGGCACTTGCTTTGCTGATTCAAGCACCAGCTCCTGCGGTCTCCCACCAGCCCTTTCTGCAGACAGATTGACGATGATGGACATAAGCATCGGCAAGAAGCGCTAGGCAGAAGGATGGGTCTCCTTCTTGGGAACAACTCTGTTGATGGCTGCAGTAAGCCCGAGGTAATGACAAAATCTTCTCAGCATCCTTGTCCTGTGTCCTCAGGGTGCTGGTGATGAAAACCTTGCTCTAACAATGAAAATAAGGATAACGGCTCACATCCCTGAAATGCTGGCATATTTATGTGTGTCATTTCCTTTAGACTTTACGAAAATTCTGAGTTAGGTAATACGATCATTCTCCAACTTCGTTGGAGACATGAGATGACCATGGTCGCTCAGCTGACCTCAGTGATGCTGAGGTGAACCAAACAGGCTGATTTTCTTATATGAACCTCGGGGTCACCAAATAGCTGACGGTGACCCTCGGTGTTTTCTGACATTCTGACATAAAAACTCAGTCAAACATTACATACTGTTAACGCCACCTATGAAAGGTTGCCAAAGAAGGAGAGCTTGAATCTGATTAAGCCTCTAGGTGTAATGACCAATTTGTATGAAATAAAAAGAATAGAGGAACATGTTAAAGAAATGAGGGGATGTAATCAGCAAAATATAGTTTGTGGGAAACTCCATAGGATAAAAAAATCTAATTTCTCCAACAGAAAAATTGTAAGAAAAAGAAAAAAGACTTGGAGAGCAATTCTATAAATTACAAGATACTTAGGAGACATATTAAACAGTAGGAATATATGAACCTCATTTGAATATCCATTCCAACAAATAAGCCAGTAAACAACAAGACTGTTTATTGGCCAGTTGGGGAAATGTGAGAACTGACTGGGCGTATGACACTCTTAAGGAGTTGTTAATTTTGTGGGGAGTGTGATTGATGGAATGGAGATTATTTTAAGAAAGAAGTCTACAGAGGCACACCTCATAATTGATGTGATGACTAGGATTCACTTCACAATAATCTATGAAACTAATTCATTTTATAACTGTACGTTTGTACTTGTTAATCCTCTTCACCTATTTTGCCCATCCTCCCACTTCTATCCCCCGTGGCAACCACCAGTTTATCTGTGAGTCCTTTTCTGTTTTGTTGTGTTTGTTCTTTTGTTTTTCTCATCCTACATATAAGTAAAATCATAAGGTATTTGCCTTCCTCCATCTGACTTCTTTCACTTATGTATCACTTAGCATAACACCCTGTAGGGCTGGTCTTGTTGTCATCAGTTCAGTTCAGTTCAGTCGCTCAGTCATGTCCGACTCTTTGCGGCCCCATGAACCACAGCACGCCAGCCCTCCCTGTCCATCACCAACTGCTGGAGTCCACCCAAACCCATGTCCATCGAATCGGTGATGCCATCCGACCATCTCATCCTCCGTCGTCCCCTTCTCCTCTTGCCCTCAACCTTTCCCAGCATCAGCATCTTTTCAAATGATAAGATTTCTTTTTTTTTTTTTTAATAGCTGAGTAATATTCTCTTCTATGGATGAGTAATACCACGTCTTTATCCAGGCATTGATGGACACTTGGTTTGCTTCCATATCCTGGCTATTGTAAATAATGCTGCAATGAACATTGGGGTGCATATATCTTTTCAAACTATTAAGTGTTTTCATTTTCTTTGGAGAAATACCCGAAGTGGAATTTCTGGGTTGTATGATAGTTTTATTTTTAATTTTTTGAGGAAATTCTATACTGTTTTCCATAGTGGCTATACCAGTTTACATTCCCACCAACCGTGCACAAGCTGACAGATGTGAAATGTAATGTATGTGAAATATAAAGTAATGAAATGTAATTCTGTATTGACTACAAAATGTAGTCAATAATATTGTAATAACTTTGTATGGTGACAGATGGTAACTAGACTCATAGGGGTGATCATTTTGTAATGTATAAAAATATCAAATCACTATGTTGAACATCTGGAACTATTATATTGTAAGTCAACTATACTTCAATAAAAATAAATAAGAGCAATATATGTATCACTTTATAAGAAAACCCACACCCCCTCCCCCAAATAATCTTGAGAGCCAAAGACTGGGAGTCTAGGACAAACAAGAGGCTATGAGTTAATCGCTGTTGAAGCTTGGTGATGGACACATGGGGCTTTGTTGCACTATTTTCTCTCCTTGTATACATGATTGAAGTTTTTTCATAACAAAAGTTAAAAAATAAAAGAACTCTCAGAGTAGCCATAAATGAAGGAAGAAGGAAAAACAGGGAAAGTGTAATATCCTAGGATCCAAGAGATGCTTCAGGAAGGAGAGAGTGTTGGGTGGGGCAGCTGCAACTGATGGTCATGTAGCTGAGCACTGAGGGTGACGCCAGGCCTTCTCTCGCATCAGAGTGAGTTCCATGCTACCCAGGACAGTGTTATGGGGCAGGGGTTTCCTTAGTCTCCTCCCTTGCTGACCTCATCCCTATTTACCCAGAACATTTAGAGATCCTCCTGCAAGTAGTCCTCTCAGAGTCCTTGAGGCAGCTGTGCAGGTGACACCGTCTACCTCTCCAGTGGATGCCACGCCAGGGCTCTTTTTTTTTGTTCGCTTGTTTTGTTTCTCTTTCCTTAAAATTATACTTTTCTTCCACTCCAACTCTCAGTAGATGATTGTTTTACTAAATAAAGGAGATTATTTAAGCAACTATCTCTTCACTCTTAGCAGTGTATTTCTTTTCTAATTTCTTTTGGCCATACCATGCCACATGCAGGACTTCAGTTCCCTAGCCAGGGATCAAATCTGCATCTCCTGCATTGTAAGCACAGACTTTCAAACACTGGACTGCCAGGGAAGTTTCCCAGGGGTCAGTTTTAAAAGATCTGTTGATAGGATGGTCAAGGGGGACTTAGTGAAGCCACCATGAGCATGCAAATTTAGTTTCCAGAGTTAAGACCAAAGGTTCTGCTAAGTCACTTCAGTTGTGTCCGACTCTGTGCGACCCCATAGACAGCAGCCCACCAGGCTCCCCCGTCCCTGGGATTCTCCAGGCAAGAACATTGGAGTGGGTTGCCATTTCCTTCTCCAATGCATGAAAATGAAAAGTGAAAGTGAAGTCGCTCAGTTGTGTCCGACTCCTCGCAACCCCATGGACTGCAGCCCACCAGGCTCCTCTGTCCATGGGATTTTCCAGGCAAGAGTACTGGAGTGGGGTGCCATCGCCTTCTCCAACTGACTTGTTAATTATAATCTCATAAAGAAGCTCTTATTTGTTTCAAGATTACCTCAATCATGTTTTAGGTTTTGGTAGTGATCTTATTCTTAGAAGGAAGAAAATTTGCAGGAGAAGATATTAACTGCTTGGGCCACATTTTCCCAATTCTGTTAAATAGCCTCCCTCTCTCTGGCCATCTTTGTTGCCCCACCCCACATCCCTCCTTCTCCCTTTCTGTTAACTGTCTACTGTAGGCAGTGAATGTGGTGTCTGGAAGTTTCTGGCTTATAGCCCCCCTGGTTCCTTTTTAAAAAATTTTATGTTAGAGTATAGTTGATTAATTTCATGTGTGCAGCAAAGTGATTATTACACATATACATATATTCAATTCTTTTTCAGATTTTTTCTCCATATAGGTTATTACAGAATATTGAGTAGACTTTCTTGTGCTATACAATAGGTCCTTGTTGATTATCTTTTTTATCTTTGTTTTGTTGTTCACTCGCTCAGTTGTGTCCAATCCTCTGTGACTCCATGGATGGCAGCATGCTAGGCTTCCCTGTCCTTCACCATTTCATTTAGCTCAAACTCATGTCCATTGAGTTGATGATGCCATCCAACCATCTTATTCTCTGTCACCCCCTTCTTCTCCTACCCTCCATCTTTCCCAGCATCAGGGTCTTTTCTAGTGAGTCAGCTCTTCACATCAGGTGGCTAAACTATTGGAGCTTCAGTAGTAGTGTATATCTGTTAATCCCAAGCTCCTAATTTATCTGTTCCTCCACCTTTCCCCTTTGGTAGCCATGAATTTGTTTTTGAAGTCTGAGAGTCTGTTTATGTTTTGTAAATAATTTCATTTGTATCACTTGCATAGATTCTACATCAAAGTGATATCATATGATATTTGTCTTTGCCTGTCTGTCTGTCTTCACTTAGTATACTAATCTCTGCTGCTGCTGCTAAGTCATTTCAGTCATGTCCGACTCTGTGTGACCCCAGAGACGGCAGCCCACCAGGCTCCCCCGTCCCTGGGATTC
>NW_011495072.1:7414314-7415985 GCF_000754665.1 Bison bison bison | reverse complement strand
AACAATAGAATGGGAAAGACTAGAGATCTCTTCAAGAAAATTAGAGATACCAAGGGAACATTTCATGCTCAATAAAGATGGGCTCAATAAAGATGGGCTCAATAAAGGACAGAAATGGTAGGGAACTAACAGAAGCACATGATATTAAGAAGAAGTGGCAAGAATACACAGAAGAACTGTACAAAAAAGATCTTCATGACCCAGATAATCATGATGGTGTGATCACTCACCTAGAGCCAGACATCCTAGAGTGTGAAGTCAAGTGGGCCTTAGGAAGCATCACTACAAACAAAACTACTGGAGGTGATGGAATTCTAGTTGAGCTATTTCAAATCCTGAAAGGTGATGCTGTGAAAGTGCTGCACTAAGTATGTCAGCAAATTTGGAAAACTCAGCAGTGGCCACAGGAAAAGGTCAGTTTTCATTCCAAACCCAAAGAAAGGTAATGCCAAAGAATGTTCAAACTACCGCACAATTGCACTCATCTCACGCACTAGTAAAGTAATTCTTAAAATTCTCCAAGCCAGGTTTCCGCAATGCGTGAACTGTGAACTTCCAGATGTTCAAGCTGGTTTTAGAAAAGGCAGAGGAACCAGAGATCAAATTGCCAACGTCCACTGGATCATGGAAAAAGCAAGAGAGTTCCAGAAAACATCTATTTCTGCTTTATTGACTATGCCAAAGCCTTTGACTGTGTGGATCACAATAAACTGTGGAAACTTCTGAAAGAGATGGGAATACCAGACCACCTGATCTGCCTCTTGAGAAACCTGTATGCAGGTCAGGAAGCAACACTTAGAACTGGACGTGGTACAACAGACTGGTTCCAAATAGGAAAAGGAGTACATCAAGGCTGTATACTGTCACCCTGCTTATTTAACTTATATGCAGAGTACATCATGAGAAATATACTGAAGGAAGCTGGGCTTAGCTGAGCTGAAGGAAGCACAAGCTGGAATCAAGATTGCTGGGAGAAATATCAATAACCACAGATATGCAGATGACACCACCCTTATGGCAGAAAGTGAAGAAGAATTAAAGAGCCTCTTGATGAAAGTGAAAGAGGCGAGTGAAAAAGTTGGCTTAAAGCTCAACATTCAGAAAACTAAGATCATGGCATCTGGTTCCATCATTTCATGGCAAATAGATAAGGAAACAGTGGAAACAGTGTCAGACTTTATTTTTCTGGGCTCAAAAATCACTGCAGATCATGATTGCAGCCATGAAATTAAGACACTTGCTCCTTGGAAGGAAAGTTATGACCAACCTAGACAGCATATTCAAAAGCAGAGACATTACTTTGTCAACAAAGGTCCATCTAGTCAAGGCTGTGGTGTTTCCAGTGGTCATGTATGGATGTGAGAGTTGGACTATAAAGAAAGCTGAGCGCCAAAGAACAGATGCTTTTGAACTGTGGTGTTGGAGAAGACTCTTGAGAGTCCCTTGGACTGCAAGGAGATCCAACCTGTCTATCCTAAAGGAGATCAGTCCTGGGTGTTCATTGGAAGGACTGATGTTGAAGCTGAAACTCCAGTACTTTGGCCACCTGATGCGAAGAGCTGACTCATTTGAAAAGACCTTGATGCTGGGAAAGATTGAGAGCAGGAGGAGAAGGGGATGACAGAGGATGAGATGGTTGGATGTCATCACCGACTCAATGGACATGGGTTT
>NW_011495072.1:7413233-7414214 GCF_000754665.1 Bison bison bison | reverse complement strand
ATCCACTGGAGAAGGGATAGGCTACCCACTCCAGTATTCTTGGGCTTCCCTGGTGACTCAACTGGTAAAGAATCCACCTGCAATGTGGAAAACGTGGGTTCAATCTGGGAAGATTCCCCGGGAGAGGGGAACGGCTACCCCCTCCAGTATTCTGGCCTGGAGAACTCCATGGATTGTATAGTCCATAGGATCACAAAGAGTCAGACATGACTGAGTGACTTTCACTTTCATGGTAGTTTTATTTCTAATTTCTTAAGGAAACTGCATGTAGTTCTTCATAATGGATGTACCTGTTTGTAGTCCCACCAACCATGCAGAAGGGTTCCCTTTTCTCCACACCCTTGCCAGCATTTATTTTTGGTAAACTTTCTGACAATGGCCATTCTAACTAGTATGAGATGATACCTCATTGTAGTTTTGATTTTCATTTCTCTAACAATTAGTGAGGTAGAGAATCTTTTCATGTGCTTTTTAGCCATCTGTATGTCTTCTTTGGAGAAATGTCGATTTTTGATTGGGCGGCTTGGCTTTTTTGATATTGAGCTGCATGAAATGTTTGTATATTTTGGAGATTAAACCCTCATTGGTCACATCATAGCAAATATTGTCTCCCATTCAGCCAGTTGTCTTTTTGTTTATGGTTTCCTTTGCTGTGCAAAAGGTTTTAAGTTTACTTAAGTCCTGTTTGTTTATTTTTGTTTTTATTTCATTACTCTAGGAGGTGAATTGAAAAAGATATTGCTTCAGTGTAAGAGTGTTCTGCCCATATTTTCCTGTAATAGTTTTATAGTATCTGGTATTTACATTTAGGTCTTTAATCCATATTGAGTTTATTTTTGTGTATGGTATTAGAAAATGTTCTATTATATATATTTTTTTACATGTAGCTGTCCAGTTTTCTCAGCACCACTTATTGAAGAGACTGTCTTTTCTTCATTTTATATTCTTGCCTCCTTCGTTGTAGATTAATTGACCATTAAT
>NW_011495072.1:7412608-7413133 GCF_000754665.1 Bison bison bison | reverse complement strand
ACTCTTGAGAGTCCCTTGGACTGCAAGGAGATCCAACCTGTCTGTCCTAAAGGAGATCAGTCCTGGGTGTTCATTGGAAGGACTGATGTTGAAGCTGAAACTCCAGTACTTTGGCCACCTGATACGAAGAGCTGACTCATTTGAAAAGACCCTGATGCTGGGAAAGATTGAGGGCAGGAGGAGAAGGGGATGACAGAGGATGAGATGGTTGGATGTCATCACGGACTCAATGGACATGGGTTTGGGTGTACTCTTGGGAGTTGGTGATGGACAGGGAGGCCTGGGGTGCTGTGGTTCATGGGGTCGCAAAGAGTTGGACATGACTGAGCGACTGAACTGAACTGAATATTCCATTGTACATATGTACTACATCTTTATTCATTCCTTTGTCAGTGGACACTTAGGTTGCTTCCATGTCTTAGCTATTGTAAATAATGCTGCAATGAACATTAGAGTAGATGTATCTCTTTGAATTATGGTTTTCATGGGGTATATGTCCAGTAGTGGGATTACTGGGTCATATGT
>NW_011495072.1:7403157-7412499 GCF_000754665.1 Bison bison bison | reverse complement strand
TAGTTTTGGGCTTCCCAGGTGGCTCAGTGGTAAAGAATCTGCCTGCCAATGGAAAAGATATGGGTTCAATCCCTGGGTTGGGAAGATCCCCTGAAGAAGGAAATGGCAACCCACTCCAGTATTCTTGCCTGGAGAAGCCCATAGAAAAAGGAGCCTGGCAGGCTACAGTCCATGGTGTTGCAAAGGGTCAGACATGACTGAACGGCTAACGCTGCCCCTTGTTATAGCCCGGTTTTCTGGGTTTCCTGGCCATTCTGTGATCTCTCTCCCTGATCCCTTCAGTCATGGCCTGTTTATGAGATGAAGACCTGATTAATTTATCCCTGGATACCTAGCACTTGGATGTGTTGTTCTCACCTTGTTGTAGCCACATGTTCCAGGAAACAAACTCACTCAGAAGGACAATGCAGATAGTGGAGTGCAGTTTATTACACCAGCGGGCCCAAGGCAGAGTCTCCCCTTAGCCAAGGACCCCAACCAGCATTTGTGAAAATCTTTTATACGCCATATGTATGTGTCTGAACCCACCACTCCAAATTCCTTGAGACTTACATGCTGCTGCTGATGCTGCTGCTAAGTCGCTTCAGTCGTGTCCGACTCTGTGCAACCCCATAGACGGCAGCCCACTAGGCTCCCCCGTCCCTGGGATATTCCAGGCAAGAACACTGGAGTGGGTTGCCATTTCCTTAAACCAAGGAAAATACAATCCCAATAACCCCATCATTCACATGCTATGTGCTCATGTGCTCAAACAGTCAAACAATTAGCCAATAATCAATAAACCCGAGGTTACACTCTGATAGATACAGAAAAATTTATGGCCTGTCTGGAGGAAGGGGTGACTAGTGTATGTTTTCTCTTAGGCAATGAGTAACCTAGATACGATCTTCAAGGTTCCCTTGTCTGGAGGGGGTCTTATCCTTCTGTTGTTGTTTTCATAGGCACTAAACACAGAGTTCAGAGTCCATTGGAAAGGTGGCCGAGCATGATCAGCATGAACAGGCCTAAGATGGAGTCCAGGCCCTATGAATTCCTTCTTCAACCTACCTTAGTCATTCATCTTGCTGCTTAGTTTTGCTTATCATCTTTCCCAGTCCTTCTGATTTGATCCATTCCTTTGCATTCCTTGCGGCAACCCTGGCTCCCTTTAAGGCTGGCCTCTGCTCCTCTATTCCTGCAGAACACTCCGGGAACAGTGGCATCACTTGGCTGGATGGCGGCCCCACCTGCCTCTCCTCTGTCTGTTGTGTGAGTCCACAATAATGTTTGCAGAATCCCTGGAGGCCAGCTTTGAGTCATGTGTGATGCACAGAGAAGATGTGTATCTACTGTTTTCAGACCTTACATTGACCGCCTTGTGGTATAAGATGAACTCAGAGGACCTCCATCATGCCTTGCTAACCTCTGTGGAGGTAATAAAGGATCAACTGAGTCACATGCTCTAGAGCCACCAAGAATAGGTGAGCTGCATCTTGGCCTCAGGTTTGGCTCGTTTCTGTAACCATCTGCTGCTAATCGCTTTCCTCCCTGCGGGGCTCCCATGGGAGCAACTGTCCAGCTGTGCCTCTTTACAAAGACTATTGTCTGCTGGGAATGATCACACCCCTGCCCTCCCCCATATGGTGCTCCCCTTACACACCCACATACACAAACCCACATAACCAGGACTTGTATGTAGGTTGTAATCACTTAATTAAAAAAAGAAACTTAGCAGGACTCAAGAGCTTTCTTCTGATTGTTTTACATTTTCATCTTGTAAGCTTTGTTTCTGTGTTGATGGGTTGACTATTCAAGCTATATTAGGATGCTGGTCCTGTATTTTCCATAATTATCTTTTCTTCATACACACTTGTCTTTTGTGTTAATTCTGACGTTAAGTGTCTCCATTTCCAATGCTGTTATTTCTCTTGTGTGATTACATTGTTTGTGTTTTTCTGTTTGTGCAGAATCTAAAATATATAGGAAGTTACACCAACAACTCAGCTCTCAAGAAATTGATTTTTGTAGTTAGCTTCTTTCAAGTGGAAGACACAGAGACTCACTCAAGTTGCCTCGAGAAAACTGGTGTTGGGAGTTAAGATCCACATAGAATAGGACATTCTGTCTCTATCTACTACAGAGCACCTCTGCCTCACTCCATGCATTTACTTCTGTTTCCTCCTCCTTCTAACCAGCTTTCCTAGAGATTCTGCTGCCTCATCATTTCAGATGGCTCATGATGCATCACCGCCTCATGCACTGCAGCTCAACCTCATGAGCTTTTTGTTTCAGATAGCACCTCTCATTTACTTGCCTCAATATGGTTTTCAGGATTGGATGGGTATATCTTATTTTAAGTTGACAGTTATGGTGACCATGAAGGGACCCAGAGTGGACTTCCTTACTTCGATTGGACTCCACAAGGAGCCAGAGCTTTGGTACCAGCAGTGGCCCCTTGCACCCATCCACCTCCTCCGGGAGAGCAGCCAAATTTGGCTCATACCCAGTGAGATTGAGGGGAAATTGACTCTTGAATTAAATCCCACTTCCAAAGGCCCCTAAGCTGGACTGGTCTATAGAGAGGCCTGCTGACCTCAAGCTCACCTTAAAACAATGCTCAAACAGAGGAAACTACACTACACTAGGACGAAAAGACAACATCAGAAGTAGACAGCTTGCCCAAGATGCTGATCTGACTTGTATTATCATTTATAACATTTTCTTGATTCCTTGGACCTATGCCTATCAATCAAATGTTTTCTGTCATGGACATGATTCTATGCTAGTTTAAAACTCAATCCAATTGTTGCATTGTGGCCAATTACCTGTCTCTAGTACTTCTGGGTTACTTTGATGGATTTCTGTTCTCTAGGGCTCTGATTTGATACCCCCCAGGAAATTTATTCAGAGAAGGCAAAGGCACCCCACTCCAGTACTCTTGCCTGGAAAATCCCATGGACGGAGGAGCCACATGGGCTACAGTCCATGGGGTCGCTAAGAGTCGGACACAACTGAGCGACTTCACTTTCACTTTCATGCATTGGAGAAGGAAATAGCAACCCACTCCAGTGTTCTTGCCTGGACAATCCCAGGGATGGGGGAGCTTGGTGGGCTGCCGTCTCTGGGGTCACACAGAGTTGGACATGACTGAAATGACTTAGCAGTAGCAGCAAACTCAGCTTATCTTTTTATCATGGTTGTTGGCCAATCTGTGGTCTGGTTGCCCTTGGGTCTGGTGCTCTGCCTATCAGTATCATGCAGTGTGTGTGGCTGGGGAGAGACCATGATCAAACGGGCAAAGCATAACCCCCAAAGAAGCCATAGGCTGTGGCGGATGACAGTTTCCTTTAAAGGAGGTTGTTGGGGAGGTGTACCAATGAATATGTCTAGGATATTGCTTAACTAACAATCTCTTCAATTATTGACCCAGAGAATCAGAAAGTTAAAATAGATATTTTAAGTTCTATTCATGAAAATTCATGTTTCCTACGCACTAGAAATCCTCTCAGTCATTAAGTGAGTATTTCCTTTTTTCCCCAAACAAAACAGGCCTAAATATCTTGGTTTCATATCTGCCACAGATAACTAGTAGGAAATCTAAGAGGCCAAAGAAAGACTAATGCAGACAGATACTAATAGCACCAAGAGTCAGTAACCAAGAGGCTGACAGCATGGCAGAAAATCTATGAAAAGCAGACACAAGAACTCAAATAGTGTGGTAGTCTGGGACCACTTGAAATGTAGGTTAAAAACAGCCATATGTACTTCAACAGTCCCGAGGGCATAGCTGTCTTAGAGCCTCGCTAACTGCAGCTAATGTTCACATTGTTGAACCTAGAATATATAAGGAAAGGCTAAAGGCTAAATTATGTTTAGAATATCTAGCTTAAGAAGGCAAAACATTATATAACACACTTAAGAAAATTTTCCATGCACATTTAAAAATCGGTGTTTAAATTAGTAAGCCCTCAGCTATTGGAAGCAAGCCATTTCCTAAGTGTTGTCGCATACCCACAGTTGCAAACATGTGCCCTTTTAATACTGGCTCTCAGGAATAAGGATGGTAAAGTGCCCTTATTTCTTCAAGCTGCCCAGAAAAGACTATCCTATTATCTCTCAAAACCAAGATATATAACAGGAGGCAATGAGGTATGGGAGTTAAGAGCATGTGCTTTGTAGTTCACTTAGTCTGGGTTTGAATTCTGGGAGCTTGACACAATCTCTTGACAGGCCTGAGCCTCCATTTCCACATCAGGAAAAATGGACACAATAATACATCTCTCAAAGAATCGTGAGAGTTTAATGTTTAATGTCCATAGACATTTTTACCTTCTTTGGAATTTTTATGTAGTCTTCTTAATAGATAAAACAATGAAATTCATTTGCTTTTAATTTATTTGGTTCTCAATTATTTTTTCCCTATAGGATAGTGGCTCTTAATAGAAAGAGACTACAGTAAACCTCAGCTCAAATCTGTTTATAAGATTAGATGAGGAGTCACATAGTTTTTCTAGGGGTTAGGACAGAGATGGGAAGCTCTAAAAGAGACAGGGGAGGGAAAAGTCGGCTTCAGTGTCTAAGTGGAAGCATGAAGACACAGAGTTTGTTAGTTTGTTTGGAAAACGGAAGGAAGGAAAGCTGGGGGGGTGGTTTGAAGGTGAGAAGGGACACAGGAGAGCAGCTGAGAGATGGAGAAGATGGTTCTTAAAGATCTCAGAAATATTCCTAGGGTTACTGCCTTGGCTAAATTATGATTTTTTAAATGGTCTCAAATAATATGAGAATTTTAGTCAATATAACTTTTCCTTTTTGTCCCTACTCCTGTCCTCTTTAGTAGGTGACTTGATTCAGAGTTCAAAAACTCACCATGAAAGATTAAGTTGACTGTGATGTCTTCAGAATCTTTACAATCTTGAGTTAGAAAGTGCCTCTGACACATGGTTTGCCTGCCTGCCCAGGAATTCAATCACCTTGGTCAATTTTCTTCAAATAACCATTATTACATTCCTTTTTAAAAATAAACAACTTTTGGCTTCTCAGAATCCCTGAAAGATGAGAGAAATTTAACTGTCAGTTGCAAGGTGAAGACATCAAATTCATAAACAGAAAATTGAAAAAGAGAGGGCATATTAACCTCATGCTCTTCCCTAGACCTGGTATAACAATGTGCATTGAACAGACTTCAAAACAATACATGTACCAACGTCCCCTTTCACCATCTACTTGACTCATCCAACTAAAATTAAGGATTCCACCTCTGAATCATCCTATAAAATTGACAATCTTCAATCACAGACTGGACATATGGGTCCATCTCATCATAGTAGTCTTCTTTCTTTTTTAGGGATTCTTCCACTTTTCTTTAAGGCAGTTTAACATTTTTCTGATGTTACTGGACATTTGGGTTTGCTTGTTTTTGATAAAAATGTCTTTTGGCACCAGTAGATTGCTATTGTTGTTTTATAGCCAAATTCTCAAAAGTCATGATAAAAAGATCCCAACCATATTCATCTACAGAGCTAATAGAACAGAATTTTTGCAAATAGGTACTGTGTGCACCTGATTAAACAGTAGATGAGACCTTCTCTCTGGAAATTATCCAGTGAAAACCAGCCTCTCTTATAAATAAAAAGACTGAGGATGGCGAAGAGGTTTCAAATGGTGTGCCAAGCCAAATCAGGTAATTGTCAACGCATTTTGCTGAGTGCTTTGTTGAGAAGGGTTTTAAGGCTGGATCCCTGCTCATCAAGAAAGAGTTCTGTGATGAATTAGTGATGTCTGCCTTAGGTACAGGTTAGGAAGGTGATTGCATGTTCGCCACTTATTTACCACTTTGGTAAATCTTTGACATTAGAAATTTAGAAATTGTCATTTTGGCCATTTAGCAACTTTCCTGAAGAATCTATGATGTATAGTAGTTTGCAGGTTTTATTGGAGGATAAAGTTTATATATATTTGAGCAAAAATTCTATTCCACTTATATTTTAACTACATAGTAATTATTCCAAAAGCTTGTGGCTTAAAATAGCAATTTTATTATGCTTATGTGTTCTGTGGGTCAGAAATTTGGAAAGGGCACAAAAACACCTTGTCTCTGTCATACAAAGTCTGTCTCCTTACTTGAAAGGACTGGAAGACTGAAGGCAACTCAATGGCTGAAAACAGAAACCACCTCACTCACATGTCTGGTGGTTAATACTGCCTTTCAACTGAGATCTCAGTTCCTCAACTGGGCTGTTGGCCAGAATATTTACATATGTGGCTGCTTGTGCTTCCTCACAGCATGGTGGATAGGTTTCAAGAGAACCAGGAGGAAGCTATATTCCTTTTATGACCTAACCTCAGGAGTCACATAATTTAATTTGTGCCATGGCCATAAACTCTCCCAGATTCAACTAGAGGGAACATAGACCCCACCTTTCAATGGAAGGAGTGCCAAAGTCACATTATAAGAGGAGCATATTGGATAGAGTATGTACGATGCAGTCATTTACAGAGAATACAATCTGCTGTAGTCACCAGTTTGGTAAATAAGCTGGCCATTTTATCTCAACATGCTTTGCAGTTTTTCTTCTCTTCTCTCAATAAGTTACTTGTTTTGAGTAATAAAAACATTATTTATTTGTGGAACATGGTTAACAGCAAGAGATCAAATATTAAGGACAGTTTTAAAAATTGTAAATCACGGTATAAAAACCTGTGCATTGAGCCAATGATAAGGAAATAAAATTTAGAAGAAAGTCATTTGCCTTGATATATATTGTAATCTTTGCAAATACTAGGTTTGTTAATGGTCTTTGGATGTTACCCTAGATAATATCCTAATGTTGACAGACCACAGATATCTATCTAATTCAGGATTCTCATTCTTAGCACTCCTGACATTTTAGGCTGGATCACTCCTTGTGTGTGCATGTGGAGGGGTGCTGTCCTGAGCACTGCAGGATGTTTAGCAGCATCTCTGGCCTCTACCCTCTCCCTTCCAGTTATCAAAACCTAAAATGTCTCCAAAAATTGCAACATGTCTCCTGGGAGGCAAAATTGTCCTCAGCTGAGAACCACTGATCTAACTAACTTCACTATATGGAGTTGCAAAAAATATTCTTCAGAATCCGTTTCCTAGGCTACTCTTCACAGGTTTGCATGGGCTTAGGCCGTAGAAAGCACTACAGTTGACAATCATTTTGCATGTTTCTTTCATTCAAGATATTTAGATGTATGTTCAATAAAATGAATCTTTTCCCCATTAATAGTATTCATTCTGAAAAGCAGAAATCCCTCCTGTACCGCTAAGACTGAAGAGTTGAATCAGGCTGGAAAATTTCAGTGAAAGGAAGAGGCTTGCCATGTCCTGGCTCCCCCTACTGGAGAATGAGTGGGCGCGCCATGGGGTGGGGGCTGTGAGCACAGCTGCACATTCTCTTCCCTGTCACCCACCCTTAACAACCTACCCGTCCCACATTCCAGGGAGATGTGAGTGGGAAACAACTCTCCTAAGAAGTGGTGTGGTGACTACTCTGTTTCTTGCATTGACAATGTACTGGGGGCTGACAGTGTGTGCTGAGAGGAAGGTGTGACATTAAGGAGCAGTTTCTGCCCTGAGGTGTTACAGCACCAGCTACAAGGCGCAGGGTGGAGTGCAAAAATCACTGCGTTACCACAGGTGGAGGGAGGTGGTGGAATCAGTGAACCTGAACTCTTTCCCATATACCCACCAATATATGGACATGCTGGGATGAGGGGCTGGCTGACCATAGGGGCGATATGTACAGGCAGGCAGTTCTCAGCTTATGAATAATTCTTAAGTAAATTAGTTAAAATTTGTGATATATATCCCATAGGAAAACAGTGTTATATATGCTAGTTATGCCCACAGATTGGTTGGCAAAAGCCTACTTAACTCCTTCAGGGCCACATCATGGTATCAAGCACATAATCACCATGATATGACAGCACTTCTAGGAAAAGTTGCATTCAGATTGCCAACGTGGGCAGTCAGAAACAAATCTTCCCTCACTGCAGACCAGTCACCTGGCTCTCCCTTCAACTCCTCTTCAGTTTAGCAAGGTTTCACTGAGCATCTTATGTGCCAGGCAGGATGTAGGTGCTGGGGGTTCAAAGGAAAACAAGTCTCTGCTTTGAAGGAGTTTAATTCCCAGCCCATGCCATTCATAGTTCCTGTACACACCTTGTAAGTAGGGAGAGCAAGGACTCCCTTTCTGACCTGGAGGTGACCTCTATGGTGGCTGGGGTTGAGGCTCCCGCAGGAGGAGGTAAGGAGGGGGATGGATCTGGGAACTCAGCTTGTATTTTCTGTTTTGGATCAGAGTCCCTGACTAGTGTTCCTATTCTTCCTAATAACCAACGACTACAGAACAGATACAGCATGTGCACTTAGTCATGTCCAACTCTTTGTGATCCCGTGGACTGTAGCTCACCAGAATGGACAGAAGGTAACTTCACAGTTTCTCCCCAGACATCCAGTCCTTGAAAAACACAGTCAAATATTTTTGGAAAGTTTTATAAGTAGAAGAATAAAACTCAACCCGGTGATGGGGTGGAGCATTTTAATCCCCATTACTCCTGTTCCCATGCCCACTGCCCATAGAGAATAAGAAAAGATGTGGTCTAAAGTATAGAAAAATGTCATTGCAAAGCTGACGCTAGATGTTTGGACATTGCAGTGTGAGAAATTGCCTTATGCAATGGTACCCTCCAAGTCCAATCAAGGAAGAAAAGGCACATATATCCGATGAAGATACTCCAATAATACAGTTTATTGAATCCATTTAAAACATAAGCAGGGGAAACAAGGCAGGTTAGCACACTTGTGGCAGGGTGCAAGTGGAGTGGAAGGGCCACTCTGTCTGGCTCCTGCTTGTGCAATGCTCACACTTCTGTCTCTTTCTCAGCTGCATCAGCCTTGCCCAGTGATGGTGAAGTTACAAGAACCAAAGCTGAAGTTTGTGATAGTTAATTGTATGGGTCGACTTGGCTAGGCTACAGTATTCAGATATTTGGTCAAACACTGTTGAACATATTTTTGTGAAGGTATGTTTTGGGGGAGACTGGAAAATCCCATGGATGGAGGAGCCTGGTAGGCTGTAGTCCATGGGGTCGCTAAGAGTCGGACATGACTGAGCGACTTGACTTTCACTTTTCACTTTCATGCATTGGAGAAGGAAATGGCAACCCACTCCAGTGTTCTTGCCTAGACAATCCCAGGGATGGGGGAGCCTGGTGGGCTGCCGTCCATGGGGTCGCACAGAGTCAGACACGACTGAAGCGACTTAGCAGCAGCAGCAGCAACATTAACATCAGTAGACTTTGAGGAAAGCAGATTGTACTCCATAATGTGGGTAA
>NW_011495072.1:7369297-7403057 GCF_000754665.1 Bison bison bison | reverse complement strand
TGGGTAAGCCTCATCCAGTTGTTGAAAGCCTTAACAAAAAGACTCACCTTCCCAGAAAGAGAGGGAATTCTGCCAGAAGACTGTCTTCAGACTCAAACTGCAACTTCTTCTGGATGTCCAGACTATTAGCCTACTCTGAAGATTTTGGACTTGCCAGCCTCTGTAGTCACATGAGCCAATTCTTTAAAATACGTCTCTCCTTCTACCCACATGGTGGTTTAGTCGCTAAGTTGTGTATGACTCTTGCGACACCATGGACTGTAGCCTGCCAGGCTCCTCTGTTCATGGGATTCTCCAGGCAAGAATACTGGAGTGAGTTGCCATTTCCTTCTCCAGGAGATCTTCCTGACCCAGGGATGGAACCTGGGTCTCCGGCATTGCAGGCAGATTCTTTACTGACTGAGCTGTTAGTGCTACATGTATATACACGTCTATATATCTACTGTATATAAAATGCATATATATACACACACATTTTATTGGGTTTGTTTCTCTGGAGAACCCTGACTAATTCGAAGTTCAACACGGGGCCTCAGCCTGGAGCCGACTCACACCAGGTGTCACAGGTCCAAGGACACCTGGCCAGTAGATACAGCTCACTGATCAGCCTGCTCTGTGGCCAAGGCTTTTGTCTTCATTTCTAGGGCAGAGCACACAAGAAGCTGAAGTGGGACCAATACAGGAGTCTTCAGATTGGCCAGTTTGGAGATGATTTAGCTATCAGCCTGGCATGCTTTGCGCCATATGACCTGGTCTCTCCATTCCTTTCTATCTACAAGGAACACTCTTCTTTAGTCTATGTTTATGGATTCCTTACTGTTTGTAACACATCTCATGCATTTTGCTCACAGTTCAAAAGTGATTTGCTTTTTATCTCTACTTAAGACTTCTTATGAGTAGTAACCATCCTGTTTGTTTCTTATCTTCTAGAGCAGAATTGAATATTATCACATAGTACCTCAAAGTGTATTTTGATTTCTGTCAGCCCAGAGGCACTGCCTGGACGCCAGGCTCAGGGTGGGGGAGCTGCACCAGAGAGGAACACTGCTCTGTTTACTAACTGCTGGATCCATCCATTGTGGGCAGGGATCTATGCAGATTACGTGACACTTACAGCAATGATTGCCTCCCTTGATGTGGATCTAGATGGTACCGTTTCTGAGAATTAAAGCTTTTCTTTAGGAGATGTATTTGTATTTGAATGACAGTTACCCTACCAATAGAAGGAAGAGCCCCTCTTTTGAACACGGGCTCTCAGATTCAGCTGATGGGGTCACCTGTTATTCCTTCCTACAGCCCTACCCGCTTCCCAGTTCTAGGATTAACATAGGGGGGACCAAGCACATCAGTTCAGTTCAGTCACTCAGTTGTGTCCAACTCTTTGTGACCCCATGGACTGCAGCATGCCAGGCCTCCCTGTCCATCACCAACTCCCGGAGTTCACTCAAACTCATGTCCATTGAGTCGGTGATGCCATCCAACCATCTCATCCTGTTGTCCCCTTCTCCTCCTGCCTTCAATCTTCCCCACCATCAGGGTCTTTTCAAATGAGTCATCTCTTCGCATCAGGTGGCCAAAGTATTGGAGTTTCAGCATCAGCATCAGTCCTTCCAATGAATATTGAGGACTGATTTCCTTTAGGATGAACTGGTTGGATCTCCTTGCAGTCCAAGGGACTCTCAAGAGTCTTCTCCAACACCACAGTTCAAAAGCATCAATTCTTTGGCGCTCAGCTTTCTTTATAGTCCAACTCTCACATCCATACTTGACTACTGGAAAAACCATAGCTTTGACTAGATGAACCTTTGTTGGCAATGTAATGTCTCTGCTTTTTAATATGCCATCTAGGTTAGTCATAACTTTCCTTCCAAGGAGTAAGCGTCTTTTAATTTCATGGCTGCAGTCACCATCTGTAGTGATTTTGGAGCCCCCCAAAAATAAAGTCTGCCACTGTTTTCACTGTTTCCCCATCTATTTGCCAACCAGGCATATAAGACTTTGGCAAAAGACCATAAGGAATTACCATGTCCATCTAGAGAGAGGAAGAGGACACATTCTAGGGTGAAACCAACTGTGTGGGTCAGAAAGCAGACTTCCTAAAGAGGAGAGGGCTTCCCTGGTGGCTCAGAGGTAAAGCCTCTGCCTGCAATGTGGGAGACCCAGGTGTGATCCCTGGGTCAGGAATTCCCCTGGAGAAGGAAATGGCAACCCACTCTGGTACTCTTGCCTGGAAAATTCCATGGGCTACAAATCCATGGGGTCACAAAAGAGTTGGACATGACTGAGTGACTTCACTTTCACTAAAGAGGAGAGTGGATATTTGCCCTGTGGCCTGAAAGAGGGGAGAGCTGAGGGTAGCAGAGTAAAACGAGAAATTCGAGAGTCCCAGTGAGGCTTCCTTATGCAAGGTTGGACTTCTGTGATGCTTTACTCTTGGATCAGGAGCAGAATCATATGAAATGGACAAACTTTCCCCTCTGATGTAATAATTCTCTCTGTTTATCCTCAGCCATTCAGCTAAGTCTGACACATCAAGGACCGCTGGCGCAGTCATGTTATGGGGAGTGAGGTGGAGCATCAAGCAACAGGATGCAAAAGGGAAGGGCAGTCTGCCTCACCATCATCCCACGGGACTGCCCTGGGGAGGACAGATGTTCTATCAAGGGATTGCTGCCTGGGAGACCCACGCACAGATGTCAGCAGAAATGTGAGTGGAAGAAAAGGCAGCTGCCAGCTGGACATCCCTGGGACAAAGGGAGACAAATGTCCTCATTCTTGAAAGCAATGAACTTGACTGCAACACATTTTGAGTTTCTCCTCAGGCCAACTCCTTTATCCCTGTGCCTCCCAGAACCTATAAAGAAAAGGAGAAAACAAAACAAAACATGCAAAAGCCAATTGCATTTGGTCTAGATTATACAGAGGGCTGAAGTGGGATTCCTCTCTATATCTGAGGAATGTCAAGCTCACTGGGATTGCTAGGCATTTTGGCATACAAAGAAGATGAGGCCTCATGTTGGTGGCCTTCCCCTCCGCCCTGCTGTCATCAGTCCTTCCACAGATGGCCCAGGCCTGCTTGTTCTCCTCCCCTCATCCTGGAGTAGAAACGCACATTCATTCCCTTCATCTTAGACTGCAATTACCTGATTCCCATCCATCTCCCTGACTGCCTTGTGGTTTACTTGAGGTCAAGGAGCAAGACTTCCTCACCACTCGGTGCAATGCTTAGCACATGGTCAGCACTCAAAAAAGATTTGTTGAATGAACAAATAAATGACCCAGCAGTGGACCCGCCAGGCCTGTGGCTGGGATCTCCAGGCAGAGTTAAGTCAGCGGTGGGGTAAGGAGCAAAGGAAAGAATCTCCCTGCTTTCCTTTTCTTTATAGAATCTTCTTTTCTTTAAAGAATCTCCCAGCAAGGCCTCTGCAAATGTAACAGGCATGTAGATCACGTTGGAGGCTACCTCTATCAGAAAATAAAAATTCTAACACTTATGTGAAGAGGCAGGCAAACTTATTAAGCAACCAAATGTCAGATCTCAAATATTTACACACGGTCTTGCCATGAAACATGTTTTTCCACCAGGGAACCTAGGGAAACTCTGTTCTCCCAAGCACACCGTTGCCAGAGAGATAGTCCTGAAGCCTGCTCAGAAGCCCCAAACAGAGTTTGTTTACTGTTTGTGGTCACAACATTTTTGAGGATCTGATGAAAGCTACGGGTTTTTTCCCTAGAAAAACATACCAAAGTTTGTATGCAATTTTGCAAAAATTTGCAATTATAGAGGTGGTGGTTGTAGCCCACCTCCCCCTCTGGTGGTCTCCCATGGCCTTGGATAAGACCTATCCCCTGAGCTGGGCTTCCAAGACACGGCCCCCACCCCACCCCACCCTGGCCCCTCTGCCTCTGCCTTCCCTGCTTGCTCACTGCTCTGGCCACTCTCTGTTCTCATTCCCACACCCTAAACACAGCTTGTAGTTTCCCACCTTTGAACTTGGAGTCAGAGGTCCTGAGGTTCCTAAGGCGCCCGGGGGACAGGAGCTGGGCCCCCACTCCCCCGCAAAGCCCAGGCCATCAAAGGTGGAGGAGCCGCCACAGCCTGCTCTGCGGCACCCTCCCGCCCCACCCACCTGCTCTCACTTGGTGTGGTCTCTCGGTCTCTCTGACTCACCTCTGTCCTTGGACTAGCATTTCCTGCTCTCCCCAACCCCTCATGGCTCAGATTCCTGGAAATTCCTGCTGTCAGAGCAAATAGGATTTGACCCTTCAGCCTTTCCTCCTCGACCTAGTTATTTAATGAAGAATGAGTCAGGCGTGGCTGGGTGTCCCTGTGCTCCAGGGAGGCAGGAATGCAGCCGAGAGGTAGACCTGGGTCCTGCCTCGGAGCTCAGTCTTGGAGTGGTGGCAGGCACCCACACCCCAGGAGTCACGCCAGAGACCCAACCACCTGGTGCTGGGCGGGAAGGAGGTGACTTATAAGACGAGGCCTGAAGGACAAGGCCCGGAGGATGTCCTGAAGAGAAGAAAGTCAGTGGGAAACATCTGAGGCCAGAAGAGAGAGGGCGGCGTGAAGGTGTGGGAAGGAATCCAGGACATCCGGCTTCCAGAGGACCGGGGGTGGGGGTGGGGGTGGGGGAGGTGGGGAGTAGAGATTGTGATTCTGGAGAAGATTGAGGGTGGGATGAAGGGCTCTGTTCCCACTCTACCCTGAGGGCAGGAGGAGCCACAGAAGCAGAGGTGTGAGGTGGATCACACGCCTCCACTCAGGCCAGCCGCTCTCGCTGCAGGTGCTGGGGTCTTGTTAACAGCCCCCCACGCCTCCCACTCTGTCCCTTTAGCTTCGGGCCCTGCAGCACCAGTTACAGGCCCTCCCGTCTTCTTGCTGCTTCGGCAGACAAACACAGAAGTCTGCATTGTTTAAGAGCCTGATGTTTGTTTTTTTTTTTTTTTTAACTGCTAATCCCTAAACAGAGCCAGAAAAGGATAAAATAATAACCTGTGGGGTGGGTGGGGCCTGTGGTGGAGTGACAGATTCCAGCACCTTCCACACCCAGGCCCTACCCCTTGTCCGGATTCTCTTGGTCATAAAAACTCTCCCTTCTCTTTTGTTCCTTGCCTGTTGTCATTTCAGTCCTGCCAGATGCCTTGCGACGCTATGGACTGTACCCCACCAGACTCCTCTGTCCGTGGGATTCTCTAGGCAAGAATACTGGAGTGTGTTGCCATTTCCTTCTCCAGGGGCTATTCCTGGCCCAGGGATGGCACACACATCTCTTATGTCTCCTGCATTGACAGGCAGGTTCTTTACCACTAGGACCACCTGGGAAGCCCTGGCTGGGGGGTAGGGGGGTGCTTAATAACTACCCCCCCAAACCTCATTCTCTCACACACTACAGAGAAGTGGCTCAAAAAGTTTTTGACTTCTGACCCTTGAAAGATATTTTACAGCATGACCCAGTAGACGGATATACACACACGCACACACATACACACTTAAGCAAAATAAATTTCCTGGAACAGCATTATGCTTTCTAAAGATGATGCCTTCTGATCTATTCTAGTTCAGTTTATTTCTTTTGAGGGGGGAGAGAGGGTCGGTCATGACCTGCTCAATTAATTTCGATATCCACTAAGGAGGCGCAGCCTGCAGTTTGAAAAGCATTGCCTACCCAAAGGACATGCTGAGACCTTCCCTAAGAGACCCTCTCTCTAGCCGAGGCAATACAGATGCAGCCCCAAATGCCCCCTGGCTTCAACAGTTATTTTGAGTTTTGAGCTGCTTCCTGAGCCTCTGCTAGCTGAGGAGTGTTCCTCTTTGGTCATTGCCTCGAATGGTACAGATCCTATAAAAGTGTTAATTCTGGTTCCACCCATGGTCTGCTGGTAGGGGATGGTACAGGGGAAAAGGAGCAGGCTGTGTTGTTCCTGCCTGCTAGCAACAACAACAGCAGTGGCAACAGCAATAATAGTAACAACAACATCTGCTGAGGTTGACCAGATACTGACTGTGCTGGGCTTTGTCTCACTCAGTCCTCACCACAACCTCTAAGTTCAGTTCAGTCACTCAGTCGTGTCCAACGCTTTGTGACCCCATGAATCGCAGCATGCCAGGCCTCCCTGTCCATGACCAACTCCCGGAGTTCACTCAGCGTTTCTCATGATGTACTCTGCATATAAGTTAAATAAGCAGGGTGACAATATATAGCCTTGACATACTCCTTTTCCTATTTGGAACCAGTCTGTTGTTCCATGTCCAGTTCTAACTGTTGCTTCCTGACCTGCATACAAATTTCTCCAAACCTCTAAGTTGGATATTATCTCCATTTTACAGGATGTGAAGGGGCACACAGAGGACCCAGCAAGGTGATAGCACTAGTGGGAGGATTAGCCTAGATCCATTGGACACTGGAGCCCGGGATTTGACAAACCTGAGAATTCTACAGCACCCACTCATCTTAAGGTATGGGGGAGACCTGTCACCTCTAATTTCATTTAGAATGTTGTGTTAGTCTGTTAAAGCTGAAGTGACAAAGCAGCATAGACCAAGTGTTTATAAAAAGCAGAAGTTTGTTTCTCACAGTTCTGGAGGGGTGAGATCAGGTGCCACCATGGTTGGGTTCTGGAGAGGGCTTTGGGCTTTCTTCTGGGTTGCAGGCTGACCCTTGTTGTCTTCTCACATGGCAGAAAAAGGGCCTGAGAGCTCTCTGGGGTCTCCTATACAAGGGCACTAATCCCATTTGTGAGGGCTCCACCCTTATGACCTGATCACCTCCCAAAAACCCCACCTCCAAATGCTATCATATGGCAGGGAAGGGGACCAGGGGGCAGGGGGTAGTGGGGAAGTGTTAGAACTTCTACATATGAGTTTTAGGAAGACAAAACATTTGATCCACAGTTAAGTGTATATGTTTCATATGTTGCCCTGTCTTGGGGATTCCGAATGTTTCATTCTCAGAGGGTTTGTGGGCCCTTGAGATCATGGAACAAGACCTTATGTGTGTGTTTTTCTGACTAAGTTCTCAAAGTGGTCCTTGACCCACTGACCTGTCTTGCTGAACTGAAGGATCTGAGTGAAAATACATTTGCTCAGCAATGATAGATTCAAGTGTGTGTATGGCAGGGAAGGGTTTCACTGGTGGCTCAGACAGTAAAGAATCTTCCTACCATGCAGGAGACTCAGATTCAGTCCCTGGGTGAGGAAGATCCCCTGGAGAAGGGAATACCTACCCACTCCAGTATTCTTGCCTGGAGAATTCCATGGACAAATGGGCCTGGCAGGCTACAGTCCATGGGGTCCCAAAGAGTTGGACATGGCTGAGTGACCAACACAATCACTTGAGGAGAAGATCAGAACAATAAGAGATTGTGTGTAGATCCCTGTGGGATAGGAAATTCACATGGGAAGGTGATGTACGCAACTGCAGTGAGTGGGTGAACAGGGAAGACCCTGCCCAGAGAGGGGTTGGGGGGCTGGGCAGAGCTGCTTCCTGGTCTATAAATGAGGGATTGTTCTCGACTGGACTTCCTGCAGAGTTTCCTGAGGCTCTTCAGGCTCTTACCAGCAGGTGCTCGCTCCTTGTGCTTTGGGGGAAAGGAGATAGCTTTTACTACTACAAAAACGTTGGTGGGGAGGAAGGAAAACATTAGACCAATCTAAATTGAAGGACATTCTACAAAATACATGACCAGCACTCCTCAAAATCGTCAACCTCAGCCATAACAAGGAAAGTCTGAGAAATTGTCACTGTCAGGAGGGCACTAAGGGAGCGTGTTGACTCAATGTGATGGGAGATCCTGGCTAGGATCCTGGAACAGGAAAAGGACAGTGGGTAAAGTCTAGGGAAATCTGGATAAAGTGTGGGTTTTAGTTAGTAATAATGTATTGGCTTTCGTTAATTAATTGTTCATGAGTGGCACCACTTTTCTCCAGTCACCTGTGCCAGACAGTCATCCCAAAGCCTTCCCCTTCTTCACCTCCCACACGCAATCAATCATAGCATCCTGAGGATCGCTCTCCCTGTATCGCTGGCACCCACCTGCCCTGTCGATCTTGCCTCTCCAACTGCACTCTTGTAGTAATAACCAGTAGTGTCCAGTTGCCGAGTCTTCTAATCCAATCTTTACAAAATATTGTGATGTAGATTCACAGGCATAGAAAAAGACTTATGGTTGCCAAAAGCAGAAAAGGGTGGGAGGGAAAATTTGGGAATTTTGGATTAACAGATAACACACTGCTGCTGCTGCTGCTGTCGCTTTAGTCGTGTCCGACTCTGTGCGACCCCATAGATGGCAGCCCACCAGGCTCCCCCGTCCCTGGGATTCTCCAGGCAAGAACACTGGAGTGGGTTGCCATTTCCTTCTCCAATGCATGAAACTGAAAAGTGAAAGTGAAGTCACTCAGTCGTGTCTGACTCTTAGCAACCCCATGGACTGCAGCCTACCAGGCTCCTCTGTCCATGGGATTTTCCAGGCAAGAGTACTGGAGTGGGGTGCCACACACTACTATATATAAAACAGATAAACAATAAGGACCTACTGTATAGCACAGGGAACTATATCCAATACCATGTAATAACCTATAATGGAAGATCAGAAAAAGTGTGTGTACATATATATAACTGAATCACTTTGCTATACATGTGAAACATTGTAAATCAACTACATTTCAATAAATTTTTAAAAAAGAAATTCATGCTAACAAATATGGGATGTTAAAAATAAAACAATTAAGAAAACAATTATGATTAAATATATCAGGCAAACCAAAAAGTACAGATAATAATGTGACAAACCCACTTCCTAGCACAAGACACAAAACCTTACTGATAAAATAAAGCTCTCTGTGTACCCAAGTCTGACTCACTCCCCACCCTCCAACTTCTGGCTTTCCTATTCTCATATCTCTTATCTTTTTCTTTCTCAACATGGCCTTCTCTGACCACCTGACCTAATATTGCAATCCATAACCCTTCTTCCCAGTATCCTTGACCTCCTTTAATTCTGCTCTTTTTGTTTCATAGCGTTTTGTCACTTTCTAATATACAATGCTGCTGCTAAGTCACTTCAGTCGCGTCCGACTCTGTGTGACCCCATAGACAGCAGCCCACCAGGCTCCCCCGTCCCTGGGATTCTCCAGGCAAGAACACTGGAGTGGGTTGCCATTTCCTTCTCCAATGCATGAAAGTGAAAAGTGAAAGTGAAGTCGCTTAGTTGTGTCCGACTCTAGCGACCCCGTGGACTGCAGCCTACCAGGCTCCTCCGTCCATGGGATTTTCTAGGCAAAAGTACTGGAGTCGGGTGCCATTGCCTTCTCCGATACAATTAATTTATTTATTGTACCTATATAAGCCTGTAGGGACTGCCACAACAAAATACCATAGACTGGGTGTCCTAAACATCAGAAGTTTGTTTTTTCACAGTTCTGTAGGCCGAGATAGTCTAAGATCAAGGTATCAGCAGGTTTGGTGTCTCCTGAGGCCTCTGTCCTTGACTTACGGGTAGTGCCTCTCTGTGTCCTCTTGTGAGTTTCCCTTTGTGCCCATCTACTCCTGGTGGCTCTCTTTTTTTTGGGGGGGTGGGGCGGGGGGAGGTGTTGCACTGTTTGGCTTGCAGAACTTCCCTGCACAGAGATCAACTTGTGTCCCCAGCAATGGAAGCATGGATACTTAACCACAGGAAAGTCCTCTGTGTCTCTTGTGTGTCCAGATTTCCTTTTCTGGTAATGACACCAGTCAGTTTGGATTAGGAGCCCCCTAACCCTCATATAAGAGTTGGACCATAAAGAAGGCTGAGCACCGAAAAACTGATGCTTTCAAATTGTGGTGCTGGAGAGGACTCCTGAGAGTCCCTTGGACGGCAATGAGATCAAACCTGTCAATTCTAAAGGAAATCAACCCTGAATACTCATTGGAAGGACTGATGCTAAAACTAATGCTTCAATACTCTGGTTACATATTGTAAAGAACTGACTCATTGGAAAAGATGCTGAAGGCAAAAGGAGAAGGAGTGTGGCAGAGAGATGGTTAGATAGCATCACTGACTCAATGGGACATGAATTTGAGCAAACTCTGGGAGACAGCGGAGGAGAGAGAAGCCTGGTGTGCTGCAGCCCATGGAGGCACATAGAGTGGATATGACTTAGTGACCGAACAACAACAAAACCCCCATTTTAACATAATTACCTCTTTAAAGATCTTATTGCCAAATATAGTCATACTCTAAAGTACTGAGGGTTAGGGCTTCAACACATGCATTTGGGGAGGAACATAATTCAGCCCATAATAATGTCTATTGTTTATTTTCTGCCTTTCATTACTACAGCACATACCCAGTGTTGTCTCATCTGTTTTATTCATTGGTGAAGTTTGAGAGCCTAGAACTGCTCCAGGCACATAGTAGGCACTTGATAAATTTTTGTTGAACAGAATTTTCACCTTGACTCTGACTTTCAAAACAAGGCTAACTTGAAACAATTATATTAATAGAATTTACCTTTATTTTCTTTCTGACTCCAGTGGAAATGGTTTTAGAGTTTGACCATTAAGTATGATTATGTTTGCTTCAGGCTTCCCTGGTAGCTCTGATGGTAAAGAATCTGCCTGCAATGCAGGAGTCCTGGATTTGATCCCTGGGTTGGGAAGATTCCCTGGAGGAGGGAATGGCTATCCACTCCAGTATTCTTGCCTGGAGAGTCCTATGGACAGAGGAGCCTGGTGTGCTGCAATCCATGGGGGTTACAAACAGTTGGACATGACTGAGCGACTTTCACTATGTTTGCTTCAGTATTTCAATAGATGTACCTTTTATCAGATTAAGGAAGTTCACTTCTATTTCTAGTTTGCCGAGAGTTTTAATTTGAATTTTATTGAATGCTTTCTCTGCGTCAGCTGAGATGATCTTGTAGTTTTTTTCCCCCCCTTTAATCTGTTAATATGGTATTTTACAGAACCAGATATCCTTGCATTCCTGGGATAACGTTGCAGGGTTTTAATCAGGCGATTAACATGATCTGATTTACATTTTGCAAAGTTCACTCTGGCTGCTGTGTGGAGCAGGCATTGTAGGGAGTGAGAGTGAAAGCAGGAAGATCAGCCAGAAGGCTATTAGAGTAATCTGGGCCAGAGAGGATGGTGAAAGTGGAAATGGAGATACGGGGGAGGATTAGGAATGTATTTTAGAGGTAAACCCAGCAGAACTCAGTGATTAGAGGGAAGGAGGGAAAAGGGAAAAGGATCGAGGATGACTGCTAGGTTTTGCTGTGTGTCACTAAGTGGTCCCGTTTTACTTAGTGGAGAACATAGTGAGGGGTAGGAATCAAGGATTCAGATTCCTATTGGACACCCCTTTGTGGATATTGAGCAGATGGTTGAATGTGCAGCTCAGAGGCAAGTCTGAGCTGAAGATAGAGATGGAGGAGGGATCACATAGAGGTGGCCCTGTAAGCCATGGCCACAGATGCCTGTCACCAAGGGGGAGGGTGGCGGAGAAAACGACCAAGCTCAGGGCTCTCCTAGCCAGTCAGGCAGTGAGCCAAGGGCCAGCAGGGGAGCCTGAAAAAGAAGACGACTGTAAGGTGGGAGGAGAAGCCCAGAGAGAACAAGGGCTAAGACAGGACTGGCCTGCTCTGCGAGTGCTATTGCGAGGTGGTAGACAGTAGGGGCAGACGAGGGTCCAGCAGCCACCAGTGGATTTTATTACATGTTGTTATTTTGTGTACTCAGCTATGTGAAGGAAAAACCAAGGGCTATTTGCAGAAGGTACTGAATAAGCCACACGTGTCCTCAGCCTCAGAGAAGGAAATGGCAACCCACTCCAGTATTCTTGCCTGTAGAATCCCATGGACAGAGGAGCCTGGCAGGCCATGGTCCATAGGGTCGCAGAGAGTCGGACACGGCTGAAGCGACTACGCACGTATGCACGCACGCACATCCTCAGCCTCAGGAAGGGTGGTTTTTCTAAGTTCCTCCTCCTGGAAAGAGCATCTCTGGGTTCATTCCAGGTCAGCGGTTCTCAGCGCTTCTGTCGCTGTGACACAGTGCGTCGAGTTTGATTTTGCTTGACTCACAGAGCTGTGAGTGCAAGTTTCTACACACACTGGACTCATCCTCTCAGTCAAGCACTCTGCAGGGCAGTGGAGTTCACAGAAGGGAGCACCACCTCACCTCTGCCCTGAAGGTTTGTTTTAAAAATTTCAACCAAATTTAAATCACCTTCATAGAGGCAGTTTCATGACACACCCTTTGAGATAACATTTACAAATAACATTGGGAATCCTTGTTGGAAGATGCCAAAACAATCTCTGTCACGGGTCCCCTGAAGGCACACAGGTTGCAGAGTCCAGAAAGACAGGATGTTAATGCCTTAACCGGGTGCCATTGGAGCTTCACATTTCTGCCTTTGAGATTCATGTTTGGCCTCCTCTCAGTCACTCTCATTTTGTTTGCAAAAAGCCCTCCCTCCCAATTGCAACAAGCCCTCCCTTTCTTAAATAACCAAGATGATTCTCAACAAAGGTAATTTTCTGCTTCTCTGGTTCAATTCAATTTATCTTTTTTAAATCAATTAATATCCCTTTAGAATTCTTTTATGCCTGACTAATCGTGCCTTAGTTCACGAGTTAAAGCTTCTCTCTATTCTTTTAGGCAACTACAGTAGTATCTAATTAAAGTCCAGACCAGACAAAAATGCATGTTTTGGATAACATACTATCCTTAGCTTTTTAAGTATTTAAATTTCCCCCAGTTGGGGAGTGGGGAATCTTTATTTTAAGGCATTCTTGAGAAGGGTGTATTTCCATTAACTGAATATCAGAATAATTGGAAGCTAGCACAGCTAGAGAACTTAAAGTAAGCCTTAGGAAGCATTACCAAGAACAGAGCTAGTGGAGATGATGGAATTCCAGCTGAGCTATTTCAAATCTTGAAAGATGATGCTGTGAAAGTGCTGCGCTCAACATACCAGCAAATTTGGAAAACTCAGCAGTGGCCATGGGACTGGTAAAGGTCAGGTTTCATTCCAATCCCAAAGAAAGGCAATGCCAAAGAATGCTCAAACTACCACACAATTGTGCTCATTTCACATGCTAGCCGAGTAATGCTCAAAATCCTTCAAGCCAGGCTTCAACAGTAAGTGAACCGTGAACTTCCAGATGTTCAAGCTGGATTTAGAAAAGGCAGAGGAGCCAGAGATCAAATTGTCAACATCCGCTGGATCACAGAAAAAGCAAGAGAATTCCAGAAAAACATCTGCTTCATTGACTATGCTAAAGCCCTTTGACCGGGTGGATAGCAACAAACTGTGGAAAATTCTTCAAGAGATGGGAACACCAGACTACCCTACCTGTCTCCTGAGAAACCTGTATACAGGTCAAGAGGCAACAGTTTGAACTGGACATGGAACAATGGACTGATTCCAGATTGGGAAAGGAGTACGTCAAGGCTGTATATTGTCACCTTGCTTATTTAACTTCTCTGCAGAGCAAATCATGCAAAATTCCAGGCTGGATGAATCACAAGCTGGAATCAGGATTGCTGGGAGAAATAGCAACAACCTCAGATGTGCAGATAATACCATGTTAATGGCAGAAAGCGAAGAGGAACCAAAGAGCCTCTTGATGAGGGTGAAAGAAGAGAGTGAAAAGTCTGGCTTAAAATTCAACATTCAGAAGACTAAGATCATGGCATGTGGTCCCATCACTTCATGGCAAATAGATGGAGAAAAAGTGGAAACAGGGACATTTTATTTTCTTGGGCTCCAAAATCACTGCAGATAACAATTGCAGCCATGAAATTAAAAGATGCTTGCTCCTTGGAAGAAAAGCTATGACAAACCTAGAAAACATATTACAAAGTAGAGACATCACTTTGCTGACAAAGGTCTGTATAGTCAAAGCTTTGTTTTTTCCACCAGTCATGTATGGATGTGAGAGTTGGATCATAAAGAAGGCTGAGCTACAACCAAGAACTGATGCCTTTGAATATGTGCTGGAGACCACTCTTGAGAGTCCTTTTGAGAGCAGGAGATCAAGCCAGTCAATGTTAAAGGCGATCAACCCCAAATATTCATTGGAAGGACTGATACTGAAGCTGAAGCTCCAATCCTTTGGCCTCCTGATATAAAGAGCTGACTCACTGAAAAAGACCCTGATGCTGGGAAAGATTGAAGAGAAAAAGAGAAGGGGGTGACAGAGGATGAGACTGTTGAATGGCATCACCAATTCAATGTACATGAATTTGAGCAAGCTCCAGGAGATAGTGAAGGACAGGAAACCTGGTGTGCTGCAGTCTGTCACTCACAGAGAGACAGACACGACTTAGCAACGGAACAGCAACAAGAGAACTTAAATATGCATTAAGAAAAATTCCACTACTCATTGGAAACTAGTTGGTAGGCCCCAAGGTATTAGAAACACCAGGTAGCTTGTATTTTTCCTTTGTAAACCACACTACTTATTTACCTAAGCCTTGTAAGGCAATCTGGACTCACCAACACACTGACCCTATTACACCAGCCTTTTGACACTGTAGACAGCTTTAGAGATGTTCCAGGGGTTGTGGAAAAACAGCTGGTCCTTGGACACTTTGTTTCCAGAAGAGAGACCAGTTGAAAGAGAATTATAGAATAGAATAATCTTTACAGCTCAAATAATCTTAGGACAAAGTCACCTGTATAATTTTATAGGCCAACAAATTCATTAGTGGCAAAGGCAGGATTTGAAAAGTTATTATTTGGGGCCTTCCCTGGTGGTCCAGTGGCTAAGACTCTGTTCTCCTACTGCAAGGGGCCTGGGTTCGATCCCTGGTCAGAGAACTAGATCCCACATATCACAACTGAAAGACCCTGACGCTGGGAAGGATTGAGGGCAGGAGGAGAAGGGGGTGACAGAGGATGAGATGGGTGGATAGCATCACCAACTCAATGGACACGAGTTTGAGCAAGCTCTGGGAGATAGTGAAGAACGGGGAAGCCTGGTATGCTGCAGTCCATGGGGTCACAAAGAGCTGGACAGGACTGAGCGACCAAAAAGCAACAGCTGCAACTAAAAGATCCCATGTGCCACAACTAAGACCTGGCACAGACTAGTACATAAATAAATATAAACATTTTTTTTGAAAGTTGATCATTTTATTCACAGCCCATTGGTCTTCTCTCTAGAGTGGTGGTTCCGAACCCTGCAGCGCTTTGGAGTCACCTGGGGAGTTAAAGCAAAAACAAAAACAAAACCTTCCCCAGAGATAGAGATTTAATTGGTCCGGGGAGCAGTCTGGGCACTGGGATTTTTAAATATTCCTTTCCCCCACCCTGGGTAGTAAAGAGAAGAAGAAAAAAGCTACTGAGTAGCAGGGCACTTACTGTACATATTTGCACAGTATCTGCTGTGATCCAGTTGACCTCACGTATCACTGGGATGAATTCCCGAGTCAAAAGAGGCTGTTACTTAAATTCAACCCACAGACTTCCTTTTCAATTTACAACATATAGCAGTCTTTCCTTCTTTAAGTTAGAGAGGGCCTGGAACAGATTTCTCCTTGGCTCCTGGGCTGGAGTGTTCATTTGGTAAACAGAGAATGGTTTGCAGAAATCTAGAGGTTGTGGGAACCAAAAGAATCATCTCATCTCCTAGGATCCAATTAGGATTCCAGTATGGCAAAACTCCCATTAAAAAAAAAAATTCACAAAACACTGTGAAGAGGCACACTCAGAATTACTCTGGAACTTTCCACCGTAGAGGTGAGGGCAAGAGGCTCTGGGCCAGTTTAGCAGAGAGTTGGGCAGCAGCCTAGCACTCAGTGATGAGAAGAGATGGGGTGACCACCAAAATCCAATCCCATGACATAACCCATGGCAGCGGAGGCACAAACAAACACAATGGATTGATTTTGGCAGTGGTTCCCCATTATTCCTTTTATGTCAGAAGCCACTTGAAAAACTATTGGCTGCCCAGGTCTCAAGTTGAACTGATACCTGGTGGGCCCCCCCTAGACCTCTCTCTCAATTCTGTCGCCTTGCCTCTGTTGGGGGATCCAGTCTCTTGACAAAAGGATGAAGAGCCATGGAAGCTAAGCCCCAGCTTCTAAGCTTTCCCAACAGTTCCAGGTAAACCATTCACCTGATGAAGTTGAAAGTTTCCTCTGTGAGAAAGAAAAAGAAACTCAACCTGCCCAACTGGTTCTGAGACCTGCAACTCGTCCAGCGCCTTTATGTAATGCATAACCCAGGATGCCAGTCCCAGCTCCACTCCACTCCCTGTTCACAGCAACACCCCACAACACACAGCTTCTCCCCAGAGAGACGTGCCTCTCTTTAACAAACCCTAAAGATGTTAGTGTTGCTCATTTTTCTTCAGGATCCATAGGAAAGCAAGCAATTTTCAAAGAAGCGTTTTGTAGTAACAAAGAACAGGGAAGTGTGCCTAAGTGAATGACAATCATAGAAACAGCCAATTAACTGGTAAATCCCTGTAGTCTGTGAGCTGAACCAGGAATGAGTGCAGGAGGAGGAAAAGCAGCTGCAGCCCAATTACTCAGTAGCTCAGGTGCCTCGGGAGGATTCTCGCGTCTGGTTTACCTAAACAGATCTGCTTTCTTAGATCTTGGGGGACCTCTGTACAGCAGCACGGGCTCTGATGATTTCCTTCTTTATTGCTGTTGGTATGTGAACTAAACTATGCATCTGAGAAAAATGGAGGATGGAAGGGTTACCAGCCTCAAAAAGCATGCTTTCTTGGCATCTGGGAAGGAGAGAAAGGGAGACCACTGAACCCTGCAACTCACCACACTGAAGAAACTGTACCTATGCACAGCCCAACAGCTGGGGGAAAGAGAATTGCAGAATTGGCACCCACTGAGGAAATCTTTGGACTCCAACTGATCCTTCAGTTAATGAGTTTGGAGCTTCCAGAATGGCCTGTGATAAAATGGGCTCCTACAGAAATGATGACAGTATGAAACCCTAGGAGGTGGGCATCTGGTCAGGTCCGAGAAATACTTCATTTTGCAAGTTCTTCTCACATTTGATCTTTCCCATGTTTTTTTCCATATGGAAAGAATTTTCCAGCTTCAATTCCTGATCAAAAGCAGTCTATCAATAAATATCTGCTGAGGGTTTGTTTACTACCTGGAGTAGTGTAACACTAGAGCAGAGTCTTTCAATGTGGTCCTAGACTCTCTGGGTCAGAACCAGCTGGGCTGCTTGTTTAAAAGACCTCCAGGCTAGAATCAAAATCTCCTTGGTGCCCCCAAACCTGCACCATTTTTTAATTAAAAAAGATTTTGAAAACTGTTTCTCACGAACAGTTAAACATACACAGCATTATAGAGAACAGTATAACGCCTCATATACCCAGCTATCACTCATCTTCAATAACAATATTTTGTTTTTCTTGCTTCAATTCAATTTACTTTTTGGAGGAGGTGGGGCAGCAAATTTAAAATGAATCCCAGACATCTTATCCATTACCAGTGTGCTCCTCTAACAGATACAGATTTTCGATTTTTTAAAAAAAATTTATTTACTTATTTTTGGCTGTGCTGTGTCTGTTGCTGTGGGGACTTGTCTCTAGTGGGGCAAGCAGGGCTGCTCTCTAGTTGCAGTGCGTTGGCTTCTCGCTGTGGTGGCTTCTCCTGTTTCAGAGCATGGGCTCTGGGACGCGTGGGCTCAGCAGTCGCAGCTCCCAGGCTCTAGAGCACAGGCTCAGAGGTTGTGGCGCGCATGCTTCGTTGCTCCGCGGCATGTGGGATCTTCCCAGATCAGAGATAGAACCCATGTCTTCTGCCTTGGCAAGCTGATTCTTAACTAGTGGACCATCAGGGAAGCCTGGGACTTTCAATTTTTAAAAAACATAACCACAATGCTATAATCACACTAAACATTAACTATAATTTTTTAACATTACCGAATTTCAGGTCCTTGTTCAGTTTTCCATAGTAGTCTCAAAAATGTCTCTTTTTCTATATTTGGTTTGTTCAAATCAGAATCCAAAAAGATTCACATGTTGTGTTTGGTTGGTATGTCTTTTTAAATCTGTAGCAGGCCTTCTCCATTATGTTAATGCTATTTATTTGTTGAGGAAATTGTATTATTTGTTCTATAGATTTTGCCACATTCTGGGTTTGAGTGAGTGTATCCTTCTGGAGCTATTTTTAAAAAATATTTATTTTTAATTGATTGATTGCTTTACAATATTGGTTTGATTTCTGTCATACATCAACATGAATTAACCATAGGTATACATGTATCTCCTCCCTCTTGAATCTCCCTCCCACCTTCCACTCATCCCACCCCTCTAGGTTATTACAGAGCCCCAGTTTGAGTTCCCTGAGTCATATAGCAAATTCCCACTGGCTATCTATTTTACGTATGGTAGTGTGTATTTTTGACACATTCCCCCATCTCTCTTATTTTCTATAAGTGGATAGTCAGAAGCTTGATTAGATTCAGTATATTTTGGTAAAAATATTCCACAAGTGAAAAAATTATAGTCGGCTGTTTCACTTTTAGTTAAGATGCTCAACAGGTTTAAGTGTTTTCAGTCTGATCCATCTATTTTGAAGTTCTGCATCAACATTTTATTTAATGGTTTTAGCAATCAATTTGATCATTGCCTGATTCTACTGTTTCATTAGAGGTTACAAAATGGTGATTTTTTTTTTTTTCAGTTCTTTCCTCCTGCATTTATTAGCTATGATTCTTTCATATAAGAGGAAATTTCCTTCACAAACTATTTGGCTATCAAGAAATATAATCTGTACAGAGCAGGCAAGATAAAAACCTTATTCTTTCCCTTTATTTATCATTTTATATTTATCAGAATGATTGATACTCTAGTATTCCCAAAAAGATGACAAATGAAGTTTTCTTTCTTGTTTGGAGTTAGGAGGGGAAGGGAAATTATGGGCTCATAGATTTTTATATATAGGATGTGTCTTATTTATTTATTTTTACTTTACTTATTTAAATTGAGGTATAGTTGCTGTATAATATTGTAAAGTTATAGGTGTACAATATAGTGATTCACAATTTTCAAACGGTATGCTAAATTTATAGTTATTATAAAATGTTGGCTATGTTCCCCATGTTGTACAATATAATATTTGATATATTTTAATCCATTGACGTTATTATTCTTTTTCAAATTCCAATTGTCCTAGCATTGGCCAATGGGAACCACTTCAAGTTGGGTCCTATATTGCTGGGTTTTTTTATTGTGACCCCATAGTCTCCATAATTTTCTTTCTTTCAAGTATAGCAAGATGCTCCAGGCTTATCTACCTCAGAATCGTAGTTAGCTGTTTCTCTAAGGAGTCCTGATTCCTTTTATTGGGAAAAGGTATGTAGAGATTACAATCTAGGGTCCAGGGTACTAGTTGCTCATTAATCCTGGGCAAGGAGTTCCCATATATCCAACATCCAGTTTCCCCTATTATTAACATCCTGTGTTAACGTGGTACGTTTCATCACAATGAATGAACCCATATTGGTACCTTATTCAAGTTCATGCTTTATTCAGACTTCTTTAGTTTTTACCTAATGTCCTTTTTCTGTTTTAGGATCCCACTCAGGACTTCCCATTACATTTGTTCACCATGTCTCCTTAGGCTTTTCTTGGCTGTGACAGTTTCTTGGACTTTCCTTGTTTTTGATGACCTTGGCAGTTTTGAGAAGTACTGGTCAGGTTTTTGTAGAAAGTTCCTCAACTGGAATTTGTCTGATATTTTTCTCATGATGAGATTAAATGATATGTTTTGAGGAGGAAAACCCACAGAGGTAAAGTGCCATTTTCACTGTGCCATGTCAAGGATATCTACTATCCACATGATTTATCACTGTTGATGTCAACCTTGATCACCTGGCTGAGGTGGTGTTTGTCAGATTTCTCTGCTATAACGCTACTCTTTTTTTTCCCCTTTCCACACTGGACTCCTTGGAAAGAGGTCACTACTCAAACCCATGCTTAAGGAATGGGGAGTTATGTATGCTCCATCTTCTTGAGGTTGAGTATCTACCTCAAATTATTTGGCATTCTTTTACATAGGAGATTTGTCTCCTCTGTTTGTTTTTATATTTAATTAACTTCACATTATATTTATTCATTTTATACTTTACCCTGTAATCCAGTTCTGCTTCACTAATTTTGTTGCTCACATTGGTTCCATTTTGGCCACTGGGAGATCGTCAGTTGGCTTTTGTGTCTTTCTAACATACTTCTATAAATTTTTATGCCCTTTCCTTACTTTCTGGCACTACTGGATGCTCCAGGATTATTTTCTATCCTTCTCACCCTAGTCCTAGAATTGGCCATTTCCCCAGGGAGCCTTGGTTCCTTCTGTTAGAGAATAGTATTAGGAACCAAGATCTGGGTGTTGGGTCTGCTTGTTGCTATTGGGGTGTCATTGCTTCAAAGTAATTGACAAGCCAAGGAAATACAATGCATGTGTACTAATGTGTGTATATACACAGATCTATAAATACTTCTACTTATAACGAGTTGTATCTATATTGAGCTAAATATGAGTTTACACTGATGTCTCCAACTCTAACTTATTACCACAAGGATAATTCTGGCTTCCACCTCTTGCTTATTTGCAATCTTCCATTCAAACAGTGAGAAACCAATTGTTCCATTCCTGTAAATAAAAATATAAATAAGTAAATATATATGTGTGTGTTTGTGTATGTAAAGTAAGTAAGTGTTAGTTACTCAGTCATGTCTAACTCTTTGCAACCCTGTGGATTGTAGCCCACCAGACTGCTCTGTACATGAAATTCTCCTGGCAAGAATACTGGAGTGGGAAATTATTCCCTTCTCCAGGGGATCTTCCTGGTGCAGGGATCAAGTCTGGGTCTCCTGTACTGCAGGCAGATTCTTTACTGTCTGAGCCACTAGGGAAGCCCATACATGTGTGTATACACACACACACACACACACACACACATTTCAGTTTGCTTCTAATATTTTCTTTTGGCTTACTCTTGTTTTGGAATCATGTAAAATACTTGGTTTCAGGGTTAAAACTATAAAGCAATGTGCATTTAGGGAGATCTACCTTCATTCCAGTGTCTTCTCTATTGATTTCTCCCCATGAGAGATAACTATTTTTTTTAGTGCTTAATTTATTCTTCCATTGTTTCCTTTTGAAAAAATAAGCAAATATATAAATAGTCATACTCTTACCTTTCTTACAAAAACAGTAGTGTATTGTACATATTTTTATTCACTTTGCTTTGTTCACTTAACAATAGATTCTGGAGATCATCCAAAGCGCCCTTATCCATTCCTCCTCATTCCTCACAGTACTCTTTTTATATGAATGTACCAGAGTTATTCAACCAGGCCTCTGTTGATTGACATTGGTTTTTCTCCAGTCATTAACTTTTACAGATATTACTGCAAAGTATAGCTTGGAACATACTGCATTTCAGATTTTTGCCAGTGTATCTTTAGGATGAATTCGCAGAAGTGGGATTACTGGGTCAAAAGGGATGCACATGTAATACTGCTTGGCTGCCAGATTTCCTTCCATGAGTGTTGTGTCATTTTGCACTCCCATTAGCAATGTATGAGAGGTCCTATTTTCCTACAGCCTTGGCATCAGAATATGTTGTCACACTTTTGGATTGCTGTCTCTCTGACAGGTGATAAATAGTAACTCAGTGAAACTTTGTAAGTTATTTATTATAACGAGGTCCAGCATCTTTTTGCACATTTAAGTGTCATTTGCATATCTTACTCTGTAAGCTGTTCTTTGCTATCTTTCTGTACTAAAGTTGCAGAAACTGCCCTGGTGAGTACAAGAATAGGCCTTTTACTTTTTGTCTGTACCTCAAGGCACAGTTCACTGACCAGGGATCGAACCTGCAGCCCCTGAATTGGAAGTGTAGAATCTTAACCACTGAATTGCCAGGAAGTCCCAACAGGCCTTATCCTTGGAGGAACTTGCTTATCCAAATGATACGCCCAAAATCATAATAGGGAAGCAAACAGCATGAGTTCAAGTTTTAAAGTCCTTGACATGGAGTAAATGTTTTGAGAGCTTGGATAGTGGAGATAACTGAAATAATTAGAGAAGGCTTCACAGCAGAGGTAGAATTTGAGCTGGAATTTCTGGCATAAGCCGAGGAGAGGTGGGTAGGGGGATATGCCAAAAGTATATTGAAAACAAAGAGTATATGTATCTAGAGAGAAAGCAGTATGTTTAGCTGTCAGGATTTTGAGCTCTGGAGTTAGGCTGCCTGGATTCCAATTACAGCCTTACCATGTATTACTTTTTTCAAATCCTTCATCTGTAAAATGGGGATAATAACATTATTATTATTAATGATAATAATGCTTATTTCAAAAGATTGTTTTTAGGGTTAAATGGTATAATGCTTAGCATAGTGAATGTCCAATGAGTATTAACTGGTATTACAAAACACAGAACACCAGACTCAAGTCAAGTGTTCTATTTGGAATTGTGGGAGGTTTAGTTAAAAAATACATGTGAGCTCAAGTCATAGAGGACATCAAACTCTATTCTTAGGAGTTTGAATTTAATCTAAAAGGCAAAGACATTGAAGGATGTTCTTAAAGCAAGAGAATGTCAAAGTGAAAGCTTCTTTCATCTGTGCGCAACCGGAATGTTGAACTTGAAATGTAATCAGAAAGAAACTTTGTTTTGAACTCCCACTGTGTCTTAAAAATGGGGCAAGTTCTGCTAAACCTTAGAGTCTCTTAAAATCATAATCACACTTCTGGCTCAGTAATTAATAGTGTGCAGGTCATGTAATAATCAGGCTTCCCAAGTGGCACAGTAGTAAAGAGTCCTCCCGCCAACTCAGGAGACACAAGAGACGTGGGTTTAATCCCTGGGTTGGGAAGATCCCCTGGAGGAGGAAATAGCAACCCACTCCAGTATTCTTGCCTGGAGAATCCCATGGGCAGAGGAGCCTGGTGGGCTACAGTCCATGGGGTCACAAAGCATTGGACACATCTGAGCACCTGATCACGCTAGCATGTAATAATCAGAATTTCAGAGTTGAGCCTCCTCCTATTTCCCAGCTGACCCTTCTGCGGAAAGGAGATGGAGGGGTCTACTGTCTCTTTTGTCACCTCCTGCTCGCACCTTTCCTCACCCTTGTAGCTAAGTGTAATTTCTGGCCTCTGTGAGGTTGAAAGTGAGTAGGGGATAACAGCTAAAGGAAGCAGTGAGGTTCCTACTTGACTAGTACTACTCCAACATGGTTTCACTGTTTGGGGACCTATGTTATTTTGTTTTTATTTATTGTGTGTTTATTTGACTGCGTCAGGTGTTGCAGTGCATGGGATCTTCATTGCATCCTGCAGGATCCTTCCTTGTGGTGCATGGATTCTCTAGTCTGGGAGCATGTGCTCCATAGTTGGCAGCATGCAGGCTTAGCTGCCCTGTGGCACGTGGGATCTTAGTTTTCCCATCAGGGATGAGACCTGCGCCCCATGCATTGCAAGGTGGATTCGTAACCACTGGACCACCAGGGAAGTCACAGGCAAGACCTATTTTAAAGCTGACTCTCTTCTGGGCCTTTTAAGAGGTTCTTGGGAGGCTTCATTGGGAAGATGCAACAGCATTGCCTGTGACACAGATGATGCAATTTCCTCTGAATGACACCCTCCCCAGCCCCAGTTTCCCAGCAGCCCTTGCTGCACAGACCTCTGGGTGGTTTTATTGGGCAGAATTCAAAATGGCTCCAAGCTAGCCCTCATCCCTACATGATCCAATTCCATGAGAAATAGCCTTGCATTCTTGGCCCCTACACTCCCTGCTTGGACAGGCTGCCAATGCAGTCACTGCTGCTCTACCTTGGCCATCAGAACAACTAGCCAGCCCATCTTTACCTTTTAGATTTTCCAGGCAGGAGTCAGTCACCAGACTATGATGCCCCCTAACCTTGCTGCTTATGCATCAAACTTGCTAAATGATTCCCTGAAGCCCTTTACTCCTGATCTTACATGAAAGGCAAGAACCTTCTCCCTTTCCTTGGTAGGAACAGGATTCACAGCCAGGTCACACATTGTCCTTTGCACAAAATCTCTCAATCTCCACCTTCAACTCATGTTTTAAAGACATGGACAAATATGTTTAAGGATTTTCTAAGCTGCTAACTATGAAAATTCTGCATGATAGTATTTTAAAGATATAGCACCTCTTGTCTTCTTGCCTTGACAAACCCGAAATAGAAAAATCCAGTTTTAGCACCTATTACATATCATTTCCCAGGACAATGCCTAGCCCTAGGTGGTTAATAGCTGGTATAGTAGGAGGACAGATCGAGCTGAATTTTGCATGATAGACTGGTGTTGGGTTGAAGGAAGACTAGCTTGAATCTGCAGTGATCCAGGAATAAGAAAAAAAATTAAGTCAGGGACCTTTAGCCTAGAGAAGAGAAAACCTAGAGGGGTATAATAATTCTCTTCAACATAAGTAAAGGAAAGGCCTGTCATGTAGAAAAGAGGAAAGAATTTATTTTGTTGAAGGAGAAGAACTAGGATGAAAGTAAATTTGCAGGGAAACATTTGGACTCAATATAAGACTCTTCTATAATCAGTGGCATGAGACCCTGTCTATGCAGTGATTGTCCCATTATTAGGAATGTGCAAGCCACACACTAATCAATCCCACCCCAGACTTCCCCACTCCATGAAATAACATCACTGTCCATCCATTGCTTGTGCCCAAACCTAAGGGTTATGCTTGCTGCAGCTGCTGCTGCTAAGTCGCTTCAGTCGTGTCCGACTCTGTGCGACCCCATAGACGGCAGCCCACCAGGCTCTGCCGTCCCTGGGATTCTCCAGGCAAGAACACTGGAGTGGGTTGCCATTGCCTTCTCCATTGTGTGAAAGTGAAAAGTGAAAGTGAAGTCGCTCAGTCACATCCAACTCGTAGTGACCCCATGGACTGCAGCCTACCAGGCTCCTCCATCCATGGGATTTTCCAGGCAAGAGTGCTGGAGTGGGTTAGTTCTTCTCATTCCTTTATCCCACACCCAGCCTATCAATGCATCCCATAATTTCTGTCTCCATGATACTTTGAACATGTCTTTGTCCAGTTGCACCTACACTGCCCTCACACAGTCAGACCACCATTGTCTGTCAGCTGGCCTCCTGCAAATGCCTCCTGATTGTTCTCCCTCTCATCAGTAGCCCTCTTCTAAAATGAAAACAATTCACATCACCGCCTTAACCGTCCTATGGCTTCACAATGAACCCAGAATAAAGTTCCAACTTCTCAATCTAACCTAAAAAGCCAAGATCTGGCCTCAGCTGCCTCTCCAAACTCATCTTTTATGGTTCTTCTCTTAACTCACTGCAGTTGAGCCATATCAGCCTTTTTTTCCCTCCCCTAAACGAGCCAGGTTCATGCCCAAGGGCCTTCACACCAGATGTACCCAGCCTATTTACCCCTGGTGCTCAGCAAGACTATCTCCTTTTCATCACCTGGGTCTGAACTGAAATGTCACTTTCTCAGAGAGGACTTCTGACCATTGAATCTAAAAAATTCCATGCTACCTCCTCCAACCTCCCTTTCTCCTACATTAGAGTGTGTTTTGTTTTTCTCTACCAGACTTCAGTATCTGAAATGATTTCATTTATCCACTCATTTGTAATCTATCTGCCTGACTATAATATACACTGTATGAGAGCAGGAACATTACCTTCTCTGTCCGGCGCTCTGTTCCTGTATGCATAATAGATTCTCAATAAATAACTGTTGAATGAATGAACGATTGAATCATCTTCGCCAAGAGGATTAGAGAGACTTCCTCCTCCTCATAGGAGGAAGGGGAAACTAGACCTCTGACATCACTTCAAAGTCTGTATCTTGGGTGGATGAAACAATAGGAATGATGAAGAAGGAATGTATCTGTGACGTGCTTGAAAGATGAAACAGACGAGACACATCATGTGTGGAGGATAAAGGTAGGACACCATGAACGTTAGCTCCATGATTGGTAGCATGGTGAACTCGAGAATAATAAAATCCAAGTTTGGAAACTGGAAAGGGGTTTTTTTTTAACTATGGAAAAATACTCATGCCATTAAATTTTTCCAATTTGACTAGTGTAAAGTGTAGAGCTCAGCAGATTAAGTACATTCACTGTGTAACCGTCCTTCCACGGAACTCTTTCACCTTGCAAAACTGAAACTCTGCATCCATTAAACATTAACTCCTGTTCTCTCATCCTCCACCCCCCTGGAAACCACCATTCTGCTTGTCTCTATGAATTTGACTACTCTAGGCACCTAATTTAAGTGGAATCATTACATTTGTCCTTTCACGACTTGCTCACTTAGCGTAATGTCCTCAAGTTGTGTGTATGTTGCATGCGTGTCTGTACTCAGTTGTGTCCGACTCTTTGCAACCCCATGAACTGTATGAACTGTAGCCTGCCAGGCTCCTCTGTCTGTGGAATTTTCCAGGCAAGAATACTAGAGTGGGTTGCCATTTCCTCCTCCAGGGGATCTTCCCAACCCAGGGATCAAATGCATGTCTCCAGAGTCTCCTGCATTGGCAGGTGGATTCTTTACCAGTGAGCCCCCTGGGAAGCCAGCATCCATGTTGTAGAATGTGCCATAATTTCCTTCCTTTTTAAGGCTAAATAATATTCCATTATAATGTATATACCACATTTTATTTATCCATTCATCCATCAGTGGGAAGCAACTTGGACTGCTTATATTAATACCTTTTGGCTGTTGTAAATAAGCTGCTATGAACAGGGATGTACAAATACTTCTTTGACTCCCTGCTTTGTTATTTTGGAAATATACTCAGAAGTAGGATTACTGGATTATATGTTAACTCTATTTTTAATTTTTTGAGGAACCTAAAAGTATTTTTGCAGGAAAAATTTTGAGCACATTTTTGAATATGATGATTTTGGAAATATGACAACAGAATCTGGGAGAGAGAAGTTTGGACTAAAATATATTTGGGAAATCTTATACCAAGTGTTGGTCATTAAGCTGGGAGGCAGTGTTCACTGAGATAATTAATGACAGAAAGATAGTTAAGTCTCCTAAGGCTTAGGCCAAGAAATGATCTGGAACTGTTTGTCGGTGCCCACAATGAGAGACCAGGAGCTACAAGGAAGGTAAATGTCACTGTGATCAGAGAGGTAGGAAGACAGTCATAGCAGATCAACACCCAGCAAGTTAAGAATGAGAGGTTTTAGTTTTGTTTTGTTTTTTAAATTTATTTAGTTGTGTCAGGTCTTAGTTTTGGCATGCGGGCTTTCTAATTGTGGCTTACGTGCTTAGTTGCTCTGTGACACATGGGATTTTAGTTCCCAGGCCAGCGATTGAACCTACATCCCCTGCATTGCAAGACAGATTCTTAACCACTGGGCCACCAGGGAAATCCCAAGAACAAGAGTTTTAAATGAGAGGCGGAGGCAAAAAATCAAGAAGCCTTTACATACACATACAATCTAAGACAAGCATAGGATGAAAATCGTAGGTGATCTTTAAGAGAAATTTCCATAATATGATGGAGTAAAATCAAATGGCAAGAGATAAAGGAATGAGTAGAGGGAATATAGAAAAGCAGATGGAGAAAGTGCCAGGTGTTTAAAGATACAGATGGAACATAAGACAGAAAAATGACTGAAACAGGGCTGTCATAAGGCATTTTGTGGTTTAAAAGTTGGAAAGCTGTTGGGAATTCCCTGGTGGCATAGTGGTTAGGACTTGGTACTTTCACTGCGGGGTCCCAGGTTCAATCCCTGGTCAGGGAACTAAGATCCCACAACCCAGGTGGTGTGGCCAAAAGAAAAAAATTTTTTTTTAATCTGTGCATATTTAAGGAGAGTAGGATTCAGTGTGGGATATCCTTCAGCAACGGTAAAGAGTGGGGTCCAGAACATAGGTAAGGAAGTTACTTTCAGAATGAAGAGGGGTTTCTCACCAGAGATGGGCTCTCTGTGCTGCCAGCTCCTCTCCTCTTGTCCTAAGGTGACTTTCCCATACTTCTCTCAAAAGATGTTCCATACCTTCTCTTCTCGCCTCAGGTGCCCTTCCCCACCCACCCTCTGTCCTCACACATGACTTGGATTCTCACTTCATGGAAGAGAATGAAGGCCTTGGACTCTCCCCCTCAACTCACTCCTTCCTGCTTCCACTCACACCTGCTTCCCCTAGGATCTGAGGGATGGGGCTCACGTCACTCCGTCTCGTCTCTTTCACAGCACTGGTATCCATGTCTCTATCACTGTCTTCATTCAAGGTCACCCAACTCCTTCAATGACAGGATGGGATGAGTTAACTCATTAATAAATTAAGAATAAGATCAATCTCACCATATTAAAAAAAAAAAAAAAAAAAAAACAGCCTTAAAAAATACAAATCAGACCTTTTAGTTTTCCTGCCTAAAATGCTCCCCCAGCTTCCATCTAGACTGGAAATCAGCCTCCTTATCATGACCTAGAAAGTCCCACATCCTTGGCCCCTGGCTATGTCTCCACTCATCCCCCCAACCCTCCCCCTTGCTGGCGACACTCCAGTCACACCAACCCTCCCACTGTTCTTCCAACCCGTCAAGCTTGTTCCAGCCTGAGGGCCTCTGCAGTGAAAGCTTCCTGCTTGCTGTGCTGACACCCACATCTTCCCTCTTTCAGCCCCTGCTCAAATGTCCTTCCTCAGGAAGGCAGGGCTACATAATTTGCAGGGCCCAGTGCACCGTAAAAATGTGGAGCAGAGCCCCTGTTCAAAAAGCAGGATGACAATCTCTTCCCTTCCATGGTCTTTCTTGACCTGTTGTGGTGTTTTGCTTGCCAATTGATGCCATGCTCCTTTGGGCACAAGGATACTCGTGGGTTAAGTACAGGCCTTCATAAGTACCCTACCTATGCCGCCCTCACTCTTGCTGTTCTCGCAGCTGGGCTCCCACTGAGTCAGAGGGTGTCTCCAGCTGCTTGGAGCCGGGAGAGCAGGCAGCCAAGGACCCAAGGGAGGTGGCAGGAGGAATGACCCTGAAGGAACTGAAGCTCCAAGCCCAGGGCACATGCTCCGTTGTGAGCATGAGTCTCACAAGTCCCGTGAGACTTCACCTGCAAATCATGAACTCAAAAATAATGTTATTTAAATTTTTAAGATGTCAACTGCAGAGGATGAAACCCCAGGCACAGTGGCTGAATGTGGTAGTTTGTGCAGTTGCACTGATAAACATACTCATGAAGCTGCCCTGCGGAGGGATGTTTTTGACTCGTGTATCCCAGTAGGTTCTCTTTATCTTCATTCCCATCTTTCTCTGTTACCTGGATCTGCTTTGTTTTCTCATAGCACTTACAACTGCCTAAACCTGTATCTGTTTCTGATCTTTCCTACTAGAGCGCAGGCTCCGTGAGGACAAGTACCTTGTCTGCCAGGCTTGTAGCCGATGCTCATTAAATAGCTGTTGGATGAATTGAATGAAAAGTTTGCAGAATCAATTCACGTGTTTCATCTGCTTTCAGTCACATGTTACATCACCTCATAGAACCACCATGAACTTTAAAAAAATAATAGTAATACCATATTTGGCATATTTTGCTGCACTGGAGCTAAAAGAGGAAACTTTTTAATGTTTCAGATCTAGAATATGTTGCATCTTTGCTAAGTCCTCACTTTTATCTTTCAAAAGAGATTAAAAACTGAAGTTTTATCTCATTGAGGAAATAAGGACAAGGACAGTCCATATTTCCTGTTTATCAAGCACTAACAGGACATCAGCAGACAAGCCAAGGAGAATAATTCCCTCTCTTGTTCTTGTCCATGGGGTTACCATGTTCACTTTTTCTCTGTCCTACATTGCAGCCCAGTGTTCAGGATGAGACTCAGGAAGGCTTACGCTGCAGGAATCCATGCACAGGCCCACAGCACATCACCCATAGAGCACCGCACAGTCATAGGGTCAGAACCACTCATTCACATTCCTGTCTTCCAGCTCCACTGGAAGCTTTTGAAGAAAGAGATCCTACTACCTCCCACACCCCAATATACCCCCATCCACACTTTGTTAACTCCTTTGGTTCTCAGCTTAAGCATCACTTGCTGAGGGAAGCCTTTCTCAAGGGCTCAGACCAGCCAGACCCTCATCATACTTTCTCACAGCATCTGTGTATCTCCATCGATTTCTCCAATTTCAATGAGTTACTCAACTGTGTGATTATTTGTTTAATGGCTGTCTTCCTTGCCAAGCCATAAGCTCTATGAGAGAAAGTGCTGTAGACTGAATGTTTGTGTCCCCTTAAAATTACACTTGTTGAAATCCTAACCCTCAGTGTGAATGGTGAAGGAAGGGGGTCTTTGGAAAGTGATTGGGTCATGAAGGTGGAACCCTCATGAGCAGGATTAGTGCCCTTATAAAAGGGACTCCGGAGCGCTCCCTCATCCCTTCCGTCGCGTGAGCATATGTGAAAACAGACATCTACAAACCAGAAGTTGGCTCTTAGCAGATACTGAATCTTCTGCAGCCTTTATCTTAGACTTCTAGCCTCTAGAGCTATGAGAAATAAATTTCTGTTGTTTATAAGTCCCTACCATCCCAATCTATATTTTCATTATGGCAGCCTGAACAGACTAAGATAGAGGGATTATCTTGTTCATCACCGTGTCCCCAGTATGTAGTTGTCTGATGAAGAGCAGGCACTCCGTAAATATTGATGCCTGGACGTGGATCTCCTAGTGCCTAGTCATGGTATTTGATAGAAACCTATAGGCATTTATGGAATTATGTTGGGAAAATATTTTTTATCTCACCAATTACGTCTTGCTTAGAATGGGTTGTTTTCCCTTATTTTCAAAATAAAAGACAGCTGGAATAATTAAGCCGTTTCCCCCTCCCCCCCCCTCAACACACACACCAAAAACAAAAAAAGGTTTTTCTTAACAGGAAGACTAGGCTGTTAAACCACGTGGAGATAATAAGTGAGCAACTCTTGGGAAAGGTGCAAAGCTCTAGAGTGGACCCAAGTGAGAGCATTTTCCTTCTCTTATTCGTAGCATCGCAGACTCACCTTTCTCTGCTCCCAGGCACAGCCGGTTGTGTACTATATTCAGATTATCAGAGGCCAGGCTTTGCATCTCTCAAAATCATTCTGTTCCAGCTTTTAGAATCATTTGAAACTGAAAGCAATTATAGGCAGGCTTCTGAGACAAAAGCCTAATTCCTTTATGGTTTCTCTTATCAAAATAAAGACTCTGAAGGTAAGGATTCAAATGAGACTGAAAGTTGCAAATTGTATTGTGAAGGAGGATAAATCATTCTTTGTCACGGCTGTGGGGGCTTGTCCTCTCTCACAGGCAGAATCAATAGTGACAAATGGCGAAGCCAGAAACAAATGCTTTGCTCTAGTGACCGGGCCTTGTGGTAAGTCCCAGTAGATTTACCTTTTTTTGGCGATTGTGATTTCTGCAGGTCTTTTATGTTTTAATCTATTGATTCTCTATTTAGTAATAATGCAACACGGCACTGATAAATAATGCACGTCAACAACAATATCCAGGACTGAGATTAATGCTTTTCTGCAGGGCTGGGTAGTTTGGTTTTCTAAGCTAGGCAGGTGTCATCCCCTGGCGTGAAGTCTGCGAGCACTGGCCCCTCAGGCCGAGTGCCGAAGGGGTTGCTGCCTCTGCTTTCCCCTTGTCTCATTTGCTGCCACCCCTCCTTTTCTGTTCACCTTCATCACACCTTCCCTGGTGTGACATTAATCACAGTGTGCCTTGCCAAGTGGCTTTGTGCAGAAACCACTCTATGAAACTTAATTTATGGCCTTAATCCTGTTAACCATGTGGCATTCTTTGCGCTCTTACATCTGATTAGGCAGCAGCCATAATGTGATTTGAGAGAGAGAGAAGGATGGGGGTGTGGGGGGAGAGGGAGGGAAAGAGAATGAATGAATGAGACAACTTATTCTCACTTGCCTTTCCATTTTATCAAGGTGAAATGAATCATTCTCCTCATCAAATGCCAAAAAAAAAAAAAAGTGCCCCACCCCCCGCCTCCACGACCAAAATATATTTAAGCAAGTTTCCCTCTTTTGAAAGGCTCATTTAACAGTTTTCCTCTGATTCAATATCTAGATAATGGAGCCACAGATGAAAGGTTCAAGGACCTTGGAGGTGGCAGTTTGTGATGAGAGAGATTGAATCTGAGCTCAAATCATCTTGTTATGAGAACTGAAAGACTTCAGTAAACATCATTAGCCTTGTTTTGGCTACTCCCTGAAGGTGACAGCAGAGTCAGTTGACAATAAGGATGTAATATAATTTGGGCTGGAAGGGGCTCTGAAATGAAAAGCATTGATGTGAGAACAGGTGATGCTGAGTCCTACTTAGGAATCGAATCCGGGTTTAAAGAACTCTTCTCCCCACTGTAATAGACTCGGGCTATAGCATTGTCCTTCACAATTCTGCCCAGAGACCGTTTCACTGGTGCAAAAACCAGGCAGTTCCTTCACTATGTACAATTCTTATTAGCACATACCATCTAGAAATGTGCTTATTTGTTTTTATAATCTCTCTGCTCCTACTAGCTTTTGAGCTCTGGGAAGGAGCAGCCTCTTTATGGCCTTATCCTGCTAGTCAAGGTGCTCAGATGGAAGCCACATGTTTACTGATAAGCAGATAGGTACCATGGAAGGGTTTCCTTGAAGAGTTGGCCTTTTAAGTTTTTGTCTCTATTTAAGAAATGTTTTATTATGAAGAATTCTGCAAATACACAAAAAGTTTCTGTTATACTATACATTGGGCTTCCCTGGTGTCTTAGACTGTAAAGAATCTGCCTGCAATGCAGGTAACCTGGATTCGATCCCTGGGTCAGGAAGATTCCCTGGAGAAGGAAAAGGCAATCCACTCCAGTATTCTTGCCTGGAGAATTCCGTGGACAGAGGAGCCTGGCAAGCTATAGTCCATGGGGATCACAAAGAATCGGACATGACTGAGTGACTAACACTTTCTTTCACTTTCATACCGTCCATCAATTTCATACCTACCTGTGGCTAAGCTTAACTTGTTTAGTCACTAAGCCATGTCCGACTCTTTTGTAACCCCATGAACTGTAGCCTGCCAGGCTCCTTTGTCCATGGGATTCTCCAGGCAAGAATACTGCAGTGGGTTGCCATTTCCTTCTCCAGGGGATCTTCCCTAACCAGCGGTCCAACCTGCATCTTCTGCATTGGCAGGAAGATTCTTTACCACTGAGCCATCTGGGAAGCCCAAGATTAACTAATCACCACCTTATCCTCTTTTCCCCTCTGTGTATATGTTTCCATGCTACTCTCTCCATTTGTTCCACCCTTTCCTTCCCACCCACCCCATGACCATTAATCTGTTCTTTATGTCTGTGAATCTATTGCTGCCCTGCAAATAGGTCCCTTAGTACCACCTTTCTAGATTCCATATATGTTTGTTAAAATACAAACATATTTGTATTTGTTTTTCTCTTTCTGACTTACTTCACTCTGTATAATAGGCTCTAGTTTCATCCATCATTAGCACCTACTCATATGCATTCCTTTTTATGGCTGAGTAAAACTGCTTTATTGACTATGCCAAAGCCTTTGACTGTGTAGATCACAATAAACTGGAAAATTCTGAAAGAGATGGGCATACCAGACCACCTGACATGCCTCTTGAGAAACCTGTATGCAGGTCAGGAAGCAACAGTTAGAACTGGACATGGAACAACAGACTGATTCCAAATAGGAAAAGGAGTATGTCAAGGCTGTATATTGTCACCCTGCTTATTTAACTTCTATGCAGAGTACA
>NW_011495072.1:7358048-7369197 GCF_000754665.1 Bison bison bison | reverse complement strand
ACACCACCCTTATGGCAGAAAGTGAAGAAGAACTAAAGAGCCTTTTGATGAAAGTGAAAGAGGAGAGTGAAAAAGTTGGCTTAAAGCTCAACATTCAGAAAACTAAGATCATGGCATCCGGTCCCATCACTTCATGGCATATAGATGGGGAAATGGTGGAAACAGTGGCTGACTTTATTTTTCTGGGCTCCAAAATCACTGCAGATGGTGATTGCAGCCATGAAATTAAAAGACACTTATTCCTTGGAAGGAAAGTTATGACCAACCTAGACAGCATATTCAAAAGCAGAGACATTACTTTGCCAACAAAGGTCTGTCTAGTCAAGGCTATATTTTTTCCAGAGGTCTTGTATGGATGTGAGAGTTGGACTATAAAGAAAGCTGAGCACAGAAGAATTGATGCTTTTGAACTGTGGTGTTGAAGAAGACTCTTGAGAGTCCGTTGGACTGCAAGGAGATGCAACCAGTCCATCCTAAAGGAGATCAGTCCTGGGTGTTCATTGGAAGGACTGATGTTGAAGCTGAAACTCCAATACTTTGGCCACCTGATGCGAAGAGCTGACTTACTGGAAAAGACCCTGATGGAAAGATTGAGGGCAGGAGAAGGGGACGACAGAGGATGAGATGGTTGGATGACATCATCGACTCGATGGACATGGGTTTGGGTGGACTCTTGGGAGTTGGTGATGGACAGGGAGGCCTGGTATGCTGCGGTTCATGGGGTTGCAAAGAGTCAGACACAACTGAGCGACTGAACTGAACTGAATATTCAATTGTATATATGTATCACAGCTTCTTTATCTATTTTTCTGTCAATGGACATCTAGGTTGCTTCCATGTCCTAGCTATTGTAAATAATGCTGCAATGAACATTGGGGAAAGTGTGTCTTTTTTAGTTATGGTTTTCTCAAGATATATGCCCAGTAGTAGGATTGTTGGGTCATATTGGGTTGGGTAATGTTATTGCTAGTTTTTAAAGGAATTTTCATACTATCTTCCATAGTGGTTGTATCAATTTACATTCCCACCAACAGTTCAAGAGGGTTCTCTTTTCTCCACAACCTCTCCAGCATTGTTTGTAGATTTTTTGATGATGGCCAAGTTACATGTTCTTATAGTTTGAATCAGGATCCAAATAAAAAACACGCATTGCAATTGATTGATGTGTCTCTTAAATCTTGTTTATGTGGGAGGCCCAGGTTTGATCCTGGGTTGGGGAACTGTATTCCACATGCCACAACTAAGACCCCGTGCAGAAAAAAAAATTTTTTTAAGCGTGTGAGAGAGAATGCCATATAAATCATACAGTAGGTAAACTTTTGAGATTGGCTTTTTCCCCCACTCAGTGTAATGCCCTTGGATACATCTAAGCTGTCATGTATATCTGTAGTTCAGTTTTTCCTTTTTATTGCCAAGTAATGTTCCATGGAATGCAGGTACCAGAATTTGTTTTACTGTTCACTCAATGAATGACATCTGGATTATTTCCAGCTTTTGTCATTTACAAATAAAGCTTCTATGAGCACCTGTGTACACATTTTTGTATGAAGTTATTATTTCTCTAGAATGAATGCCCAAAACTTCAGTTGCTGATCTATTTGGTAAGCACATGCTTTATAAGAAAGTGTCATACATTTTTCCAAATGGGTGAACTATTTTACATTCCCACCATGTAATATGGGTGACCCAGTTTTTCTGCATCCTCATCAGCATTTGGTGTTATTGTTATTTTTAAGACATTTTGATAGTTGGGCAGTAATATATTTCCTTTCAAAAATGTTAATATTAGCATATGTATATTAGCTCTTTTTTCCCCTAGTATAAAATCTTATTACAAAAACCATAGAAAACTAGACAATTATAAAAAGGAAAATAAAAATCACTCATATTCTCTCTACCCAGACATATATAGATCACATTGGTATGTATCTCCTGGGAGTTTTTTCTTCTAAATATCAATATTTATCTGTCCAGCAATCTATATTTTATAAAACCAAAAACATAGGACAGATACAGTTTTGCATCTCACTCTTTTTCATAATGGTATATGAGAAAGTTTCCTATGAAATACTTTTTGAAAACATATTTTTAATGGCTATTAAATGGCATCACATGGAGTTAATTTTTAAACCATTTTAGATTTTTGAACACTTACTTTCAAGTTTTTGATATTATAAACACTGTGTTATCCACGTATATATATATATGTATATATATATACACACACTACATTTCTACTTATTTCTTTATAATAGATGCCTAGAACTGGCAATACTAGGACAAAGCATATAAAACACGTTTAAGACTTTTGATACCTGCATACAGTATATACAAAGTGCTTTCCAGAAATATTATATTTCATACTCACCCGGAAATCAATCTTACTAGACCCTCAACAACACTGAACATTATGTATATTTTTATCTTTGCCAAGTTGATAGAGGAAATATATGTTCTCATTGTTTTAATTTACATCTCTTTGATAATAAATGAAGTTGAAATGTATTCATAGGTTTTCTTTGCTATTTGTATTTCTTCTTTAATTGTCAATGTTTGTTCTTTGCCTGTTTTCCATTGTCATTTCATATTTTTCTTATTATTTGAAAAATATATTTATAGATTATGGGGAATAATCATTTCTTGTATTTGTTGAAAATAGGTTCCCCTGTCAGTTACCTTATTTTTGACTGTGGGTTTTTTTAATCCATTTGTTCATTCTGTAGACATTTATTATGTGTGTGTGTATGTATATGTATATACATATTATACATATTGTATGTGTATGTAGCCACACTGTATAACATGAGAGGTCTTCAGTTCAGTTCAGTCACTCAGTCGTGTCCGACTCTTTGCGACCCCATGAATCGCAGCACGCCAGGCCTCCCTGTCCATCACCAGCTCCCAGAGTTCACTCAGACTCACGTTCATTGAGTCAGTGATGCCATCCAGCCATCTCATCCTCTGCCGTCCCCTTCTCCTCCTGCCCTCAATCCCTCCCAGCATCAGAGTGTTTTCCAATGAGTCAACTCTTTGCATGAGGTGGCCAAAGTACTGGAGTTTCAGCTTTAGCATCATTCCTTCCAAAGAACACCCAGGGCTCATCTCCTTCAGAATGGACTGGTTGGATCTCCTTGCAGTCCAAGGGACTCTCAAGAGTCTTCTCCAACACCACAGTTCAAAAGCATCAATTCTTCGGTGCTCAGCTTTCTTCACAGTCCAACTCTCACATCCATACATGACCACTGGAAAAACCATAGCCTTGACTAGACAGACCTTTGTTGGCAAAGTAATGTCTCTGCTTTTCTTGGTTCACTGAATTTGATTAGGTATCAAACTCATGTTCCCTGCAGTGGAAGCACAGAGCCTTAACCACTGGACCTCCAGGCAAGTCACTAGATATATTTTATATAGCAAAGAGCATACTAATCATAGAATGTTTTTTAAAAATTGAATATCAGATTTTATGTCCTCAAGGAAATTGGAGTTTGTGAGAAACATAACATGTAAATAAATGTTTGCACTATGCCATTTGATAAAGTAATAGCAGAGAAAAATACATGGCCCTCTGACTTCTTCCAAGAGGTGATGTTTGAGTTGGACCTGAAAGGATGACTAGGAACACGGTGCAGAGCTGGGAGCCCCACAGGAATGCCTGCCTGGGCTCCTTCCCTTCAAACAAGAGGGCCTCGGTCATTTTGACAGTAGACAGTCTTAAAAGCACATACCTGGCAGTCCTGGGTCTTCCCTCTTTACAGTGAGTTATGTTTTCAGAGCGGAGAAGGCAATGGCACCGCAGTCCAGTACTCTTGCCTGGAGAATCCCAGGGACGGGGGAGCCTGGTAGGCTACCGTCTATGGGGTCACACAGAGTCGGACACGACTGAAGTGACTTAGCATAACATGTTTTCAGAGAGCTTTCATTCTCAGGAATTTAATATCAGGATGTCAGTTGTAAGTCAGTGGAATAGAAAGTAGAATAGAAAGACAGCTGCACTGAGATCAGGGATTTAAAAAATAATCTAGGGTCTTTAAAAAATTTTTTTTGACTTGAGTTTCCTCTTGAAATAAACTTGGCTGAAAACAGAGTCTCCTCTCCTGGAATGCTGTTTCATGGTGGAAATGAGCACTCAGGATTCTTTCACGAAAATATAGATAGTAAGTAGAACACCACCACCAGCTCTGAAGTGAACATAGTAATCCACCATGTTGGTATTTCAGAAACTACTGAGAAAGACAATCTGGGCTGAAAAAAGGAAGAGAAATAGGATGAAAGTCATTGTAAAAAGTCAGAGAGCAACTATATGCCAGGTACTGAATACCAGTGATTTCAGTTCCTCCTACGGCATGCCAGGAGGAATCAATGATCCCATTTTACAGAGGAAGAAGCTAAGGTTCTAAGAAATAAAATAACTTGCTCAGTTTCACACAGCTAGAAGTGTTGAGGCAAACCTGGGCTCACTTTGAGTTCATGACCAGTTTCTCCTGCAGGTGAGGAGTCAAGGAGAGTGGAGACTTAGTACAAACACTTGTATCCATTTCTATTTCTTTTTTATCTGGTTGCAAAATACATTTTTATTTTGTAGTAGAGATGAAGTGAAATTTTAACAGAAATAAGATTTTCAGAGCCAGAAGCCACCTTTTGTTCTACATGTAGCAATAGCAAATTCAAAATCCATTTTAATTTTTAAAATTTATCTTTTTATTTCCCTATTTCAATGATGAAGACAAGCTATTTCCTCTTCCTCTTCTCAACAAAATTCTGAAAAGCCCAAGAAGAAGGTCCTATTATCCCACCCCCATCCCCCCAACTACAATTTCTGAATAATGTCAGGGAAAGTTACCTGTCAATGCTAAACCACCTTCATTTGCCCTAAGCTCCTTGGGAACAATATGATTTGTATATGTCAACCCTACATATTTTAAAAGAGGACTTAACCCTGGATAGTTATAATCTTCATTTTATCTTCAAAGCACTTTACAGTATTAACTAATTAAACCTCAGCAACACCCTTGATTAACTCCTTTTTATAGATGTGGGAAAAGAGGGAAAGAAATAATTTTTAAAATGCCCTTGGTCATGATGGAATCAGCATTCCAAGGTAGGATGTAGGATTAGAATTTGAAATTTCCTGTCTCTACCTTTCATAAAACCAACAGACCAGCCTCCTACCTGGATGCTGTGATGAAAGAATGTGATTTGGCCATCCCAAGCCTCATATTGTTTTAATAAGAGAACTTTCTCAAAAGTGCCTATCATTTCTCCAGGGCTCTTTACTGTTTATTCTGTAAGGCATTATGCCATGACTTTATTCACTTCTTAAATCAAAAGAGTTATTGGAAAAAGTGAACAAAATGCCCAGTTCTTATGGTTCCACTCTGCTCTCTTGCATCTCCCCATGGAGTCTATTCTTAGACATACCATCCGTTCAGGAATCCAAGGTAAGCCAGTTTTATCTGGCAACATCCCCAAAGAATTCTTCTTTCCATATGTTCAGACAGAAAGCTAAGCAGTAATTCAAAGACAAAGAGGTCAGCCATAACCATTTTCACAGCTATCAGGCAGAAACTCATTGTCAATTTCATCTTCAACACAATTTCTCAATCTTTTTAACAGTGGAGGAATTACCTGAAATGTGAGATTTATAGGTGGCTGTTCCAGCCAGGTGAAAATCTTGCTGACAGGTATCAGACTGTTATTAGCATTGTATGTTCTAAATGAAAGGAGAAGACTTATTTCTGAATGTATACCCTAGCCTTGGAAGGTTGATGGGAGTAAGATGGTCATTGGAATACCCAAGTCAAACAAACACTTGGCAGAGACTAAATAACCTTTAAGAACCCGCTTCTCTAAGAATTTATTATTCACTGAACTTGATAGCTTTGGTATGCTTCAAGTGGGATCATCATTGTGGCAATAAGACTCTTACATCAAAGCCCAGTGCAGTATACCCATGGCTGATTCATGTCAATGTATGGTAAAACCCACCACAATATTGTGAAGTAATTAGCCTCCAATTAAAATAAATAAATTAACAACAACAACAACAACAACAACAAAAATTCAGCCCAGTCCTAAAATTTGGTGCTTGGAGATTGTATGACTGGCCCCCTTTTCTCCCCCCTCCGACCCCACCCTCTATCTAAATCAGAGTCAGCAAGTTCAGTAGAATAGCACAGGCACGGACATAGAAAACCTCAGTATGAGTTTGGACTCTGCTACCTACTAGTTAAAGAAGGCCGAGTGCTGAAAAATTGATGCTTTTGAATTACGGTGGTGGAGTAGACTCTTGAGAGTCCCTTGGTCTGCAAGGAGATCAAACCAGTCAATCCTAAAGGAAAACAACCCTGAATATTCATTGGAAGGACTGATGCTGAAGCTGAAGCTTCAATACTTTGGCCACCTGATGCAAAGAGTTGACGACTCATTGGATAACAGGGCAGGAGGAAAAGGGGGCAGTGGAGGATGAGATGGTTGGATGGCATCACCAACTCAATGGACATGGGATTGAGCAAACTCAGGGAAATAGTGAAGGATAGGGAAGCCTGGTGTGCTGCAGTCCATGGGGTCACAATGAGTCGGATATGACTTAGTGACTGAACAGCCATAATGCTACTAGTTACGTTAATCTTGCTGAGCTATGGTTTCCTCACTCCAAGATGGGATAATAATAATAATCCTTACCTTACATAGTTTTTAGGAAAATAGAATAAAAATATTTTCTGCACTCTAAAGAAATTTTATCAATTTTAGTTATCAGTGATAATGGCCAATATTTACTGAGCCCTTACCACATGCCAGACATTGTGTGTGAGGGGTGCTTTTATGTACATTGTCTTATTTATCCTCCCAACAGCCCTGTGAGATAAGTACTGCACTTATATCCCTTTTCAGATGAGGAAACTGAGACTAAAACCACCCATCTAGTAACTGGAGCAGCCACGATGCAAACCCAGCTGGCCAGACCACTGCGTGTGACCACCACATGATATTGTTTTTACTCTCCTGTTACCTGCTGGACATCTCTTTTCATATACTGTGCAGTTGTCTCAAATATAACCAGTGTCAAAGTTCACTATCTTCTCTCAAGCTACAGTATTTCATTAACTTTTTTGTCAGAGTTACCATTTTGCCCTCCCTGACTTAAAATCTCTGGGTCATCTGTGTCCTCCTTTCTACCCGAGGAAGAAACTGCCATTCAGTTTCATCCTCAAGGTAGTTCCCTACCCTTTCTTTCCAATTTCCTTTGTCACTCCCATGGATGAGGGCTCATCCCCTCAGACCTCGGCTGTGTAATAGCCTCCTAACTTGTCTAATCTGAGCCTGTCCTGCTGATTATTCCTAAAATGTCATCTTCAACAGTTACTCCCTTAGTCAAAATGTTCAGCTGCCTGGGCGGGGAAGTCCATGTTCTGGAGCCTGACATGGCCTTTCATGTTCACAGCCTGGCCCTGCGAACTCTCACCCCTTCAGGCCCCGAGCATGCCCTGTGTTTTCTTGCCTTTGCACCTTAGCTCACCATCTTCCTCTTCTCCTTTATGTCCTTATTCTTCCTCCTCTCTACTGACTGAAGGACAACTCTCCAAGATTTAAGTCAAATTCTTCCTTGACTCTCACCTCTCTTCTCCCAAATCCGTGCAAGTATCCATACGGGCCTCTGATTATTACCACACGTCACTCATTAATTTTTCACAAATAATGTGTGTATCTGATTGTACTTTTTTCTTTTTAAAATTTATTTATTTTTGGCTGTGCTGGGTTTTTGTTGCTTTGCATGGGCTTTCTCTAGTTGAGGCGAGCAGGGCTGCTCTCTAGTTGCGATGTGGGGGCTTCTCACTGTGTGGTGGCTTCGCTTGCTGTGGAGCACGGGCTCTAAGTGCTCGGGCTTCAGGAGTTGCAGCGCACAGGCTCATTAGTCACAACACACAGGCCTAGTTGCTTGGCAGCACGTGGAATCCTCCCAGACCAGGGATCGAACCCATGTCCCCTGCACTGGTGTGCATGCGAAGCCGCTTCAGTTGTGTCCAACTCTTTGCAACCCAATGGACTGTGTGGATTCTTATCTACTGTGCCACCAGGGAAGTCCTTACTGCACCTTTCTGATAGGAGGATAGCAGGGATATGAAACATACTTTGTATTTCTCTGCCTCCCACACAGCACCAAATGGGCACCTACTGCATGCCAAGCACTGTACTGCTTACTGGGAAAACTGAGAGGAAAAGACACATTGGGAGCTCACAAGCTGATAGTACAGACATGTAAACACACCATCGTGGCTGGTACGAAACGAGCTGGAGTGAAGGATTTGGGGAGAGCAGAGAAGGGCACTAACAACTAGCAACTCCCTGGAGAAACCAGGGGTGGCCTCCCAAGGTGACCCCAAGTTGACCCTTGAAGGATGACTAGAAAAGGGGAGCTCTCTAAGCCGAGAGGCAGAGAAAGCCTTCTGAGGAGCAGAGACCACCACATTCACAGCACCTCAGACAGCTACTGTAGGTGCGAGGCCTGGTGCGGTGGGAGAGCAGAGCCCAAGGGAAAGGGCCCGGGACGAGGCTGCAGAAGAAGTGAGCGGCGCCCAGATCAGAAGGCCTTGGTCGTGGAGGGAAGATGGGCGTGTATCCTACAGGCAGGGAGGGGGCCATGGAGGTTTGCAAGCAAGAAAACGACTCGGTCAGATTTGAATTTGAGAACATTAGCGCTGGCAGTGGCATGTGAATAAACTGCAGCAGGAGAGTCCGAAGGATCTCCAGGAAAGATTTTGAGGGCCTGAGCCTAGGCCAGATTCATGGGGATGGTAAGGTTTGTTAATCTGAGGTATGTGAAGGAGGAGGATGAATGGTGGGACTTGATAGATGATTGGTTGTGGCAAGAAAGTCAGGAAGACTCATGGCAGAGGTTTTTCCCTCCAGGGACTAGGGCAGGTGGAGAATTGAGAGGTAAGTCCTTCTGGCTGTTGTGTGCTGTTATCGTTCCTTTTGTTCAGGTGGGGCGGGAATGAGATAATGGTGGGTGTTTTAAGTTAAAGGTGAGGTTGAGCAGCAGGTAAATATTTCTAGTGCCTCTCACTGCCTGGTGCCCAGGGAGTGCTTAACACATGTTTGTGGAGAAATGAAGTGAGGACCATACAACGTAGGCATGAAGCCACCATGAGTGGATTGAATATCCGTGTGAGACGGTGCCCTTATTCTCAGCAACAAAGAAGGCAATATGTACCAGTGCTTCTGGTGATGTGAGATGGCCCCAAAGACATGCTGAGGGTCCTCAAGTAGGTCAGTGCGTGCCCTGGTTGGCACCGCTGCCCGGCCTTCCCTGACAGACCGTCACCCTCAGGACAGCAGGAACCGGGGGGCCTCAGACAGCCATGCTCAGACGTGACATTGATGTACGGCTGCATGAATGTCGCACAGGGCCTGTGAGGTCTGCCTCAAAGACACTGAAAACTGTGGATTTCAAGGACGATAAATGTAGATCTCACATGAATATTTAAAATGAGACATGGGTATTTACTACATTTGGGGTATTTTTTCCCCTAAGAAATATGAAATATATCCTGACAAATTATAACCTGTTCCATATGTATAAACCTTTTTTGATCTCTTATGAGTAACATTCTCAATTAATCCCAGGAAACTGGGAGTAAGGTAGGGGAGAAAGATGGAGAGACTGAGAAAGGAAGGGAAAGAGAGAGGAAAAAAAACCACGTCCAACAGCGAGAGACTTGAGAAACGGCCTGATCCACCTCAGAGATCCAGGATTTTCAGCTTAAGTCAGCAGAGATGAGTGATGTCCTGGGATGTGGGATTTTAAATATCAGTGGACATGTTTCAGTAGTACAGCACAAAGCCATTCATTTCCTTGGCATTTTCAGTATTTTATTGCTGCTAAGCATTCCCAGTATGTTAAAGTTAATAGAAAATTTGCAAGACAAGAATATTTTATGGTTGCTGAGCTCTAGTTAAAACACACAGTACTGGGCAATATTTATAAAGGTATCGGCTACATTCACACAGGTTCAACAAAAGCTATTTAAAAGGTGATAATGCACTTTCTCACTTTAACTGCTTTTTTTCCTACTAGATTCAAATCACTGTACCAATATCATCATGCTCAAGGGCACATTTTGACCCATGATGTAAATGGCATTCAAGGTGATTATACACATTTACTATCCACAGTGATGCGGAAAGGAAGAGATAATATGTACTTATAGTGGGCACTCAATACATTTTATTGAGTTGATTGTAAGCATGGAAAGCAGTTTATCTGGAAAGACCTGTTTTGCTTCAGAATATTAGAAAGCTTCTACTCCCCCATTATTCTCTTAAAATCAGAATTATAGGCCACAGATAGATATTATGTTCTAGCAGACTCCCCCATCCTGTAGATGAAAAATCTGATTAGGGATGTGTCATTAGTACTCTCTTGGTTGCAAGTGACAGAAAATCTAACCCAAATGGACTTAAGCAAAAATGGGATATATTGGCTTCTATAAAAGAAACCTCCTGAGGGGTAAGCATAGGTTTGGAGGTGGCTGGATTCACATCTCAAGCAATGGTCCATATGATATAGCCGTCTTCCTCCTCTGCACAGGATAGGAACAGCAGCTGCAACCCTCAGCTTCCTTCAACACAGAGCACATGTCTCAAGCCCAGGCATCTCGTTGGCTCTGGTGGGGTCATGTGTTCATCCTTGGTGACTAGAATGTGCCTGTGGCTTAACCTGGGTCACATTTCCAACCTGGGAGCCATTGTGAGAACAGCATTTTACTCAAAGATATGGGCTGTGGGAAGTGAGGGGGTGGGAAGGGGTTGGGGGCAGAGGGAGGGAGTGGGGAGGTGGCTACCTCAATGCAGAGCTGAGGTAGGATGACACAAAAGGCTAGTGAGCCGGGATTGCTGCTGCTGCTGCTGCTGCTGCTAAGTCGCTTCAGTCATGTCCGACTCTGTGCGACCCCACAGACGGCAGCCCACCAGGCTCCCCCGTCCCTGGGATTCTCCAGGCAAGAACACTGGAGTGGGCCGGGATTGGGGCACAATAAATGGCCTTGATACCTTTGTATTCTTAAAATTAAATTTTAAAAATAACCTTTGAATCCCTCCAGGTAAAAATCTTCCCTTACTTCAAGGAGGTGTCCCAATAGAAAAAAAAAAA
>NW_011495072.1:7341751-7357948 GCF_000754665.1 Bison bison bison | reverse complement strand
AAAAAAAAAAAAATTGATAATTATAGATAGTGATTGTTTGAAGAAAGCTAAATGAAGCTGAAGTGTTTTCCCCATTTGTGTCTCTACTCTACCCTTCCATTCCCCTCTGTTACCACCAACATCAACTCAGTTCCCCTTGATGTCTTCTTCAGAACAAAATATTTAACAAATATTTCATTCTGTTCCCTATGGGGATGTTATGGAGTCTTGGCTTCCTTACTGAATCCTAAACATTTTATTTATGTTGCCACCTCCCCCACCCATAGTCTTGACAATTTTGGTGTCACCTTAATCTAAGAATACAACTCCCTTCCCATTTTGCCTGCTTTTCTGTTTGGGAAAGTTGCTGAGTATTAACGTTGTTTACTTTTTGACCTGTTGAGCTAGAACCACATGGAAGGCCGAGACTTTTGTGGGCTCTCTCTGCTCAGAAAACATCCATTTCTTTTGTTTCTCATCATTATTTTGAGTCCTTTAGACTCTTTTAGAGTAAATTCTCCCTTCACTAGTCATAAGTAGAGGTGATGCAGCCATAGGCCTCAGCTGTGTCCCCCAGATTCTCCTCAACCACTTGGTTACATTCCTTTGCCAGGTGAAAGTCCATGTTCTCCAGAAAGTGCTGAAAATGCCTGTATGATCATATGTATTAACCGTCAGGGGCAATGTGTCCTGTGCACTCACAGCATGATGTCAGGGAGCTATTCCCAGGAGCCTGGCGTGTCCTTGCTACCAGAAAACCTCTCTCTGTTTCTCTCTCTCTCTCTCTGCCACTCAGAAATTCTCACTCTGCTCAGGTGCAGGTTTCATCATCACACTTCGAAAATCACAGACTCCACTTCTATTCTTATTTATCTAGCATCAACTAAAATGAATAAATGGGCTTTCTGGACTTGCCCCGGTGAATCTCATTCTTTTATCAAGCAGTAAAATGCTGTGTTTATTCTTGCCTTGCTTTGCTAGAAATACGTTAAAGAGGCTGAAAATGTCTGCCACTGTATTTATAAATTTTAATTTCAGTTATATCAGTTATCCATTGCTTTGACAAACCTACCCAGCACCTAGAGGCTTAAAACAACCACTATTTTATTTCCTTACTATTCAGTAGGCCAACGATTAGGGCTGAACTCAGCTGGTTTCTTCTGGGCTCTGTTTTGCCCAGGGCTGTGCACCGGGCTGTGGTTATCTGACAACTCAGGTGGGACCTGATGACAATCTAAGATGGCCTCACTCTTAGGTGTGGAGGTTGGCGCTGGCCTTCAGCTAAATCTTTAACTCCAGTAGGCTAGCTTGAATTTCTTCACATGGTGCCGAAAGAGTCCCAGGAATAAGAGAGAGTCAGGGACTTCCTCAGTGGTCCATCAGTTAAGACTCTGTGCTTCCACTGCAGGGGACATGAGTTCAATCCCTGGTTGGGGAACTAAGATCCCACATGCTACAGGGTGTGCCCCCCACCCCCCAAATAAAAAATTTTTTAAAACACAAAAGCCAAGTCCAGCCTGCTTCAATCATCAGCTTGGATCAGATTTGCTAATTCCCTTTAGCCAAAGCAAGTCATACGCTGTGGGCAGGCACCTCACCCAAAGGTGTGAGTTTGGGGAGGTGAGAGCCACTGAGGCCATTACTGTAAAGGTCTTTCACACAGGTAAACATCATTTCTTTAACTGAAAAATGAGATTTACCTGGGAAGGTGTCAAGTCAAACCCATTACCAGGAAGAAAGTCTGTCAGAGATTTATAGCTACAGAGCAGTAATATAACCCTCTTACAGATCAATTAGCCCTGGAAAAGCCTGGCCAGTGTACTGAAGCATTATCCCAAAGGTAAAACCAAGCATACTTCAAAAATGAGCCTAGGCCTGCACGTGGGGCCTGTCAGCCGCGTTTAGGGCCCTTCCAAAGGACTCCTGCTAGAGGGGAAGGTGAGGCCTTTATTGGGTTAAATAAATCGGGTTGGTCTTTCCAGTCCTGACAAGTAGGAGACACTAAGGCAGCTCTGACAGTCTTCAGAGTAGCTAGCATTGCCTGAGTGCTTGTTCTCAGCCACTGGGTACGGGCTTCTTTTCTCTAAGCCTTGAAAAACTGTGAGTTGGGTAGTAGTCTTGTCTCCACTTTACAAAAAGAGGGAACTGAGGTTCAGAAAGCTTACCTTACCCACGCTCACACAGCTAAAAGAGAAGGGGCTTGAGCCCTGTCTGTCTCTCGAGCCTCAGCAATACACAAGGTGATGTTCCTTGCTCCATCACATGGGACAGATAAATGGAGTCCGTGAAACGATCTCTCTCCCAGGCCCATCGATCCAGATGTAAAGTCCTGTTGTTGTCTGCTGTCCTTTTGGGAACGAGTTCCTTGCCCTGGACTTCAAAGCCATCCACAGGGAATTGGGAGAGTGTGTGGGAGGGAGGTGGCTTCCTTAGTCCTCACAGCATAAGATTTGTTGATGATGGGATTGATTGCTTCCTAATTAAGCTCTGGGACCCTTTCCCAGTTAAATTATTCCTGCAGAGAGCACTTTCAGATTGCTGCAATTGAATTCTGCTTGAGAGAAGTCAAACCCATTTCTCACTTGACCCAGTTCTATGGTGTTATCCCTTATGTTTCTCAGTGAAGTAGCTGCAAGCCTAGCATACCTGGGTTTAAGGTATAAACAATCCTCTGTTTATGCCAGTTCCTTCCCATCAAATAGCATAGTTGAAGCCTGGAGATTTAGAGTGACTGCCCTCCAATACATCCTAGTAATGGAGTTATTCTAATAATATGATTATTATTAGATGATTGCGAAGAGATAAGGGGGTGAGGAGTGCTATTCTGGAATTAAGTCAATTTCCCTATACACATTAAAAAAACGTCACAGCAATATAAGTAAATTTAGTCCTTCTCCTTCTGTGCTCTCTTCCCAAGTCCCCACCTCCAGCCCCAGGCAACTTGGCCTCTATTGTTTAATCTTTCCTCCAACATACCTTGAGCTTCATCCAGATGTTAAATTGGATTTTTGCAAAATGAGGCCCCGGATTTTTTGCCATCGTCCAGTCGTGTATTTTTTTGGCAAAGAGGAGGAAAGAAGCAATAGCACGTGTCAGACAAGAGCTCTTACATCTGCCTTTGCAGGGGGATTGATGTAATGGAAGGGAAGGCAGTGTTTAACTAATTTTGAAGAAGAATAAATGTATTAGATGGTATTCAGTGGAGCATGATTTGCATAGCATGTAAATTGTATAGAATTATAATGCAGAAAACTCAGAGCTTTCTGATGGTGAATGGGTCTAATTTATAGCTATTTCTAGAGACCAAACATTCTGTAACAATAACTGAAAGATTTACTTTCCATTTGATCATTTGTAGAAAACACAACATAGGTTGCTGCTAAGCTGCTAAATCGCTTCAGTCGTGTCCGACTCTGTGCGACCCCATAGACGGCAGCCCACCAGGCTCCCCCGTCCCTGGGACTCCCCAGGCAAGAGTACTGGAGTGGGGTGCCATTGCCTTCTCCAATGCATGAAAGTGAAAAGTGAAAGTGAAGTAGGGTCTTCTTTTTTCAAAGTTATCCTCTTGACTAATAAACTGCAATTTAAAAAACAAAATGCACTAGTTTTTCTTCTAGTTCCACACTGAAGATGTATATATATCATCTGCCTCAATTTTCCAGATCTTGGTTTATATTTGTGTACTTACAAAGTTTGCTGTTTCTCCAAAGTAGAAGACATCCTAGAAAAATTAATTATTTAATGAGTTCCAATATTCAGATTTATGGTTGTTTGCTAAGAAACAGACTATGAATTTGGAGACACATTTAAATTTTAACCACAGCTCAATGCAAATTAATACCCACATGGGCAATGCAGTCAGATAAAAAAGGATGAAAAGGATGTCTTCAAAGATTGTAGGACAGAGAGTCTTTTTCACCATAAAGCCTGCCGTTTAGACTCAGTGACAAAATGAAGGTACGAGGCAAGAAGGTCTAGATTCTGATGCCAAATCCAGACTTTAAAGTGCTGTTCTGAAGAAGAAGTGGGGAAGAGGGCATCTGGAATGCCATTTAACGAGAATTTACAGGACGTGGAATACAGGATACTCTCAGAATATGTAGACGAAATAGACACAGTCTTGGGCCTCAAGAAATGAACTCTCCGATGTGGTAGATAAACATCTACCAAATATGAGGCAAAATGTACTGTATGTTTGTAACTTGATAGAGTTGATGGTTGTGCTACTTTGCAGATGTCATATTAATACATATCACTGGATTGTACACTTAAAATTTTATTTATTTATTTTTTGCTGTGCTGAGTCTTTGTTGCCTTGTGTGGACTTTCTCTACTTGTGGCAAGTGGGGGCTATTCTCCAGTTATAGCACGAGTGTTTCTCCTTGTGGTGGCTTCCTTGTTGTGGGGCACAGGCTCTAGGGCACGCAGGCTTCATCAGCTGCAGCTCATGGGCTTTAATTGCTCCGTGGCATATGGAATCTTCCTGGATCGGGGATGGAACCCACGCCCCCTGCAGTGAAAGCAGAGTCTTAACCATTGGACCACCAGGAAAGTCCCTAAAATGGTAAATTTTTATGTTATGTGAATTTCATATCAGTTTTTTTTAAATGTGCTGTAAAGAGGCACACAGCAAGAAAGGAGGAACCCTATGTTCTTGGGAATCTTTGTTCATCATTCCTGAAGAAAAGGTTAATGCTTGGAAAGGAAGGGGCATCTAGGGGCTGAAATTAGCCATGAGAGTAACTCAGCCCTCTTGTTTTATTAGCAGACATTTGGTAGTTTGAAAATTCTGCCATTCTCTGGCCGTTCTGGGTTAGGACACAAGTCCAGCGAAGAGCAGTTTCACTGGAAAGGTATTCAGTAAGAGCTGGGAACCCCACAGGCTCTTCTGACCAGAACACCAGTATATGAACGAAGGAGCATTAGATTTAAAAACCAGCTCTGCCCCCACTCACAGGGTAGCCTTGGGACAGTTCAGGTATTTAACCTCTCTGAAATTCTGTTTTCTCACTAGCAAATTGAGAATCGTTAAAAACTACCTCACATGGTTTTGGAACAGATTATTACCACATGCACTGTGTCTTACACAGAAGAGACACTAGTAAATGCTAATGCACTGTCTTCCTTTCCCATTTCCCGGCCCCCTCACCCTCGCCCTCTAACTTGACTTGAACTTATCATAGAAGTCATTTCCTACGAGGTAGCAGCAACACTGGCCTAAGAAACAACTCTTATTAGGTTGTGGTCACACTGGTACATAATCTTGGACTGAGGGCATTAGAAGAAAGTGAAGGCTGCTAGGAATCAGAATGCGGCCAGGAATCAAGGAATAAAGACCTTCCTTTTTTAGACCCAGAGAATGTCAGGAACATTGTCATAGACCAAAAAATGTTAGACTTGGCTCTTAAAGACCACTTAACCTTACCTTTTCTTTTTATGGATGAGAAGCTCAGGTTCCTAAAAGAACGGAATAGTCCCGCTCCCCTTCTCTTCTTAGCATCTCTCTGGTTGGTTCCTGTTAGGGGATGGGCTGGAAGTTGTCCAGTTGTCCCAGATCCACTCTCTGCCCTACCACACCTCCTGCTCCACCTGGGAGGCTCACCTGTCCAGACATCAGTGGGCTCTTTTGCCCTCTGGTTTCTAGTTATGTTTGGCTAACAGGAAGCACCAAGTGTGGATCAAAAGACAAAGTGTATGAAGTCAGAATACATATCAGTATTCTGATATGTATCCTGGGTTGCCTCACTGCCAGGTCACCACAGCTTCTATGTGACCCTCTACTGAAAGGCCATGCTTCTGTGGGGCAGGCTTCTCCAGGATAGCTCTTCTCTCTGGATCTAAGAGAGACTCCTTCCCTTGCCAAATCAGGCCTCAGGTAGGAAAAAAGTTCAGTTCAGTTCAGTTCAGTCACTCAGTCGTGTCCGACTCTTTGTGACCCCACGAATCACAGTATGCCAGGCCTCCCTGTCCATCACCAGCTCCTGGAGTTCACTCAGACTCACGTCCATCGAGTCAGTGATGCCATCCAGCCATCTCATCCTCTGTCGTCCCCTTCTCCTCTTTCCCCCAATCCCTCCCAACATCAGAGTCTTTTCCAATGAGTCAACTCTTCGCATGAGGTGGCCAAAGTACTGGAGTTTCAGCTTTAGCATCATTCCCTCCAAAGAAATCCCAGGGCTGATCTCCTTCAGAATGGACTGGTTGGATCTCCTTGCAGTCCAAGGGACTCTCAGGAGTCTTCTCCAACACCACAGTTCAAAAGCATCAATTCTTTGGCACTCAGCCTTCTTCACAGTCCAACTCTCACATCCATACATGACCACAGACATTCCCAATGTCGCCATCCCCAGGGTACTACATTGTCTCTTGTTAGTTTCCCTGAACCCTTCCCATACCTTGGTAAGAATCCCATTTTTAAGTTTTCCCCAGGTGCAGAGTTTGAATATATCACCTGCAGAGACCCTGACTCACACAAGGAGGAACTCATATCCTAACTTCATATTTTCTTGTGGAAGGACTTCCACTTGGCAAGTCCTTGCAGACCAAATCCAGCCCACTGCCTGTTTTTGTATAGCTGTGAGCTAAGAATGGTTCTTAGTGTTTTTTAAATAGTGAAGCATAAATCAAAAGAATGTTTTGTTACACTTGGAAATTCAAATTTCAGTGTCTATAAATAAAGTTTTATTGGAACACAGCCATATTCATTCATTTATGTATCGCCCATGGCTGCTTTCACACTACCGTGGCAGAATTGAGTAGTCGCAACAGAGACCAAATAGCTTGCAAAGTGTAAACTATTTACTCTCTGGTCCTTTTACAGAAAAATCTGTGACCCCTGTCCTAGACACCATTCCTGGCCTTTTCCTTTACTCTTTACTCATTCTTAGTTGGCAGCTGAATCTCTTGATTGAGTAGATCCAGTCTATTAAAGACTGAAAGATTTCATCCTCTTTTCTGTTTCTTCTTTCCTTAGACCATTGAGTCAGTCAGTCAGTTCAGTCGCTCAGTCGTGTCTGATTCTTTGTGACCCCATGAATCACAGCACACCAGGCGTCCCTGTCCATCACCAACTCCTGGAGTTCACTCAAACTCATGTGCATTGAGTCGGTGATGCCATCCAGCCATCTCATCTTCTGTCGTCCCCTTCTCCTCCTGCCCCAAATCCCTCCCAGCATCAGAGTCTTTTCCAATGAGTCAACTCTTCACATGAGGTGGCCAAAGTACTGGAGTTTCAGCTTCAGCATCAGTCCTTCCAATGAACCTATATCTATATCTACTCTTCAGACCCTGACTTGCCCTGGGAGGGGTTATCCCATGGTCTAGCCTGGGGGAGGAGGATAGCAGGGCCCAGGGGATTTGAGGAAGCTCTTCTGGCAGCAGATGTAAAGCCGTATTCTCTGATGGGCTGTCTCTGTTCGACCCATGTGTCCATTTCTTAATTGGTTCTGAACTCAAGAGGGAAGAGGGTATGATTCACTGACTCCCTAGAACTCCAGGATTCCGTTTCTCCACAGCCTAGCCCCTTAATTTGAACCCTTATCATCTCTCATCTGGATCACTAAAACATTCTCACACCTAGCCTCCCTGCCTCCAGCCTCACCTCCCTCCAACCCCAAATGGCCATTCTTTCTGAAACACAAATCTGTCCTATTTCTTCTCTGCTGTGAAGATGGATTACATTAACGACCCAATCTTTCAGGCCTCTCTTTGCCCAGTCCCTTCCCATACTAATCTAGACTTAGGCACATGACGTGCTTTTGCCAAGGGGATAATGACAAACTTGCCACAGCAGAGACTTCAAAAAGCACTGGTATATTTCCTCCTTCCTGGACCTCTGTTAGTGTCATAAAAAACATGCCCATACTAGCTTGCTGAGGGAGGTGAAAGACATGTGGAGAAAGACAAGTTGTTTTGATCAAGGCCATCCTAGATGAGCCAGGCCCCAGCCTACCTGCCAGCTGCCTATACACATAGCAAGCCCAGCCCAGGGCAGCATAGTAGACTTGTGGGGAAAAAGAGTTTTAAATCTCTAAGCTTTGGAATGTTTTGTTACTCAGCAACAGCTATCTCATGAACCTACTTAAAAGTCTTCAGTGCCTCTAATTGCCTCCACAATGAAGCCAAAACCCCTTAACTTATGCATAAGGTCTTTCATCATCTTCCTGAGCTCCATACATCTAGACTAACCAGCCCACTTGCATGATGCGCAGCTATCATGGTAAAAACTGCTTCCTGACACCCTTGTCTGGTTCACCATTGATCCCCTAAGATTTGTACCTTGTTTCTTTCCTGATAATTTCCTGGTTTCCTTTGCTCTTGTTGCCCCTCTGAATGACCATACTTCCATCTTTGACCGTAATTTAAACTCACCTTTTATTTAGACCAGTGGTTTTCCAAATTTTGAATAACAACTTATTGGGTCATGAGATAAGCTTAGAGAGCCATGACTAGCATTTTTTTTAAGCTGAAATAGAAAAAAAAGAACAGAATGAAGTAGAAAATATCAGAGTGAATTGTGTGTGAGAATAAATTTTTATTGTGTATATATTGATTTGCCATGTCAAATATTTTTACACACATTTCACATTTCATTATTCATAATTTCATTATTACACACACTTTATTATTTCACATTTTTCTGTGAAACACAGTCAAGAGTTAGAAAACATACCGCTTCAGAATATATCTTCTTCCAGCTCCTCTGAGTATATACTTCCCCAGGTCCACCCGGGTCCTCATGCCCTACCCCAGGCTGAGCACTCATTGGCAGCTCTGCCCTAGGGCTTGCCCTCCGCCCTGACCTCATCAGTCTCTCCACCCACATGGCCCTCTACTCCCCAACACACCACCATGACCCTAAAGCACCAGCTCTGCTTTTGCAATTGTTTTTTCCTCTATTAAGAACAACCTTTCTTTCCTCGTTTATCTGGGAAATTCCTGTTTGTTACGAGTGCTGTAAGTGCTGCTCCATTATTTAATCTTTTTAATTAAAAAAAAAATGTATTTAGGCTGTGCTGTGTCTCCATTGTTGCTCAGGCCTTTCTCTAGTGGTGAGGAGCTGGGGCTACTCCCTAGTTGTGGTGTGTGGGCTTCTCCTTGCCATGGTTTCTCTTGTTGCAGAGCACAGGCTCTAGGCGGGCAGGCTTCAGTAGTTGTGGCACATGTTCTCAGTCGTTGCGACTCGCAGGCTTTAGAGCACAGGCTCAATGGTGGTGGCACCCAGGACTAGTTGCTCTGCTTCATGTGAGATCTTCCTAGATCAGGAATGGAACCTGTGTCTCCTGCACTGGCAGGCAGACTCTTTACCACTGAACTTCCAGGGAAGCCTCATTATGTAATCTCAATGTGTGAAAGAGCCAACATGCTCAAATAGCATATTCTCTGGGAGACCACTCCTTCTCTTCCCGCTGCTTCCGATTTCATCCTCACTTTTACACCAAAGTGTGGAATGCATCAACGCTAAGGAGCTTGCTTTTTAAACTTTCATTTCCCATGTTTCCATTGGAAAATCATCCATGTTCCTACATGCTCCCATAGCCCCATGCATGCAGCTGTCATGACCCTTCATGATTGCTGAATTCTGATTGTTGAGTGTGTGTGTGTTTCTTACACACAAGGTTGGGAGCTCCTTGAGATTAAGGCCTGAGTCTGTTTATCTTTGTATCGCCAGCACCTAGAGCAGGGCTAGGCACCCGTGTGAGCTGAAACTGTCCCCTTGTATATTTGGGACAGCACAAGGGACCTTGGGTGTGAGATGCAGAACCACTAGGTCTCAGTGGGAGGATGATGGACAAGGAACAGGAGGGCAGACTCTAGGCTGGGGCACCTGTGGAGGGAACGTGTGAGCCAGCAACCAGGTCCACATAGCCGCCTTACAAATTTGACCAGCCCTGTTCTCCAACACTTGAAACAAATCGGGATCAGAAAGCCCAAACCTACATGGTGTTAAGCAGGAAAACACCGCACAGCCTTGTCTGATGAACTTTGTGTGTTGCAATGCAGGAGATTAATAAGATAGCACACAAAGTAACCAGAGATAAGGAAAAACCCATGAAAGACACAAAACCTCAGTGCTGGGCAAGGATGGGGCTGCTCATGACTGTGAAGAGGGAGAGATAAGAGCGGAAGTTGAGAAGGACACGGAGATGGGTGTGCAAGGAGCCCCGACAAATCAGGAGAAAAACATTTCTCTCGGATTATATAAAGGAACAGAAATGAGCAGGGAAGTAAAGAGAGCTTCAGAGAGACCAGGGGGAATAATCTGGTTACGTAAAAAGTACACCCTGTAGAAAACTTAAATGAATTCTTTACTCTGCACTGCATCTGCACAGGTACTATTGTGGGTTTTTTCCAGGTACCTCTTGCCCTAGATACCAAGTTTCCAATAAATGGCTCTGTGGTGGCCATTGTTAATTAATTACAGCTCCAATGAATGGTTGCTGGGCGCCAAATGGAAAAAGTTAGTGCTGGAAGCATTGACAATTTCACCCTAAATTATACAAATCAGAAAAAGGGAAATTAATTTATATTCAGGGGTTATAAACAAGTCTGTACCTAGTACAGTGGCTGGCACATCTGAAGGAGGGAACAGCTGAAGAGGAGCCAATGAATCATTTTATAGTTCTTTTACTTCTTCTAAAGCATCCAAACCATTTTGGTTTGTAAGAATAGCATTTCCAGAAATAGCCAGGATATCTTTAGAAGGCTGTGTTAACCTGGCAATGAGGGGCAGAAAGGAGAAAGTGAGGAGGCGGGGGAAGGGTGAAGGGAGAGAAGGAGAAAAAGTTCAATTCTCTTTCAGGCCACATCAGCCAATTTCAAGGAGAAATTTTTCTATATGAATGTATAACACAGCCAACTCAGTCAGATTCAAAGGGAAATAAAGAAGGCAGGTGAAACCCAGAGCCAGGAAGAGTGGAAGTGATTTTGGACTCAGAATTTGCAAATAGGTAAGTCCAAGAGAACATGAAATCCCTGTCAGTTTCTTGTAGCAGAGCCAGCTTCCTGCTTTTTTAATGGCTTGTATCGTCGACTTGGGACATACAGGAATTTGAACCAGATGATGGATCAATTACCCCAATGAGATAAAATGCCCAAACTCCACGAAGGCATCAGGAAACAGAAACAACAGAAAGACGCAGTCAGGTGACTTATGAGAAGCAGGTTGAGCAAATGCCCTGATATTCATCTCATGGACCAAGCTTGGGGTTCACGAACTCTTCCTATGCACCCAGCTCCCAGCAGTGCCGCATTGCAGGCTGTTGCTTAGGCCAAGACAACAAGCCACTGCCCCTAAGTAAATAGAGGGTACTAATAAAAATAAGAAAAGAGATAGTGGGGAGCAACATAGAGGGGAAAAGGGATCACTCAGGTAACCAGGGGTTAGACAAGGTAACCTAGGACCAAAGAAGGAAGGAAAGAGTAAAACTAGTAAGAAGACATTTGAGTGTGGAGAACTGGGGCTTCCACTACATGGGCTGCTGTAAGAAAAAGTTCATTTTATATCAGACATCTGTTGACTACTGCCTTTAAAGGGGGTTCCTAAGAACCCCAGGCAAGTCCCAGGACAAAAAGCTCTCAAGTAACTCAGGGAACTGAAAAAAGAACAGGAATACTACAGGACAATAATTTTAGAATAAGAGAGCACCTACAGAGAGAGAAGGGATGCTTAGATTGAGTCACAGTGTTTATACCTTTAACACAGTTTGATACGTAAAATTCTATGTGAGTTGTAAGCTATCAGTTCAGTTCAGTCAGACGTGTCCGACTCTTTGAGACCCCATGAATCGCAGCACACCAAGCCTCCCTGTCCATCACCAAATCCCGGAGTTCACTCAGACTCACGTCCATCGAGTCAGTGATGCCATCTAGCCATCTCATCCTCTGTTGTTCCCTTCTCCTCCTGACCCCAATCCCTCCCAGCATCAGAGTCTTTTCCAATGAGTCAACTCTTCGCATGAGGTGGCCAAAGTACTGGAGTTTCACCTTCAGCATCATTCCTTCCAAAGAAATCCCAGGGCTGATCTCCTTCAGAATGGACTGGTTGGATCTCCTTTCAGTCCAAGGAACTCTCAAGAGTCTTCTCCAACACCACAGTTCAAAAGCACCAATTCTTTGGTGCTCAGCTTTCTTCACAGTCCAACTCTCACATCCATACATGACCACTGGAAAAACCATAGCTTTGACTAGACAGACCTTTGTTGGCAAAGTAATGTCTCTGCTTTTGAATATGCTATCTAGGTTGGTCATAACTTTCCTTCCAAGGAGTAAGCGTCTTTTAATTTCATGGCTGCAGTCACCATCTGCAGTGATCTTGGAGCCCCAAAAAATAAAGTCTGACACTGTTTCCACTGTTTCCCCATCTATTTCCCATGAAGTGATGGGACCAGATGCCATGATCTTCGTTTTCTGAATGTTGAGCTTTAAGCCAACTTTTTTACCCTCCACTTTCACTTTCATCAAGAGACTCTTTAGTTCTTCTTCACTTTCTGCCATAAGGGTGGTGTCATCTGCATATCTGAGGTTATTGATATTTCTCCCGGCAATCTTGATTCCAGCTTGTGTTTCTTCCAGTCCAGCATTTCTCATGATGTACTCTGCATAGAAGTTAAATAAGCAGGGTAACACTATACAGCCTTGACAAACTCCTTTTCCTACTTGGAACCAGTCCATTGTTCCATGTCCAGTTCTAACTGTTGCTTCCTGACCTCCATACAGATTTTTCAAGAGGCAGGTCAGGTGGTCTGGTATTCCCATCTCTTTCAGAATTTTCCACAGTTTATTGTGATCCACACAGTCAAAGGTTTTGGCATAGTTAATAAAGCAGAAATAGATGCTTTTCTGGAACTCTCTTGCTTTTTCCATGATCCAGCAGATGTTGGCAATTTGATCTCTCATTCGTCTGCCTTTTCTAAAACCAGCTTGAACATCAGGAAGTTCACGGTTCACATATTGCTGAAGCCTGGCTTGGAGAATTTTGAGCATTACTTTACTAGCATGTGAGATGAGTGCAGTTGTGTGGTAGTTTGAGCATTCTTTGGCATTGTCTTTCTTTCGGATTGGAATGAAAACTGACCTTTTCCAGTCCTGTGGCCACTGCTGAGTTTTCCAAATTTGCTGGCATATTGAGTGCCACACTTTCACAGCATCATCTTCAGGATTTGAAATAGCTCAACTGGAATGCCATCACCTCCACTAGCTTTGTTCGTAGTGATGCTTTCTAAGGCCCACTTGACTTCACATTCCAGGATGTCTGGCTCTAGGTCAGTGATCACACCGTCGTGATTTTCTGGGTCATAAAGATCTTTTTTGTACAGTTCTTCTGTGTATTCTTGCCACCTCTTCTTAATATCTTCTGCTTCTGTTAGGTCCATACCATTTCTGTCCTTTATCGAGCCCATCTTTAGATGAAATGTTCCCTTGGTATCTCTAATTTTCTTGAAGAGATCTCTAGTCTTTCCCATTGTGTTGTTTTCCTCTATTTCTTTGCATTGATCACTGAGGAAGGCTTTCTTATCTCTCCTTGCTATTCTTTGGAACTCTGCATTCAGATGCTTATATCTTTCCTTTTCTCCTTTGCTTTTCGCTTCTCTTCTTTTCACAGCTATCTGTAAGGCCTCCCCAGACAGCCATTTTGCTTTTTCGCATTTCCTTTCCATGGGGATGGTCTTGATCCCTGTCTCCTGTACAATGTCACGAACGTCAATCCATAGTTCATCAGGCACTCTATCTATCAGATCTAGGCCCTTAAATCTATTTCTCACTTCCACTGTATAATCATAAGGGATTTGATTTAGGTCATACCTGAATGGTATAGTGGTTTTCCCTACTGTCTTCAATTTAAGTCTGAATTTGGCAATAAGGAGTTCATGATCTGAGCCACACTCAGCTCCTGGTCTTGTTTTTTTGACTGTATAGAGCTTCTCCATCTTTGGCTGCAAAGAATATAATCAATCTGATTTCAGTGTTGACCATCTGGTGATGCCCATGTATAGAGTCTTCTCTTGTGTAAGCTATATATATATGTTATATTTCTATATTAAGTGTATATATACACATGTCCTGGTGTATACATGCCACTCTGCAAGCTGTGCCTGGCTCCTAACTCTGCTACTGGTCACAATCTGGATAGCTAATCGTTTAGATCCCTACCGAAGCTTAGCCCTTGCTCTCATAAATGTGACCAGCTCTGACCTCAGACAACAAGGATTTCTGGAGCTACAACCCAGCCTCCCGGAATGAACCATCAGATCATCCAACCACAAGCCTAGCCCTGGCCCTGTGCCCACATTTGGATAACTAGGCTTTTTGTATTACTTAAAACACCCCTATCAGCTCCTTGTACTAAAGGGTACAGGGATTGCTAATGGGTTTCTACCTCAGGAACAGTCTGCGTGAGATCTTGTCCAGATAACCTGAACCAGTTTTTCTAAAATTGGACTCTAACAAGCCCCACTCACCCCCATTCTGTCCCAACTCCACACAGGCATGGAATGCAAGGCTTTTAGGTGTTCAGCAACAAATGCATGCATGAAGTAGCTTCAGTCATGTCTGACTCTTTGCAGCCCCATGGGCTGTAGCCCGCCAGGCTCCTCTGTCCATGGGATTCTCCAGGCAACAATACTGGAGTGGGTTGCCATGCCCTCCTCCAGGGGATCTTCCCAAGCCAGGGACTGAATCTGCAACTCTGACGTCTCCAGTATTGGCAGGCGAGTTCTTTACCACTGGTGCCACCTGGGAAGCGATGAAGGACAGAACCAAAAGGGAGGAGAGCCCGGCAGCAGCTGCCAGCCCCCAGCAGGGGAGCAGGGACCTGGACACAGGAAGCCAGGGCCGAGTGTGAGGAGGGAAGCTGGGTGGCCCAGTCAGCATCTTAGGCCTTGTTTCAGAGGTCCCAGTGAGTGCAGGGACAGAGCGACATAGGGGCATTTGTAGGGAGGGGATCCAGTCTTCACTCACAAGCACCGGTGCTGCAGACAGTAGGCTTGAACCCTAGAAACAAGACTGGATCCCAGAAAATGGGTCTGGCAAGAGTTCTGCAAAGCATCAATCAAAGGGGTTCTCATCCTAGAAAGAAGAACTAAAATCCCAGGCAACATAATTGAGCACCAAGGGGATGTGTCGATCAAGATATACCTCATGGAGAAGAAGGATACCAGACAGACCAGCAAGCTAAGTCACGTGCTCGTGTCTCAGGCTTTTCCCTGCCTCCAATCTGGCCATTTTCAGTCGGCCCTACCTCTTACATTCAGACTGGATTTTCTAAAACCCAGCTTCAGCGGGTCATTCCCTGTTCAGGCTCTCGGTCAGATGCTTGCTCATGAGCAGGTATTTGTATCTTCAGCTGTCCAGCCCAGCAACTGTCACGAATCCTGCAGAACAGGACGGTTTGGTGGCATCAAAGCCACGGTCAGAAGTGTGCTATAGAGAGGTTTACGAGCCGAAAATTGAAAATAGACAGGTGTATTTGGTGCCTGGAAGGCTGTTGGAGACTTTTAAGTGAAGCATTTTTATTGCAGTTTTGAGAATGGATGACAAATTATGAGGCACTGCTGGAAAAAAAAAGAGAATAGGAACTGGGTTTTGATCAGCTGAAGAGAAAAAGACTAATAATGCTTGGTGTTTGGTGAAGTTATATGTGGTCCATGAGTTTTTTTCACACTGTGCTTTATCTGCCTAATATTTATTCATTTATCTCACACATATTTGTTGAGTACCTTCTCTGTGCAGGTGCTGTAGTAGAGAAGACACAGTGGTAAATAAGATATACATAGTTCTTGGGCATATACCCTGCGAAAACCAGAATTCAAAAAGACACATGTACCCCAACGTTCACTGAGCGGTATTTACAACCAGGATATGAAAGCAACCTAGATGTCCATTGACAGATGAATGGACAGAAGTTGTGGCACTTATATACAATGGAATATTACTCAGCCATAAAAGGAGTGAATTTGAGTCAGTTTTAGTGAGGTAAATGAACCTAGAGCCTGTTATACAGAGTGAAGTCAGAAAGAGAAAAACAAATATCATGTATTAATACATATATATGGAATCTAGAAAAATGATACTGATGAACTTATTTGCAGGGCAGGACTAGAGATGCAGGCAGAGAGAACAGATCTGTGTACACGGCAGGGGAAGGGGAGGGTGGGATGAATTGAGAGAGTAGCATTGAAACACAGACATTACCATACGTAAAATAGATAGCCAGTGGAA
>NW_011495072.1:7324054-7341651 GCF_000754665.1 Bison bison bison | reverse complement strand
TGATTCACACTGTTGTATGGCAGAGGCCAACACAGTGTTGTAAGGCAATTATCCTCCAATTAAAAAAAGATATACACAGTTCTTCCTGCAGATCATTACAAAGAAATGACGAGTGTGACCAAAGAAGAGGAACAGTGTGTTACAGGAGCACACACAGAGGGCATGTAACCCTGACTTTGGGATCCCTTGGGTCTGAACTGCTCTTGTTCCCACTAGCCAGATTGTTTCCACCCATTTCCATGCACACGTCCTACATATTCCTGATGTCAGGTCTGGGCTTATACTTTCACCCAGCCTACTCAGGCCTATAAATTCTTTCTGGCCTATCCTGTGTCTCAAATTCCCCCTGAAGAGGTTTCTAGTGAAGATGGTATGCAAACTTACACTTTTAGGTCCACACCCTGTCCCTGGGCTCCCAACACAAAACAAAGCAGATACAAATATTTTCAAAGACACCTGAACACAAATGGCCACGTTGAGAAACATAATAAGTCTTTTTATGGACCAAAGACAAAAGAAAAACGCAAAATCATAAACAAGGCTGAAGTCATAGGCAGATAGGTGTGAAGGCAAGCACAGGCTGTGAAATGTTAGTATCTGTGTGGTAATAGGGACCAGACGTGTGCTATGAGAGGTGGGGAAGAGAGCCAGTTTCTTTGAATGAAACTGTCCTTCTCTGGACTCCTCCGCCCGTAAAAGAAGATGAAAAATATGCAGTGGACTCTTGCCTAGAGCAGTGGAGCATATGAAGCTGAAAGGTGGGAATTAATGGTTCTCACCTTGAAGCAAGAAGATGGGTTCAACAGCTCACTGGGTTGGTAACTAGATTGTTTTAAAATTTCAGTGAGACAGAAGCTTCTGAACTGGAAGGAAAGCAGGAAGGAAAGAAGGGAAGGGAGGGAGAAAAGGGAGAGAAAGAGGAATGGAGAGGGAGGAAAAGAGGGAGGAAGAAGAAAGACTGAGAACTACACTGAGACTTGAGGGGCCAGGATAAAGCAACCACAAAATTATCAGACCTTGGGAAAACAGAGAAAAACAATAAAACCTCCTACCTGTGATGTACCTTCAAATTCAAATTCCAAAACACATGGAGAAAAGTGAAACAAAAGATATAACTAGGACATATATTTACTCCAGGTGAGATAAAACTAAGAGATTAATATGAAAATGTCTGAAACAGGAATGTTTAAGATCATTACCAGAGATAAAGGAGAGAATCAGATCAGATCAGATCAGATCAGTCGCTCAGTCATGTCCGACTCTTTGCGACCCCATGAATCGCAGCATGCCAGGCCTCCCTGTCCATCACCAACTCCCGGAGTTCACTCAGACTCACGTCCATCGAGTCAGTGATGCCATCCAGCCATCTCATCCTCTGTCGTCCCCTTCTCCTCCTGTCCCCAATCCCTCCCAGCCTCAGAATCTTTTCCAATGAGTCAACTCTTCGCATGAGGTGGCCAAAGTACTAGAGTTTCAGCTTTAGCATCATTCCTTCCAAAGAACACCCAGGGCTGATCTTCAGAATGGACTGGTTGGATCTCCTTGCAGTCCAAGGGACTCTCAAGATTCTTCTCCAACACCACAGTTCAAAAGCATCAATTCTTCGGCGTTCAGCCTTCTTCACAGTCCAACTCTCACATCCATACATGACCATAGGAAAAACCATAATCTTGACTAGATGAACCTTTGTTGGCAAAATAATGGTTCCAAATAGGAAAAGGAGTATGTCAAGGCTGTATACTGTCACCCTGCTTATTTAACTTATATGCAGAGTACATCATGAGAAACGCTGGACTGGAAGAAACACAAACTGGAATCAAGATTGCCGGGAGAAATATCAATAACCTCAGATATGCAGATGACATCACCCTTATGGCAGAAAGTGAAGAGGAACTAAAAAGCCTCTTGATGAAAGTGAAAGTGGAGAGTGAGAAAGTTAGCTTAAAGCTCAACATTCAGAAAACGAAGATCATGGCATCCGGTCCCATCACTTCACGGGAAATAGATGGGGAAACAGTGGAAACAGTGTCAGACTTTATTTTTCTGGGCTCCAAAATCACTGCAGATGGTGACTGCAGCCATGAAATTAAAAGACGCTTGCTCCTTGGAAGGAAAAGTTATGACCAACCTAGAAAGCATGTTCAAAGGCAGAGACATTACTTTGCCAACAAAGGAGAGAATAGTACTCTTAAAAAACAAGAACAAAAAATTCTGAAACAAAACAGTCAGATGAAACAAGAACAAGTGGATATAAAAAAAAATAATAACTAACTGGAAACCCTAGGAGTAAAAAGTGCAATCATTGAAATAAAAATCAAAAGAAATAGGATTAACTCTAGACTGAACATATTGGAACAAATAAAGAATTGGAAAATAGTGTTGAAAACCCACCCAGAAGGCAGTATTGAATGGTAAGAGATTAAAACTAAGAAGTGTCAGCTAGAAAACAGAAAATAGGTGGAACAGCTCCAACTTAATAGGAGTTCCTGAAAAAGAGAAGGAGCGGGGGCAGATGAGACGTGTTTGCAGAGACAATGACTGATGGTTTTCTGGGCTTGAAGACAGATAAAAGTGTGCGGCCAGTGCTGAGCGGGACACCTTTGTTTGTAGTGCCTTCCATGCCCTGGCTCCTTCCAGCTCCATGACTAGTCTTCCATTGTTTCTTCCTCACTTACTTTGCTTTAGTCATACTGGCCTCCTTGCTCATTCTTGGACAAAACAAACCCCTTTTACCTTAGAGCCTCTGGCTCTTGCTCTTTCTGTTTAAATGCTTTTCCCCAAGATGGTCTGCATGGCTTGTTCCCTCATTTTCTATTTATCTTCAAATGTCGTCTTATTAGTGAGACCTTGCCTGATACAAGCAAATGGATGAAAGAATGGATAGGTGGGTGGATGAATACTGTCCTTTCTCTACCTCACCATCTTACCCACTCACTCACAGCAATGTTAGGTACATGGATACAATCCAAATAACATTTGGTTTTGATAAATTCTATGCAAAGCCCTGTCTATATCCTAAAAACTGACATCTTTATGTGTGCATGTGAATTAATATTTAGAGGCAGATATGATCAATCTATTTTCCCTAAAGTTTATCCCTGTAATAGGAAAATTAAATCATGGAATTATAAAGTTTATGAGAGCTTTGAGCTCATTAATTTCTTTTTTTTTTAAATTTTATTTTATTTTTAAACTGTACATAATTGTATTAGTTTTGCCAAATATCAAAATGAATCCATCACAGGTATACATGTGTTCCCCATCCTGAACCCTCCTCCCTCCCCATTCATTAATTTCTTTTTTATTGAAATATAGTTGATTTACAATACTGTGTTAGTTTTGTTTAGTCACTAAACCATGTCCAACTCTTTGCGACCCTGTGGACTGTAGCTCCTCTGTCCATGGAATTTCCCAGGCAAGAATACTGGAGTGGGTTGCCGTTTCCTTCTCCAGGTGTTAGTTTTAGGTGTACAAAAGAGTGATTCAGTTATGCATATACATATATATATTCTTTTTAAAAAATCATATTTATTTTTATTTATCTATTTATGTGGCTGCACCGGGCCTTAGTCGTGGCACACAGGATCTTTGGTCTTTCTTGCAGCATGTGGGATCTAGTTCCCCAAGCAGGGATTGAACCCAGGACCCCTGCATGGGGAGGGCAGAGTCTTAGCCACTGGACCATCAGGGTAGTCCCTATATATATGTATTCTCTTTGAGAGTTCTTTCATTACAGATTATTACAAGATGTTGAATACAGTTTCCTGTGCTATACAGCAGGCCCTTGTTGTTTATCTGTTTTATATACAGTGGTGTGTATCTGTTAATCCCAAACTCCTAATTTATCACTCCCCTTTCCACTGTGGTCCATAAGTTTGTTTTCTATGTTTGTGAGTTTATTTCTGTTTTGTAAATAAGTTCATTTATATCATTCTTCAGATTCCATATATACATATTCCATATATACATACGTATGTACATATAAGTATGATAAGTATGATATGTTTGACTGACTGACTTCACTTAGCATAATTATCCATGTTGCTGCAAATGGCATTATTTCATTTTTATGGCTGAGCAATATTCCATTGTATATATGTACCACATCCTCTTTTATCCATGCCTCTGTTGATGGACATTTAGGTTGCTTCCATGTCCTATTGTAAACAGTGCTGCTATGAATATTGAAAAGCTCATTAATTTCAACTTCTGCATTTTACTTGTGAAAAACTGGGACCAAAAGAGGTGAGATAGTCACACAGACAAGCAGTTTACCAGGGCCATGGCTAAAAATCAGCCCTTGACTGAGTCCAGTGTCTTTTTATCCCACTATACGTCTTGTTCGTTCTACTTACATTCAGAGAAATTGGGGCATAAATAATCCTGTTCCCTCAACGAACATCTTAACCTCTCTGTATATGTGCTTTGTTTCTATGTAACAATAGATTATCCCTACTTGCTTTGGAGAAGTTGGGACTTCCAGGTGCCACTTCATTAAAAATGAAATTTTAACATGTTTTTATTTCTACAGCTTCTTGTCATTAAGAGCCTATAATTAAAATAATTAGAAGAAGAATCTTGCCTGTTAATCAGTCTACATTTCAATAAAACATTTAAAACATCACAGTCCAAAGCTGTTACCTTATTATTTAAGCATGAATTCTATTATATAAATTGTCACCACAGCCCTGCCAACCAGTTATTTATAGAAAAAAATCTGTTAGCTTTTCCTTGGTATACCAATGTCGCTCTATGCTGAAGTTATTGAAGAAATTACAGGAGACGGACGATGGGTGGGTTTTCATCCCCCCAGTGTAACTGGGCTCTGGAAGACTTCCAAAGCCTCTTTTGGATACAGTGTACGTCAAGATGCTGGAGAAGGAGCAGTTTTGCAGCAGCAGTGAGAATTCATAGTGCTAAATTTTGAGTGTCATGCATACATATATATATACACAGAGACATATGCAAGTGGTAATATGAGGGAAAGATTTTTTAAGCTGCTATAATTCAAGCAGGCTACATTCCAATGGTACAGTGGGGTTTGAGACACTAAAAAGCAATGAATTATAACTTGTAGAACCAATTTCTCATTGTAAGTATTATGTTCTCTGTTTACTGTAAGCCTGCACCTTTAGGTATCCAGAAGCCTTGTGCTAGAGCCTTCTGTAGGGCTTCTCTGCTCGCATTTCCCATAGAGTAATTCTCTGCTTGGGTCTGGATAGAAGGCTGGACTGGAAGGCTACTAGAACTGGAAGGCTGGACTAGAAGGCTACTAGAACTGGAAGGCTGGACTAGAAGGCTACTAGAACTCATACACAGAGTTTAGAACTAAGGCCATCTATTTGTTTCTGACCCTGCTAATCCCACTAAATAGACACTTCCCTGGGGTGCTACAGGTAATGACTTTATCTCCAGAAACAAGATGGTAATGCAACTAATAAGAATTAAGGCCCAAGTATTAAGAAATAATACTCTTTTTTAAAACATCTGGCAAGAGATAAACATCTCAGTTGGGATTAAAAATTTTTTTTTACTCATAAGGCTTTTTCTTTTTTAGTCATTTTATTTACTTATTTTTGGCTGTGCTGGGTCTTGGTTCCTGTGTGGGCTTTCTCTAGTTTTGGTGAGGGGGGCTACTCTCCAGCTGTGGTACATCGTATTCTTACTGCAGTGGCTTCCATGTTGAAGAGCACAGACTCTAGGGTACATGGGCTTCAGTCGTTGTGGTTCAGGGCTCTAGAGCACAGGCTCGATAGTTGTGGCACACGGGCTTAGTTGCTTCACAGTGTGTGGGATCCTCCCAGACCAGGGGTTGAAGCAGTGTCTCCTGCATTGGCAGGCAGATTCTTTACCACCAAGCCACCAGGGAAGCCCTATAAGCCTTTTTCTGACCTTGGACAAGCAGCTTTATGACAAGTTGATGGAGCTGGTAGAAATACAAAGGAAAACAGAACATTTGACATAACTTCCTATAGCTAGTACTAAGAGGTACCTACCACCTTTTATCATTCACATCCTGTGTAATCCTATCCCCTGGAATATGAGAAAGGTCTGTGACTTGCTTCTAAGCAACAGAATTTGGCAAAGGTAGAAAGGTCGCCATCATGATTATGTTGCCCACGATCATAACTTCCATCTCACCAGCAGACTCCCTATTGACTCTCTCCATTCATGGCTTCAATCAAGTCAGCTGCCACATGGAGAGGACCCACATAGCAAGAAACTAAGGGCAGCCTCTGGTTGACAGAGCCGGTCAGGAATTGAGCCACTCAGTCCAGCAACCCACCAGGACCTGAGTGCTGCCAGCAAACATGTGAGCTCTGAAGCAAATCCCTCCCCAGACAAGCCTCTGATGAGATGCCACTCCTGACTGACACCTTGATTGCAATCTTGTGAGAGACTTTAAAGTGGAGGAACCAGCTAAGTCATGCCCAGCTAACGTGTGTGTTGCTTTAAACTACTAAGTATGTGGTAATGTGTTATATAGCAAATGATAACTATTAAACTCCTCAGTGATAAATATGAGGAGGGCGTCACGCATTCCAAAGAAAGAAGATGTAGGAAGTTGCAAAGAGCATGGACTTAGATAACAGATAGCCCTGGGTTTGAGTCCTTGCTCTACCATTTAGTGTCTGTGTGACCTGGGGTTAGTTCCATGTCTTCTCTAATATCTCTGGATAGAAGATCTCTGTGCTGTGTGCTAAGTCACTTCAGTCTTGTCCAATTCTTTGCAACCCCATGGACTATATAGCCTACCAGGTTCCTCTGTCCATGGGATTCTCCGAGCATGAATACTGGAGTGGGTTGCCACGCCCTCCTTCAGGGGATCTTCCCAACCCAGGGATCAAACCCACATCTCTTAGGTCTCCTGCATTGGCAGGTGGGTTCTTTACCACTAGCACCACCTGGGAAGCTTGTCCACATCTCTAACGTGAAGACAATATTTTCTATTTTATGGTGCTGCTTGTAGGAGTAAACAAGATATAGTATTTGGTAGAGCTAGCTAACCACATAAACAATGTATGTGGCAGGTAGGAAATGTTTCATAAGTGTTATCCGTTGCCATGGACCTCACCTAAGGGAATAATTACACCTTTCACTCTGCGGCCTTTTAGAAGGGTAAAGAGAGCCAGTTGGTTTTGCTAACTTTTTTGTTCCCGCCAGTTAGGACGTTATGTTTCATGGAGACTGCATGACCTTCCATTCAGACCTGAAAAGGTTTTACTCTCATGAGTATTATAAATATTCTCTTCTCTGTATGTGACTTGATTATCTAATTTATTTTTGTCTGAAACAAAACTAGGGAGATATGAGAGTGATGAGGTATTAAGAATACTTCTTCAAATAAGGAGCCGGATGACATCTCCTCAGTGATAGGAATACTTGACCCGAGCCTTGGTACATGAGGCAGCTGTGCGTGAGAGAGAGACTTCATTAGCTGGCTGAGAGCACCGGGCTGTCAGTCATAAATTTCCAGCAACCTTTTGCTTTCTTCATTGGCATTAATGTATTAGAAATTGTGAAATGTTTATCTTCCACTTAAATGGCATGAGTAAATGCAATAATAAAACAGTTCATAACGTAGAGGTTTCTTAGATTCTGACTACACGTATCAGTTAAAGACAAACTATAATTTGGTTTGAGCACCCTGCCCTTGTGATTCAAACCAGTGATGCTTTGTATTTAAAAGTAGTTGGTTTTGGAAACCCAGGAAAAAGGGGATCTGTTCTGCAATTGTGCAAAGGATGTCTGCATGACAGGAGGGCTGTGTTGATCCTTTCTCAAGGAGAACCCATCCTTTCCTTCATCGAGAATTATGTGAAGGTGCTCTTTTCCATCCTCCTCTCCCCTAACCCCAAACTTGCCTTTCCATTTCTTACAAAGACAATATGAAAACATATTCTTGTCACCACTTTGTGTATACATAGATGGAGTTAAAGAACTGGGTTCAAATCTTGACTCTGCCGCTTAGTCATTTGTGCTCTTGGGCAAACCATTTCATCTCTCAAGTTCTTGGTTTTCTTATATTTATAGTAAAATGAAGAGAACAATAACAAATAAGCATTTCAAAGGGTGGGTATAAAGATGCAATGAGATGAGATATGTGAAAAGGCCAAACTCGATCATTTTCTTCTCCGTATAGATATTAGGGTACAGAAACAGTTCCAGGGAAAAAAAGTTTTAATGCCTCTCTTTTTCTGTATATGCTAAATTTACAATGTTCAGAGATGTCTACTCTGTCCTAAGACACATTGTACATCAAAAGGTTTGCTTATGATTCGTTTTAATGGAGATAACAATACATAATATTTAATCAAGCACTGGCTCTTGGCTAGTGCTTCACATGTATTAATTCACTCAATCCACAGGAAGGTCATGAAGAAACTGAAGCCCAGAGAGGTTAAATAGCTTGCTAAGGGCCATGCAACTTGATGGAATTAGGGATGAACCAGTTATTGGAATTTGGAGTTCACATCACAGTGCCCACAGAGCACTGCCATGTGCCTCATGCAAATGTTCATTTTTTGAGCACGAATTCTCTAAGCCAGCAGAACTGAGGAAACGGCAGAGTGTAAGTGGCACCTGGGGACAGTGGTCCAGCCACATGCTCACCTTGCTTCTCAGAGACCTGATTTCTGACTTTAGGGGAAAGACCCCCATTTATTAGTCCTGGGTTGGCACATACAACAGGCCTGTGGCTCAGGGGTGAGAAATCTACCTGCCATTGAGGGGGACTCAGGAGATGTGGGTTCAATCCCTGGATCGGGAAAATCCCCTGGAGAAGGAAATGACAACCCGCTCCAGTATTCTTGCCTGGAAAATCTCATGGACAGAGGAGCCTTGTGGGCTATAGTCCATGGGGTCGCAAAGAATTGGACACAACTTAGCCGCTGAAATGGACAGAGGAGCCTCGTGGGCTATGGTCCATGGGGTCGCAAAGAATTGGACACAACTTAGCCGCTGAGTCTGCAAGTGGCACATATAGTGAGAAAGGACTTGCCGTAAACCTGATGCTCTGTTCTTTGATCTTGCAGCCTAACTGAAACCTTCAAGGATGAGTGGGTTCTTAGTAGAAAGTGATAACCATAACGCCCACTTGTTATACATATACTCTTATGAGAAATATATTACCAATTATAGAAGAAACCATTTAAATGGCATGGCCGCTGAATAGCTTTACCTCCGTCTGCTTCTGAAAAATTGCGTCCCATTTGAGCAGCATTATAAATAAGCAGCTTTATATAGTTTTATTTTCTTATTTTCCTTTAGAATCACTGTGATCCATGAGTCTTCCAAAGCCTATCCTATCCAAAGCATCAGTAATAAATCATAAATATTTATAGCATTTAATCATGAGGCAGCTAAAGAACTAAAGCAGTATTATATTATTCAGCAACTCATTAAGCACCCAGCATGCTTATAATCCAGCGGTGGGTCTGTGAGTGGCTTCTTCTGTCGCCAGTCGTCCTCCTCTATGGGAAAAAGTCACTAATGCTGGCATACGCCTAAGTTGTACCAGGTGTGGACCAAAGTCTATTAGACAACACCACCCCTGATGTCCTAGAAATGTATAATTTAACAGAACAACAAAATGTATCCTCTTGCCATGCCATTACCGAGGAAAGAAGGGAAAGACAGGAGGTGGGCTGGGGGTGGAAGGGAGGAAGATAAACAATTACCGAACCCTCCTGTGAGCTCGGCAATAATAGTTGGAACATCACATTTACATTATTAATGACTCTTTCATTTGCATTCCTGTATTCCCTTTGTTTTATTATTTCTGAAGGGAAAATATCAGATACGTTACTCAGTACACAGGAAGAACTAATAATAGGATCCATTCAAATGTGGACTGGGGGGGTTCCCTCAAGAGATAGGAGTCTTATCTTGAATTGTGTTCCAACAGAGGTGAGATGCCCCCATTCAAATGTGGAGTGGGGGGGGCTTCCCTCAAGAGATAGGAGTCTCATCTTGAATTGTGTTCCAGCAGAGGTGAGATGCCCCTTTGTCAGGGGTTTTGAAGAGGGGATTTCCTATCAGAAAAAAAAAAAAGTGACCTGGATCACTTCTTTAACAGAGATGCAAACCTCCCTTGCTTCTCTACAATAGAAGTTAGAAGGTTAGAACACCCACTTTCCCAGACTCAGTTGAAGATACGAGTAGCCACATGACCCAGTTCTGGCCCATGTTTGTAGAAGTCTCTGGGGTGGGGGATGGGGTGAGAGAGGCTTTTGAGAAAGATTTTAAAAGAGACAGACTCATTGAACCTCTTGTACTCTGCTGGTAAGATTGTGAAATGATGTGATGACTTTGGAAAACAGTTTGGCAGCTTCTCGAAAAGCTAGAACATTGAGTTACCATATGTTCACATAAAAGCTTCTATGTAAATATTCATAGAGCATTATTCATAGTAGCCCAAAGTAGAAACAACTCTATATACCAATGTGTTAGAACCATACAATGGAATATTATTTGATCATAAAAAGAAATGAAGTACCGATACTTCCATTCAGTGGGTGAGCCTTGAGAATATTATGCTGAATGAACAAAGCCAGACCCAAAGGGATCCAGACACAAAAGACCACACATTGTATAGTTTCATTTATGCAAAATGTCCAGAACAAGCACAGAAATGGAGAGTAGGTAGTGGTTGCTAGTAGCTACAGAAAGGGAGTGGAGGGGAATGGGGACTGGCTGCTAACAAGTGTGGCTTTCCTTTTGGAATGATGGAAATGTTCTGGAATTGGATAACAGTATACTAAAAACCATTGAATTATACACTTTAAAGGGGTGAATTTAATGGTATGTGAATTATGTCTCAATTAGAAAGGAAAACAGGGAGACTCAGCTGGCTTACCAGTAAGGCCTCTTTCCTGATGTCCTTCGCCCACTCCTCTTCTGATCTGATGTGCAGAGGAGAGGCCCAGGTATGGGGCCCCATTATGATAATGAAGACAAAGGCCATTTGCTAAAGAGGATGAATGGAAGTCTTCAGGGCCCAATAAACCTCTTACTTTTTTAAGCTACTGTTTGTCAAGTTTTTTGCTGCTGGTAGCTGAAAGCAATCCTCTAAATGAATATACCTCCCAACTTTAAGATTTTATGCAAAGCCAAGCGCTGTTAAAATTGAAAAGAATCGAGTTATGAAATGCAGTACCTAGAGAGCAATGGGAGAATAGTTCTTCATAAGGTGCCATTTAAAGAGAATCTCCCATTTTATTGAGCTATTTAGTACTTGTGCATAACACAAAGTGGTTTCATGTTTAAGTTTATGATGCTGCATTATGACACAGAGTAATGAAATGTAAAATATGCATTCAAAGCATCTTTAAGGAAAAGACAATAAATATGAATAATTACCAGTATAACTATTCCATTAAGACATGCTATGCAGTCAAAGATAAAGAGTCTGTTTTTCGATCGTTTCCAAAATGCCTGAAAGGAAAGCTCATAATAGTGGGTCCTTGTTGTATCTAGATAAGGCTAGCCTTATCTAGATAAGGCTGAAGACATTTAAACACTACAATTTGTTAAGTAATAAACAGCCATAGTTTGAGGACAGGGGAGATATTATGAGTAAAGGCAATATAAAATATGCTTCCATTTACAATCTTCTTTTAAGATATTAGCATGTTCCCATGCTATTCTAAACCAAACTTTCTGAAATCTATACTCATAAATTTTTGTCTACTCTCACATGTTGTCATTGAGTGAGCAAATATCCCTCTATTACTGATTTTCTACCCTGTCCCAGTATTAAAAAATTCTGAGATTCTGAATTTAAAAATCATTGACCAAATGAATATTTTGTGCTTAGATTTATTTAAGCTGAAATGAAATTTGATTCCTGTGTATTGCTCTCTCAGAAGTCATTCATGTAAAAAGATGGGTGGCCCCAATATCTTTCAGTCACCAGACATTTTAAACTATCAAAGATTTTGTTCAAAGACTGAAAAATCAAATTAACCACCTAGTTGCCTGAACAAATAAATAGCATGACAATTATAGCATGAATTCAAACAATGCAGATGAATCCAGCAACAACATGCATTAAAACAAGACAAGCCAAGACAGTTGTTTCCTCAATTAAAATTTGGGATGAACTAGAAATAGAAAGAATATGACAGTCTGGTTAATGTTTCCCCAAATCTCTTCTCCATTTTGCTCCTGAAGACTGAGTCTTAATATTTGTCTTTATGGTAATGTAGACATCTCACCGTTTGGAAAACTGGACTATTTTCCCAGGTCATGTCTTGAGAGAAATACGCTTTTCATCCATGCTTGTGTGGTTTCAAATTCAGATCCACAAAGAGCAAACAAGAACATGTGAAATCCCTTTGAAAAGTCTCAGGCATTATAGGAATTTAAGGAGTTATGATGAAGGAAATCAGTCCTGGGTGTTCATTGGAAGGACTGATGCTAAAGCTGAAACTCCAATACTTGGGCCACCTCATGCGAAGAGTTGACTCATTGGAAAAGACTCTGATGCTGGGAGGGATTGGGGGCAGGAGGAGAAGGAGATGACAGAGGATGAGATGGCTGGATGGCATCACCAACTCGATGCTCTTGAGTCTGGGTGACCTCCGGGAGTTGGTGATGGACAGGGAGGCCTGGCGTGCTGTGATTCATGGGGTCACAAAGAGTTGGACACAACTGAGCGACTGAACTGAACTGAACTGATGATGGTGGTGTTATAAGTGATCTTTTATAGCTAATTATTCTGTTAATCTTTCATTCTTCCCACCACGTGGGTGAGTCAGCTCTAAAACCACATCCTCTTCTGCAGGTTTTCCTTTGGGAAAATGCTCAGTAAAGAAGCCATATTTAATATAAACCTGTAAAACTGTAGAGAGTATTTTTAGGGGCTAAAAATGATTTTTAAAAATCTATAATATCTATATTTACTACTTCCTTCTGTTGCAGTATCAGTTCATTATGGTCACCTGTAGCTTATTGGCTATAGATTGTGAGCCCAGGAGTTCCCCCAAAGGTCAGATGAGGATTTTTATCAACTCTGGTGCTAACTGTTTTCATTCAGCTCCATCTGGCTTTCTAGAACAGATACAGAGAAGAGAGAACTACTGTTTCACAGACAGCAGAGCAGTGGGAAGAAAGGTAGTTCGCCTTTTGTGGAAAAAATATGAGAGCACATTTCCTAAGTATAGGTAGAAAACATATGGAATTTCTCCAAGGCTTGAAATGCTTTTGAGGGAGGTAAAGAGAAAAAGAGAAAATGAATGTGTTTAACTCTAAAGGAGACTTTGCTGATGAAAATAATCACAATAATTAGTCATTGCATCAAAATGTATTGTGGAGAGTTGCTCTACTGGAACAATTACTAATCTCCATCCCACTGACCTTTTAAGGAGCTTCATCTTGTAGTTAAATTTCATGTTCATCTCCCACGTCGTAACCTCAGCCACTTTCAAGGGATCAGTGGTGACGCATGTTTCTGTGCTGAGACAAGTTTATAAATATACACAGATGTGATAACAGGAGAGTCATTAGATTCACATCAAATGCTACAGCTACTTTAAATAGCAATGCATTTCTATTACATACTCTTTAATGAGTGGGATGCATAATTTGTTTTTAGTTTTACTTTTGCGTGATTTGCTTTTAGCTTTTCTAAGGAGCCCTGATGTAAAGAAGGCTCCTTCAGGAACTTGGTATGTGTTCCTTATCCATGCCTGGAAATGCTGGTAACTTCCAGCTTGGGGCAGGGATCAGGATCTGATCCCAGAGGGCCTTGCGGGCAGAACACTGTCCCTCACCTTTGTGTCCCCCAGGCCTCTCACAGCTTAATCCCCAAATCAACCTGAGTGATCCTAAAAGGAATAGGAGACTCATTCTCCTACTGAGGACTTCAGGGCTCTCAGACTGAGAAGCCAGTAAAGTAACATTAACAAAATCAAGGATGATGATGACGATGGCTGCTTTAATGATAGTCACATTGACTATTTTAAAGAAATTACCCCAATACTAAGGCTATTAAGATGTAGGGTCCTATCAAGGAAACAGAAGTGGTATGAACTTTCTGAAAGGAACTGAATCTTTAGGAGAAAAAGATCACTTTTGGCAAAATCATCTGACTGACTTGTTCTATTTTTCATTCATTGTGGGATATTTTTATTTTTATGTTTGTTATGATAAAAGATTTTTTTCTCCCCCTTATTAAATCCTAAAGAATGAGTCAACTCTTCTTCCATCACAGAGCTTTTAACCTCTGAACATCTAAATTTTTTTTCGAATTTTACGTTATGTTGGAGTACAGCCGATTAACAATACTGTGATAATTTCAGGTGGACAGCAAAGGAACTCAGCCATACATATACATGTATCCATTCTCCCCCACCTCCCATCCAGGCTGTCACATAATATTAAACAGAATTCCTTGTGCTGAATAGTAGGTCCTTGTTGGCTATCCATTTTTAATATGCAGTAGGAAACATCCGCAGTTTATGGTGGTATGATTTGCAAAGTGATTTTCTAATATGCCAAACTTCAAAGGAACTTTGAAATCTCAGAATGTGGGATCCAGCCCAGTGTTAATCCACCAAAGCACCATTTAGCAGCCTGTTCAGGTTTTTGTTTTGATGGGTCTTTAATAAGCAGTCAAGCGCTGAAGGTAGCATTCTGAAAAACATATACCTCTTCACTCTCTCACCTCTCTCTCTATGAAGTTGTCATGTTTTATAACACCAAGAGCCCAGGGAGCCTACGGTTTTCATCTACATCTGCCATCACCTCCCTGCCCCCTTAGGATCACAGCATGGAGATTCAGATCTTTCCTTCAGGCTGAGAGTGACTCTAGCCACACACCTTGCTGGGTGGAAGAGATAATGTGAGCAACTTTTCTCCCCTCCGTTTTATTCTTTCTTACTCCTCTGTGGGAGAAAGAATGGCAGAACAGGCAACAAAAATGAAACAGCTGCTACAAATCCCACCTTCAGTGCGTAGGCTGCTGGGACAGGATGAATGGTCTGCCAGCTTCAAAGGGAGTATACCTCTTATCACCTCCCTGAAAAGCCGTGAATAATGACGTTAATTGTGGTTTCTCTATGGCCCTGCCCCACCTGGGCTACATGCCCTTTGCAGGCACGTGTGCCTGGACTAGAATGTGTTTGGATGGGGGCCCAGTAAGTAGGGGATGAGACGGAGGGAAAGATTCTACCTTTTCTAGCCTGCATGAAAGAGCATTTCTCTAACAGCTCAGCTCTCATGTGTATATAAAATCTCCTAAATGGAAAAAATATCCATTAAATTGTTCAAGGTTCCTTATGCAAAAACCTCTGTGACAAATTATTTTCAGACTGAGTGTCAAAAAAAGGTTTGTCTCTCCTGAATAATTGGCCTGTTGGCTTCTACTAGAAAAAAAAGAAGTTATATAACTCATCATATTTTCCTCTTTGCCTTGGTTACTAGGAAGCTAAATTTTGCATGCAAACACTATCCCTTTCTTCTTCCATGTTTTTGCTAAAATATAATTTTCATCTCTCTTTCCCCTCCCTGCCTTTACTCCTACTAAATCAGATAGATCCAAATGCTTTTTAAAATTTGCAAAGTTTAAATAACTAAGAATAACAGTAGTCATTCATGTGAAATGTTCTATAATATTTGATCTGTATAGTTTTCAGACTTCTTACCTTTTTTTTTATAGTTACAGACTTCTTACCTTTTTAATAATAATTCCTGCCCTATTCCTCCCCACCTCTTAACCCAGACCTCTTTTATTAAGCAAAGACAAATCAGAAAGGGGGGCCAATGCCTTTACTGGGTCACAAGATTCAAAAGGAAATTCTGAGATCATCACTTGATGATAAAGGGGTGTTTTCTATTGTATCTTTTTCTCTTCATTTTAATTTACTAGATTAAATAATAGATAATAGATAGAAAATACTTTTGCTTCATTAAAGCTGGTATTAGCCAAGTTGCAGATGCACTTTCTGCACTTAAAGTTGAACTCTGCTTATAAAAACTGGCCATTTGTGGGTTATCTGTGTCCCTAAGTCCTTGATCATCAGGGACTTTCTAGATTTCAAATATTCTGATTCTTTCCCATGAAAAAAAAAAGTCCCAGAAATTCCAGTAATTTGGTGTCCACAATATAGCTCACAAGGGACTTCCCTGGTGGTCCAGTGGATAAGAATCCGCCTTCCAATGCAGGGGACTCAGTTTGATCTCTGGTCGGGGAACTAAGATCTCACATGTCCGCGGGGCAGCTAAGCCTGAATGCCTCAAATAGAGATGCCGTCGCGCCACACTGAAGACCCAGTGCAATCAAAAACATATATATATATATATCTCACAAAAATGTCTATTTGTTAAACTTGAAATATAATTTACTTACAATTTTGTATTAGTTTCCAGTGAATAGCAAAGTGATTCAGTTGTGCACATGTGTGTACAGATTCTTTTCCATTATAGGTTATTATAAGATATTGAAGATAGTTCCCTGTGCTATATAGTAGGTCCCATAAAATATCTCTTATACTTGGTCACAGCACAAAAGTCCCAGGTCAAACTACATATCCTAGTTTAGAATTTAGAGAATGTGGCCATTAGAGATCCAATTTTTTTTTTTTTTAAGGCATAGTTAGAGGAATTTGGGGAAGCAAACTGCTGTAAGAAATGGCTAGACCTGCCACAGGGTCTCCTGTATTGGTGATGAAGCCTCAGTGTTCATAGTCATCCACTCATAGGACAGCTGGGCCTCTGTATCCTCAGGTTTTGCATCAAAGGATTCAGTGAACCGAGGATAGAAATTTTGACCCTCAGTTGACTGCAGTTGGTTGAATCCATGGATGTGAAACCCATGGATAGAGAGTGAATTGTGTATTTATTGGGGAAAAAAAAATCCAGGTATAAGTGGACCCATGCAATTCAAACATGGATGGTTCAAGGATCATCTGTATTTTCTTATTAAGACCAGTACTGATTGAGAATGTATTCTTCCCCATAGAATCATTCCAAGGAAATCTGGGGTCCAGTATAAGACAAAGTATTTTATAATGATGATAATGCTTTCTGTGCTATCCGTTCATAATTAGTCCATTCACAATTATGATGTTAAAATTGTTTGTTCTGGTAACATATCTCTATAGACTACTATTCGCATTGTATAGATAAACAGAAGCTCAGAGGTATCCAGTGGCCTGTGCCAGGTTGATTTTTGGTTTTATATCTCCTTCACCAGTGCTCTGCCTCTCCTCTGTAAAAAAGAATAAGGTGGCGTTTGTTTTGTCACTCACCATGTAGCCTGTAAAGGTCAGCTAGACTAATCTGCCTTAAGTGATACACAAGCAATGGGTGTGTATATGGGTGTGTATATACAAATGAACAGTCACATACCAAACAGTCATTAGCCTAGCTATACTTGAAAAAGGGTGCTCTGGGAGGATTTTGTAAAGTTGGGGTCCAGAAGCAAAGGCTTTATGCAACAGTCCTATTAAAAATCTACAAAATCATTTCAACTGATTATGTCACTATAACATATTGCTGAAAATACAGAGGAAGCTAATAATTTTGCAGTGATTGCTACTGCCCACGGAAAGCAATTGCTGAGGCAAACAGTGAACATTGTTTTAGGCTTTCTG
>NW_011495072.1:7305453-7323954 GCF_000754665.1 Bison bison bison | reverse complement strand
CTTTCTGAATAATCATTAATAGATCTATGCAAAGAATACAAAAAGCAGATTTGGGATTTTTTTTTTTTTTGGTTTGAATTGTCCAACTAATTATCTCTAATTTCATTTTTTCGTATGCAGAAAAGCTGGATGAAGAATTGAAGATGATTTTAAAAATTTCAGTTAAAAAAAATTCTGTTTCTCATTATTGGTCTTAATGAGAGCATTTTTCAAAGTAGAAGTCCAGCTGATGTTTTTGTTAATGAAGGCAAAGCAGGAGAGGGAAACCTGCTCTCTGGAAGCCAGCACCAGGGGTGCTGGCTCATCACTCAATGAAACATTCTGCCCCCTTCTTGGCCCCTGTTCTCTCTCATCATTTTCAGGATCTTGAGCCTATTGTTGAGTAAGAAACCCTTCCTTTTCTTCCAAAGGTTCCTTTAAAGAACTGGTGCTTTTGCTCAGTCTTGTTCTTCCCGTGCTCTGTTCTTCATGTGAGAAAACAAGGATTGTTTGCATTTCAAATTCCAAGGGTTTGTGTGGTAGAGATGAAGCTCTTGCTGCTTTTTTTTTTCTTTCAATAATAAGAAGATTGGTTTGTATCTTGTGCAGATGTCCTTCTTATTCATTAAAAGAGAAGTAATTGACTGTTCAGAAACAAGAGTCCTCAGTCCTTCAAACGTGTGACCTGTTTGAATCTTCAGACGCCTGAGAGCTGGACCAGCCTCTCTTGGCTGATGAGTTACTTATTTCCATTACTCTTGGCCTAGGTGTATTCCCAGGAGCAAGCGCTTCATCTTTAGATTTCAAACACTTCGTCCTTGATCCCACATATTATTTCTTTAAAAATTCAAGATGACTTTATTAAGCGGCTACTGAGCTGCTGTTACTGAATGCAAGTTCGTGTGCCTGACACACAGTGAGGCCAAAGAAACTGAAACTTGAGTCTGGAGCAGAGAAATGTTTGTTGCAGGGCCAAGCAAGGAGGATGGGTAGCTTGTGCTCAGATGCCCCAAACTTCCTGAAGGGTTTCAACAAAACATTTAATAAATAATTTTTTATTGTAGGATAATTGCTTTACAATTATCCTTCATGTTGGTGGGTCATGTTGGTTTCTACCATATAACAACATGAACCAGCCATAAGTATATATATGTCCCCTCCCTCTTGAACCTCCCTCCCACCCCCCATTCCATCCCAGCCCTGTAGGTAGTTACAGAGCACTGGGCTGAGCTCCCTATGTTATATAGCCTTTTCCCACTAGCTATTTATTTTATGTGTGGTAATATATATGTTTCAGTGCTACTCTCTCAATTCATCCCACCCACTCCTCCCCCTGCTGTGTCCAGAAGTCTGTTCTCTGTATCTGCATCTCTATTCCTGCCCTGCAAGTATGTTCATCAGTACCTTTTTTCCAGATTCCATAGATACCAGCAGAGCATTTTTAAAAGCCAGGAGTAGGGGGTCTCAGGGTATGAGATCAGCTTGTGGTTGATGTTGAGGTAGTAGGGCAGCGGTGTAGTGGGGTTTAATATTGTCAGTCCTTAGGCACAATAGGTCTCATGCTCATCAAGTATCAATAGTTAATTTCTTCCATTTAGTGATGGTTTTAGCATCTATAAACCAATTCAGGAAGTGTGCATCAGATACTATTATCTAGGTACTTCACAGAGGAGCTAAAGCAGAGGTAATAGGGAAGGGTCTGTCCTGGGAAGGCCCCATAGGGTCCCGCTAAGTTACACTATCTTGTGGATATTGCCAGTGGGCTAGACTTTCTTTCTAGAATGAAATAATAGTGCTACTCTTGGTGCCTTGGGACAATTCCTTTTCCTTCATAATGTTAGGGTGGCCTCGCTACTTGATCTCCCTAACAAGAGTATATTTTAAGGAAACTGCTGACTGTTTATATTTAGGTAATAGGAAGAGATGTTTGAGAGGGAGAAAACAAGCTTCACACCCATGAGGAGTTTATTAACTAGATGTAACAAAGACAACATAAATGTGTCAAGTGAACAATTATATATGGAATCATAGCAACTGGAAGGAATTTATGTGGCTTGTTCACTATTATATCCCCAATGTTTAGACCAGTGACTGGTATATATCAGTCACTTACTGAATATTTGTTGAATACATGATGAATGTCACTTTGCCTTCTGCAGTTTCCAAAAATACATATGACCCACATATACTCACTCTCCACATGGCAACTCTTCAACACATGAAGGCAGGCGCTGCATCGCCTCTAAATCTCCCAGGGTCCAGAGCTATGTAGCTTTCACATCGGTGACATTTTGCATTATTCCCTTAGGCCAATGACTGATCATCCTCATAAGGTGGAGCCAGGACTGGTACCCAGGTGTTCTCACTCCTCATGAATGCTCTCTTTTCTTTCAATCTTGCTTCTTGAACTGTTGAGATTAGAGAGGTTAACATGGAGAGACTGAAGAGTTAGTAGGGAGGAAGAGGATGTACCCAATGGAGAATCTTGGGAACTAGTCTCAGAATTTATTTTCTCCAGTTAACCGGCTTTATCGAGAACCTATTCTGTTCCAGATTTGGTGCAAGTCACTTAAATTGCTTTGCATGGTGGTTAAGAGGCAGACTTGATACCTGGTTTGAATCCCAGGTCTGCTACATCCTCCAGTCCTCAAAATGTTCACATTTTACATATGAAACAACAGAGACCAGTGTAGGTTAAGTTGCACAAGGCCACATAACTAGCAAATGGCAGAGATAGCTCAAGCCTATGCCTCTCTGATGCTCTTTCTACTATACAGAAGAGCCTCGTGGTTAAGAGAAGGGATTTGGCTTTGAGGTCCACACCTTCTGGTGATACGATCTTCAGTGAGTTGCTTAACTTTCTCCGTAGTTGTTTCTATTTCTCAAAATTGTAGAACTCACCTCCTAACTCTATGGTGCACACAAAGCAGCACAATGCCTGGTACATATGAAATAACCACACATGTCAGTTGTGTTTATTATGTCCCTGAGTTGCTGAGATGTAATGGAAAAATGTTTGTGAAAACTCTTCTCGACAGCCGTACAGAAGAACTGCGGTAAAGGTAGGGAAGAGGCTATTGCAACAACCTAGGCTTGAAAGGGTGAGAACTTGGCCTAGGATGCTGGCTTTGGCAGGAGCGCAGGCAAAGAAAGAAAACAATGAGCTCACAGCAGCATGAGTAGAAATAGTGAATGTGGCTGCTAGAAGCTTTAGAATCACACAGATTCTGTCTTCTAGTCTACTCTATAAATTATGTGTGTTTTTAGAGTAATTGTATATTTCATCAAGCATTTTAACATTTATTTTTAAGTGCTACTCAATAAATCTTGGTAAGAACAACAATCCTTACTTTATTTCATGACCCAGGCCTTGAACTTTTAGTCTACTGATGAAATTAATATGAATTATGGACATTTTTTAACCTGATGGTTTTGGAGCTTAAGTCTACTAATTCAGTTAAGACTTTAAAACTCAACTACCATTATAACTAGGCTTCCCTGATAGCTCAGTTGGTAAAGAATTTGCCTGCAATGCAACCATCAACCAGAATTATAACTATCAATCATAACAACCATTGGCCAGAAATCCATGCCTATCAAGTAGAATCATGATGCAACAAAAACTCCGTCAGACACAATAGTCCTAGTCTACAGAGTTTAAGCAGGGAAGAATGATGCCCAGTTATTTGTTAAGAATTGATGGCTAGCTTTTGGCTTTCGCCTAGGAGGAGACCAAGGTGCAGCGTTTTCCATCATTCCAAACCCAGGTTCATCTGACACCAGACACCCCCACCACGCCTCCTGTTTGACCCCAAGGAGATCTACATCTTATACGTGAGGTGCACTGGTAGGGAAGCTGGGCCACATCTGCCCTGGCCCCCAAGGTCAGCCCCCTTAGTCTGTCTCCAAAATAGTTTGGTGGTGACACCTCCAAGGCAATTGATGACTGCAGTTTATACATCTGAGGGAACAATGAAAGACACATATTGTTTTCCCTGAAGCAGAACAAAAGAATTATGAAAGGCTTGGTTTAATCAGGTTGTTTTCTTCTCCTAATACATTAACTCTAGGAATTAATTGGCTAATATTGCCTCTTTAGTAAGACTATGACATAAGCAATACATTATCTGGTACAAGTATGAAAAATAATTGCCACCTGGACTAGGAGAAGAAAACACATTATATAGGGATCATTTGAAATAGGGAATCTATTCTAACCAGACCAAAAGGCCGTTATTAAGGGGTGTCTTGTGAGAGACTGAATACAAAAATAGAGAATGGCCAGACCTTGTGAAAAAAGAACTCTAACCCACAACCTGCAGCCAACCTGCCCAGGAAGCCAACCACTTATCCATAACAGACAGCCCAGGAAAGCAACTCTATCAGAAGTCAGACCTGTATGAAGTCAGATGACTATCTCTGTTACCATCCAGGAAGCTAAATAATGACCTCTGTAACAGTCAGCCCCAAATAGTCAGGACATAATTAATCACTGAGAGCCTCCCTAACTTTTGTCTCTACTTCCAGCTTGGGACCAACCAGAGAAAACCAAATAGGGCCCCCTAACCAATCGCATAGGATGCCCCCCTTCTCGTTGGCTTGCCTACAGCTTCCCCAGGCCAGCAGCCTCCCAACAAGGCACATCTGAAGCCTTCCTTTTCCCACTATAGAGCTTTCCTACTCCTCTGCCTGTCTTTGAGTCTCTGCCAAAATGCTAGTGATGGTAGCTGACTCCCTTGCTTAGAATAAATAGCCTTTGCTTTTCTCATCTGGTTGTTCTTGTATTTATGTCCACAATTGAGAACAAAGAAATAATGGTAAGACTCTCAGTTTTAATAGTATCAATATAAGATCCTTTACCTTTAATATCAGTTGCAGTTGTGGATTGTATAAACAAGGTTACAGACTATGTCCAAATGAGTATTAGCAAACAGCAGAGCAGATGCAGGGAGGGTATAAACAAAGAATATAGAACTTGGATAAAAAGAAGCTACATGGGAAGAGGTGGCAAATAATATGATTCTCTTTCCAGCCGTAGTTCTCTTTTTCCCTTGAGAACAGGTTGCTTCTGCTTCACTATTAGTAACGAGAAAGTGCGTTACATTGACTGTTTGATTTGTTCCCTCCTCCTCTATTTCTTTTGGTTCCTGGGATTGCCTTCTTCAGCCAACTTGATAGGAGCCTTTTGCTTAGAGCAAAATGAGCTGCTTTTTCATCGGGTACTTCAGTAGTCTGCAAGACCAGCTACATAATTTGTAGGCCCTAGTGAAACATGAGAACATGAGGTGCCTGGTTCAAAAAGTATCAAGAATTTCTAGACAGTGATGGGGTAGAGCATTAAACCAAGTATGAGACCCTTCTGAATGCAGGGCACTGCACGACCACTCAGTCACATGGCCGCCCAGGAAGCCAGCCCTGCTAGGCCCAACGATAAATAAATGTTAGGAAACCTTTTTCCCCTTTCTGTTTTGTTTTCTCTTCGCTTTGCTAAGGGAATAATCTCTGAAAAATGCCATCCTTTTTATAACAATTAAACAGAAAGCAGATGAGCAGAATTCTTCCCTTGACCTTTCTATCCCATTAACCCTGGTTTGTATTTTGGAGGGACTCTACTCCTGGGGATAAAAGTCTATTTCCACGTTCCCTCTGGTCTACACTTGCTGCACTCTGCTCACTCTTGAGATTTGAGATCCTAAAACTTAAGCACCTGGGACCTTCAAATGGACTTCCAAGAGGCTGAAAGGTTACATAAAGGCAAAGCTGATGCCTTCTTTTTCAGAATAAGCAGAAATCTGTCAGCGATAGATTAAAAATTAGATACTGGACATTTGTAAACTGGGTTAAATGAATCATTAGACAGCTTGCTATTTGCCAAATATAATAAAAACACACACTGAATAGCAAGTGGCCATGAATATTTAACCACCACATTCCTTTTTTAGTGTACAGTATATTATAGCTATTATGATGTCCATCCAGCAAAGAAGGAATAGTGAAAAAGCACTGCAGACAAAAAAGGGGATTCTTTTCTTTTTACTGTCAAGAGTCAGCTATTTTTTTAATTAGAAAAAAAAATGAACCTATGTTGTCTCATGGTTTTAGAATACCAGCCTTCAGCAACTGAGACCAACCAGATGATGCGTGTAAGTATTGTTATCAAACAAAAAAATCCATTATTCGTCCTCCTCCAGAAAATTTACTGGCATGAGGTTTAGTGAAGATAATTTCAGAGAAGACCTGAAAACTTTTCAGAACAGGGTTTAACTAGGACTATATAAAACTAAATTAAAATGTGATGTTAAATTATATAATATGTAAAACTCAAGCACCTTTGAACTTCAGCCTGACTTTTTTTTATCATCACAAACCTCGAGATTCATGAGATTTGTGATCTAACAAAATTAGTGCATTTTGGACTTATTTTATCTTTGTTTAGGATCTCGGGCCATTGGAGGCTAATGCACTCACAGGACAAGACACCATGGTTTGGTTATGCCTTCCTCAGTTCCATGTTCACACATTCATCCAAAATCAAGTTCAAGTCCTTTTGCAAAACCTTTAAAGGAACTAGTATAGTGAACAGACCAAGGGTATGCTGACAGACTTGAGTGTGAATCCTGTTACTGTCAGCTGCCAGTCTTAGGACCTTGAAAACAATCATATAATCTGTCTGAGCCTCAGTTTTCTCATCTATGAAGCTGGGAAGTAATAGAGTTTTTGGAAGAATTCAGTAAGATAAATAAAGGGCCTGGCATAGAGTGGGTGTCGATGACTCAGTTGCCTTCTCTGATCCTCCCTATCCCAAATCTCATTGCACCTCGCTTTTCCATGGCATGACCCTCCACTTCAGTTTATCCATCACTCACTCACCAGCCCCTGGACACTGTCATCTCACAGTTCCCCTTTTCTTAAATGTTCTCCTCAGACCAGGGTGCCCTTCCCAGCTCTCCTCCCCTAGCTAAATCCTACTCATTCTTAAGATCCAGCCCAAGCCCCATTGCTTCTCTACAGCCCTCCCAGGACCACTCCCCCATGCTTTCCTGAAGCACTGTTATCTGTGTCATAGAGTTAGCAGTCCACTCTGTTATTAAACCTTTCATGCTTGTTTTACTTCCTCAAAGGTGCTGTAAGCTGCTTGGGGGCAAGGATGGACCCTTCTTTCCCTTGTATGATTACAGCGTGACATCCATGACAAGTGCTCATAATAATTACACGCTAAGTATACAAATGAGTACTGTAGCCTATTGCATTTTGTTAAATTATATGTGGATGCCTGGCAGGTTGAAATGTGAGAAAATGACACTGCTGTTTCTTCTCCTTCTGATGCATATTGCTTTTTAAAGTATTATCTGTCCAAGTTTTTTTTTTAACTTACAGTATTTCTTCTCCAATATTTCAATACACCACTTAAAATTTGGCCTGAAAGAAAGTATTAAAGTGTGTGTGTTTCAAATGGAAGAAAAAAGCACCAGCTATGACTAATGTCTTCAATTTATAGTGTATCCAATTTGGAGAAGACCATGCTTTTTCATAAGGTTGCATAACTACTAACAAAAACATTCTCAGCCACAGGATGTGTTTTGGAAGAATTTAGCCCTTTGTTAAACTGGGAAAAATGTAAAAAATCAAGGGCACAGCTTTCTTTGACATACATCTTACCCTACATAGAAAAGACACTCAAATATTTGTCAGATTGAGTAGTGTGTCCTCATAGACTTTTTGATAGTGGACAGAAAGTAGATTGGGACATTCTCTATAAAAATGGCTCATTCTAATTCTAGATACTGTGTTCTTATTAACTATGTAGGTGTTGCCAACGATTGAATATTAGCATCAAGAATTGTTAAAGGGAATGAGTGAAAGATGACGTGTATTTCTACTTCCATCATTCTGGATTAAACAATCAAAACAAAGAGGCCTGCATATTACTCATCTTATAACACTTCGGAGGTATAGTAATGGTGAATAGTTAATCCACTGAATCATGAGTTCTAGAACGCCAGTTAACTTGCTGACTGCAGACATGCTGGAAGTGAGGCCCAGAGGTGGATAATAGATGGCACTGTGATTATCTCTAGTTTACACTATACTTTGGCAGTCTTTTATTTATTTATTTTTAATTGGAGGATAATTACTTTACAATATTGTGTTGTTCTCTGCCATACATCAACGTGAATCAGTCATAGGTATACATATGTCCCCTCCCTCTTGAACCTCGCTCCCCTCTCCCATTCCATCCCACCCTTCTAGGTTGTCACAGAGAGCAGAGTTTGAGCTCCCTGAGCCATACAGCAAATTCCCCACTGGCTGTTACATATGGTAATGTAATGTGTATGTTTCCATATAATGTGCATGTTTCCATGTAATGTGTATGTTTCCATGCTGCTCTCTGGATTCGTCCCACCCTCTCCTTCCTCCTCTGTGTCCACAGTCTGTTCTCTATGTCCGTGTCTCCATTGCTTTGGCAGTCTTTTCTACTTTCACATGTGAGAATATAAAATCTGGGCCAGACCAAGATGTTGTATGAGTCTAACTTAAGAAGGAACTGAACACATTCTCTTTAAAATGCACAAAAACAACACTCTAGAATTTAATAATTCTAATGTATCAATAGTCTGATAGAAAAGTATAAACTTCTGGTTGCACAATTCTTTATTTTTCAGTGTGTAAAAAAAATATCAAAAAGTAACAATATCTGACCCTGTTGTCTATGTCAACCTAATAAGAACAAATTTTAAATTCTAAACTCTTTCTTTCTTATCTTGAGGATTCAGTTTGCAACTGAAATAGATGTGAGAATTAAGATTTATAAAACTGAATTTTGAATCAATCATCAGAAGCAAAAAAAAAAAAAAATGTTCTTAAGGACAGGAATGAATTTTGACATTTTAAATACAAGCTCTGTGTAAAGTTTGGTGATAGAATGTGAGCTCTGAAAAATTGTTATTATGTTGTCATTATGAATTAATGACTATAAAAGAAATCAGTTTTGAGTGGTAATGGCAAATTACAGAGAAAAACTTATGGAATTGCTTTCTATCTCCTGATGTACCTGGAGTATTCATCATAATTCGCTTGATTAAAAAAATCCAAACAGTGGAAAAATACAGAGGCATAGATTTTTTTTTTAATGGATTATATAAATATAAGGCAGCTTTTCTTAGCAACTCGGAATGTTCACCAAAATAGCATTTGTAATGTTAAAAAGCTAAGTGCTTAACAATATGTGAATGAGTAAGTAAATACAATAAATTTAATTAGTGGTTTATGCAATTATTAAAAATTATAAAGACAAAGATTATATCGAAATTTAAAATATAAATGATGTAAGATTTTAAATTTTATGTATGCAAACATTTATGTACAGTATGACTATAAACATGTAAAAATATGTACAAGAGGAAATAATGGGAGGGAATGTATAGAAATAATCACAGAATTTATATTTATGTGGTGAAATTACAGATTTTTCCAAATATCACATAATGTTTTAAATTCTATTTAAAGTTTTAAAAAATTAATTTCTATTTGTAAAGCCCTACAATATGTTGGGATATATATACTGTATGAAATTGCTAATTTTCCGTCATTTCTGACTTAATAATAATTGCAATATTTGGTTAAACCTGGAGAAGGCAATGGCAACCCACTCCAATACTCTTGCCTGGGAAATCCTGTGGACAGAGGAGCCTGGTAGGCTGCAGTCCCTGCAGTCGTGAAGAGTCAGACACGACTGAGTGACTTCCCTTTCACTTTTCACTTTCATGCATTGGAGGAGGAAATGGCAACCCACTCCAGTGTTCTTGCCTGGAGAATCCCAGGGACGGGGGAGCCTGGTGGGCTGCCGTCTATGGGGTCGCACAGAGTTGGACACGACTGAAGCGACTTAGCAACAGCAGCAGCAATACTGTATTATCATTGTATAGCTAACAAACTGAATCCTTTTTTGGAATAAAAGTTGCTAATTTCTATTTTAAATGTTCATTAAGCTTCTAAATAAAGTCTAACTTTTTGAAAAATTTTAGTGAGATAAATTACTTGAAAATCACATTTGCAACTACAACTTGAAAATACAAAAGTTTTTGACATTTTTAAGAAAAGTTCAAACTGTTCTGAATTGATGCAGAGCCATTGCCATTGCATCTATTTTTTCATCTTTGAAATTGTGTCATGTGTATTTTTTAATTATTCAATGACCAGTAAAAGTAAAACAGTCATAATTTAATGGGTAAATTTGCTTCTAACCTGTGCTGAAATGACATTTAAATTGCTTCATACTCTGTAATTACTAGGGATAATTAGTCCTCTAAATATTACTGTAATGAAAACCGTGGGCTTAATGAACTGTACAAATTCAAACCAAATAGAATCTTTACTTCTTTGCTGAATATTTAAGTTCAGCATAAAAATTGTTTAACGATTGGTTAAAATTTTTTAAAAATAGTTTAAGGCAAGCTGGGCCATAAAAGTATGAAGCAAAATTAAAGGTATTCATAGGAATTTGTCATAGCAATCATAGAAAAAGGTCAGTCAACCTGGATTTGAGGGGAAGGCAGACTTCACCTTTGCTATACAACTGCTATTTTAGTATTTAATATTAAGGATCATTGTTTCTGAAATTTCAGAGAAGCATTTTATAGTCTCTTATGATGTATTTGTTAATAACTGCAGAAATATGGACTACTTGAAGAAAGAGACAATAGAGTCTGTGTGTGTGTGTGTGTGTGTGAGTGGGTAATGTTTATAATTGTATCAACACCAAGCACAATGCCTGGCACATGGTAGATAATCGATAAAAGTTTAATAAATAAATACCTGAGTTGGTTGAACAAGTATATTAGAAACAAAAGTACAGAGAAAGTGCTTGTAGAGAGGTCATTTGTAGACCTTCACCTTGGTTGCTAAGTCCTATTTTCAGTAACTTGGATAGAATTATATGAAATGTATTAAACGGATGCTTTAGATCATACAAATTTGGTGGGACTCATCAATGACATAAAGAGGCTATGTTATCTCAAACTTGGAATGATGAGTTAAAGGCTGAATGATGAAATTTCAAAGCAATAAATGCAAAGTCCTCTATTTAAGATTAAAAATAAAACACCAGTCTCACAGATACAGGTTGACAGTGACTGGACTTGATAGTAAGTTATGTGTTAGGAACTGGAGAATTCATGTGACCACGCACTTAACCTGACCCAACAGTGCTTTCTAAAAACTTGTAGTTAGGAACTGCCCTGGTGGTCTAGTGTCTAAGACTGTGCTCCCAATGCAGGGGACCAGGTTTGATCCCTAGTCAGGAATCTAGATCCAACATGCTCCAACTAAGATTTAAGATTCCTCATGCTCCAATTAAGACCTGGTACAGCCAAATACGTTAAATAAAGAAAGAAAGAAATATTTTTTAAAAAACTTGTGGTTAAAAAAACAAAATTTACCATCTTAACTTTTTCTAAGTATATAGCATGGTAGTGTTACTATATGCACAGTTGTGCAGTAGATCCCCAGAATTTTCCATCTTGCAAAACCGAAACTCTACACCCATTGAAAAACACCACCCACTTCCCGCTCCACCTCCAGCCTGTGGTGACCACAATTATGTTTTCTGTTTGTAAAAGTTTGACTCCTTTGGACACTTCATGTTAGAGGAATCATATAGTTGTCTTTTTGTGACTGGCGTATTTAACTTAGCAGAATGTCCTCAAGGTTCGTCCATGTTATAGCATGTGACAGAATTTCCTTCTTTTTTAATGTTGGATTAAATTCCATTGTAAATATATACCATATTTTGTTTATTTGTACATCAGTGGACGTTTGAGTTGCTTCCATCTCTTGGCTATTGTGAATAATGCTGCAATAAATATGGGTGTATACATATCTCTTCAAGATTCTATTTTTAATTCTTCTGTATATTTATCCAGAAGTAGAATTGCTGTATCATATGGTAATCCTATGCTTCATCTTTTGAGGAACCTCCGTATTGTTTTCCATAGTGGATATACCATTTTACATTTTCTTTTTTTTTTCTCATTATTTTCTCTTTATTAGAAAGTATTTTTTTATGGCTTCCCCTGAAAAAAAATGCAAACAGGTTTTAACCCTAAAAGTTAAGGGTAACATAGGCATCCTTATCTAGGAGTGATATGCTTATTTAAAGAAAGAAGTATACTTTAATCTATTCATCCACAATCACTCTAACCATTTTACATTTTCACCACCAATCCATAGAAGTTCCAAGTTCTCCACATCCTTGCCAACACCTGTTATTTTCTGTTTTGTTTTTTTTAATAATGGTCATTCCAACATAAATGAGGTGGTATCTGGTCATGGTTTTGCTTTGCGTTACCCAGATGGTTAGTGATAAATAGCATCTTTTCATCTATTTTTTGGCCATTTGTATATCTTCTTTGGAGAATTATCTATTCAAGTTCTTTGTCATTTTAAACCAGATTGGTTTTTTTGTTGTTGTTAAGTTTTATAAGTTATTTATTTATTCTGCATATTAATCCCTTATCAGATATATGATTTATAAATATTTTCTTTCATTCCATAGATTGCCTTTTTTCTCTGTTGATTGTTTCTTTTGATGTGCAGAAGTTTTTAAGTTCAATTTGCTTTCATTTGTCTATTTTTGCTTTAACTGCCTGTACTTTTGTTGTCATATCCAAGAAATCATTGCCAAATCCAATTTTGTGTAGATTTTCCCTCGTGTTTCCCTTTAAAAGTATTACAGTCTCAGTTGTTACTTTAGGTCTTCATTCCATCTTGAGTTAATTTTTATATATGTAAGGTTAGGGTCCTAAGACTGATTTTTAATTTTGAAAATTTTTAGATTTTTTTACAGCGTTAACAATATTATCATTCAAATAGAAATAAGTCAACTTAAACTCATTTGGACTTTAAAACAAAAGTAACAAAAGAACATATAGTTGATTTGTTATGGTAAGGATGTCAGGAGTTTTAGTGCATGTTTGTTACAAAAATGGGCATTGCAATCAGACCAGCCTGAGTTTGAATCCCAAGGCACTACCTTTTGTGGGCATTTTAGGCAAGTTCTTGATCATGACTTTTTGTGAGTGAGAAAATGGAGTTTCTCCCATAAAGGGATCCAGTGCAGCCTCACCAGTTCTTGACAGGTTTGAATGATATAATGTGCTCATAGTGTCTGAAATATAAAAAAGCATGTTTTTAACAGTAAGTTGGCTTTTATTATTATTATCATCACATGTTGATTTATTTAAGAATTTTAGTTCCTTCTGACTACCTCAAGATTTAGAATTTATTTAAGAAAAAAACTGTTGAACTTTGAGAACGTCAAATTAGAAGGTCTAATTTTGCTTGATTCTGGATATGTGATGGGAAGAATTTTACAGAAAATGCTCCCAGAAATTCTCTGTTTAAATGTTACTTGCTCTGAAAATGTAACTCTCTACAAATTGGTTAGGACTATGCTTTCATAATACTCTGGCTTGATGGCTCATCTATTTAACACTTTCATGGGGATGTCTGTAACTTGTATCCACCCTTATTCTGGAAATTCATTTTTTCCTGGGGAATTGTCTCTCCCTGCCACATGCAATCTTGATGGGATTATTAGTGAAGCTACCTGGTACTCCCTGGCCAAGTAATGGGGATGTGATCAATCTTGACCAATCAGATTCTTCTGGAATTTGCACTGCGAGTGATTGACACAATGTTGGGAAATGATGGGACAGATTTATTCCAACTGTGATGCCCTGAAGAGGCTCTCTATTCTTTCTGTTCTCTGGATCCTTGGAGTTATTCAAGTTTCTTTTTCTTTTGAGGTCCTGCTTCCTCACCTTTTCCTTAAGTTTTAAGAGCTGCCTCATACACATACACACACACACACACACACACACACACACAATTTCCCCTAAGACAGCAGATTATCCTATGTTACTTACACCCTAAGAGCCTGAATGGATTCAGCACTTATCCTCCCCTAGCATCATGTTTCTTGGTATGGGAACTGTGAAAATTACAACAATGCATTGCCAATGCAGAGACCCAAAAGTTGTTTAATTAGGAGAAACCATTCACAGTCTTATATTTTATTAATAATCAGTTCAGTTCAGTTCAGTCGCTCAGTCGTGTCTGACTCTTTGCGACCCCATGAATCGCAGCACACCAGGCCTCCCTGTCCATCACCAACTCCTGGAGTTTACCCAAACTCATGTCCATTGAGTTGGTGATGCCATCCAACCATCTTATCCTCTGTAATCCCCTTCTCCTGCCTTCACTCTTTCCCAGCATCAGGGTCTTTTCAAATGAGTCAGTTCTTCTCATCAGGTGGCCAAAGTATTGGAGTTTCAGCTTCAACATCAGTCCTTCCAATGAACACTCAGGACTGATCTCCTTTAGGATGGACTGGTTGGATCTCCTTGCAGTCCAAGGGACTCTCAAAAGTCTTCTCCAACACCACAGTTCAAAAGCATCAATTTTTCGGCGCTTAGCTTTCTTTATAGTCCAATTCTCACATCCATACGTGACTACTGGAAAAACCATAGCCTTAATTAGATGGAACTTTGCTGGCAAAGTAACATCTCTGCTTTTTAATATGCTGCCTAGGTTGGTTATAACTTTCCTTCCAAGGAGTAGGATGTTCTATATTTGGCTAATTTTTTGGTCAGCTTCGTGATACTTTAAATTGAAACAATTAAAAAACATTTAAAATTGTGTGACTCTTGCCGATCCCTGGATTCTCCCCTTCCCCCCTATACATGTCTCCTCCTTTACCAGAAAGATAACAAGAGTAACCAGCTGAGCAGTTGCAGAGCCTATGAAGTTCTTACATCAGCTGTCCTGGTCTACAGCTTTTTACAAGCTTTTGTTCTCTTAGGGGAGGGCTCTCCAGAAGTTCTCTTCTTCTTTCCATATAGTTAGCCAAAGCCAAGAGGGTCTTTTCCTTTGATGTTGCCCCTCCTGTCAATCCAAAGAAGCTATTTATTCTTATTATAAAATCCAGTGAAATACTCAGCCTTGCCTTACAGAGGGTAGTGTGTATCTCTGAAGACCTCTGCGCATGGTGTAACCCAGTTTTGCCATCAGAAGATTTCCCTGGAGCATGACTGCACAATGACTATTGTAAATAAACTATATGACCTATTCTGGTTCATCAGTTTATTCATGTATTCACTCACTTAAGAAATATTATTATTATTGAGAGTCCACCTTGCTCCTGCACTCTGTACTAGGCATTCAGGATAGAATGGTGAGCAAAAATGGAAAAGGATCATTTATCATGGAGCTGACTGTCCTCTCAGAGAAAAAGGACAATGACAAGCTGTATTAAAGGACATACAGGAAATATTCTCAGTGCTGTGACATCGTAATAGGTGACCCCTCCTAGTTTCAGCAGTCTAGGAATGTATATCCAGGAAAGAGGATTGGTAAATATGCTAACTTCCAAATACCTGGGTTCTGTATCATACTAGGATAATAGTTGCTCTTATGACCTTAGGCACCTCACTGAGCCTGACTTGACCTCATTTACTTCACCTATAAAATGAGAAGTTTTAGACTGGGTGATCTCTAGGTCCTTTCTATTTCTAACATAGCTTTTTAAAAATGTTATTCTTATTAGTAGCTTTGTTGAGGTATACTTTATCCATTGTATATACTTTATATATATTTCACAAAACTCATTCATTTTCAGTGTATGATTAAATGACTTTTAGCATATTTACAAAGCTGTGCAGCCATCATCACAGTCTGATTTTAGAATATTTTCATCACCAGAAAAAGAAATCTCATGTCCATTTAGTCACTTTCCATTCCCACCCCCAGTCCTAGGGGAACCACTAAAGTATTTTCTGCCTCTACAGATTTGCTGTTTTAGATATTCAGCATAAATGGAATCCTGTAATATGTGTTCTTTTGTGCCTGACTTCGAACAAGATGTTTTTGAAATTCATCCATGTTGTAAGGATCATCCATGTTGAAATGTATCAGTACTTTGATTTTTTTTATTGGTGAATGATATTTCATTGTTCCATTTTTTTAATCCAGTCACCATTGATGGACATATGTGTGATTTCCACTTTTTGACTATTGTGAATAATATTGCTATGAGCATTTACACATGAGTCCTTGTGAGGACATTTGTTTTCTTCTTGGCGGATACCTAGGAATAGAATTTCAGGGTCATGTAGTAACTTTATATTTAACATTTCAAGAAACTACCGGTTTTCCAAATGGTTGTACCACTTACGTTACTATCAGCAATGTATGAAGGGTATAATTTCTCCATATTCTCACCAACACTAGTTATTGTCTGTCTGATTGATTACAGTCATTCTGGGGAGTGTGATGTAGTATCTCATTGTGATTTTGATGTGCATTTCCCTAATGGTTAATAATTGGAGAAGGCGATGGCACTCTACTCCAGTACTCTTGCCTGGAAAATCCCATGGACGGAGGAGACTGGTAGGCTGCAGTCCATGGGGTCATGAAGAGTCAGACAGGACTGAGTGACTTCACTTTCACTTTTCACTTTCATTCATTGGAGAAGGAAATGGCAACCCACTCCAGTGTTCTTGCCTGGAGAATCCCAGGGACGGGGGAGCCTGGTGGGCTGCCGTCTATGGGGTTGCACAGAGTTGGACACGACTGAAGCGACTTAGCAGCAGCAGCAGCAATGATTAATAATATTGATCATTTTTTCATATATTTAGTGGTTATTTATATATTTTCTTTAGAGAAATGTCTATTCAAATTCTTTGCTCATTTTTAGATTTAGTTGTATTTTTATTATTGAGTTGTAAGACCTTTAATATATTCTAGATATATGTCTGTCCCTCATTGGCTATATAATTTGCAAATATTTTATCTAATTCTGTAGGTTGTCTTTTATAATTTTCCTGATAGTGTATTGTTTTATTAAATCTAATTTATCAATTTTTCTTTTGTTGCTTTCCTAATCCAAGGTCATGAAGATATTCTCCTATGTTTTTAAAAGTTTTAATTTTATCTCTTACATTTAGATTTTGATCCATTTCAAGCTAATTTTTGTATATGGTATGAGGAAAGGGTTCAAATTCATTTTTTTGCTTGTGCATATCCAACTGTCTCAGCACAATTTGTTGAGAAGACTATTCTTTTTCTACTGGTTTTTCTTGTTACTTTTGTCAAAAGTCAATTGACCATAGATGTATATATGGGGGTGCTTAATTCTATCCCAATGATCTTTACACCAGAATCACATTGTCTTGATTACTGTAGATTTGTAGTAAGTTTTAAAGCTGGAAAGTGTGAATTCTCCAATCTTTTTCATCTTTTTCAGGATTGTTTTGGCTATTCTGGGCCCTTGTAATTCCATATGAATTTTAAGGCCAGGTTGTCAATTTCTGCCCCCTCAAAATGTAGGCATTTTAGAGACAGAAAGTTATAATTGTGGTTTCCAGGGCCTGGGGGAGGATAAATGGGGAGTTATTGTTCAATAGGTATAGAATTCAAGTTTTATAAGATGCTAAGCATACTGGAGATGAGTGTGGTAATGGTAGAATAAAATTATGAATATATTTAATACCACTGCCCTAAACATTTAAAAATGGTTAATTTTATGTTATGTGTGTACTTTACCACAATTTTTTTAAACTGAGGAAAAAATCCAGAAAGTATCAATAGAATAGTGGTTTCCAGGGCTGGGAGTGTGGGGATAGAAGCAGGAAATTGTTCAATGGATATAAAATTTCAACTTTGCAAGTTGAAAAAAATCCTAGAGATCTGTTACACAACAGTGTATATACAGTTAACTCTCAGTTCAGTTCAGTTCAGTTGCTCAGTTGTGTCCGACTCTTCACAACCCCATGAATCGCAGCGCGCCAGGCCTCCCTGTCCATCACAAACTCCCAGAGTTCACTCAGACTCACGTCCATTGAGTCAGTGATGCCATCCAGCCATCTCATCCTCTGTCGTCCCCTTCTCCTCCTGCCCCCAATCCCTCCCAGCATCAGAGTCTTTTCCAATGAGTCAACTCTTCACATGAGGTGGCCAAAGTACTGGAGTTTCAGCTTTAGCATCATTCCCTCCAAAGAAATCCCAGGGCTGATCTCCTTCAGAATGGACTGGTTAGATCTCCTTGCAGTCCAAGGGACTCCCAAGAGTCTTTTCCAACACTACAGTTCAGAAGCATCAATTCTTCGGCGCTCAGCCTTCTTCACAGTCCAACTCTCACATCCATACATGACCACTGGAAAAACCATAGCCTTGACTAGATGGACCTTTGTTGGCAAAGTAATGTCTCTGCTTTTGAATATGCTATTTAGGTTGGTCATAACTTTCTTTCCAAGGAGTAAGCATCTTTTAATTTCATGGCTGCAGTCACCATCTGCAGTGATTTTGGAGCCCCCCAAAATAAAATCTGACACTGTTTCCACTGTTTCCCCGTCTATTTCCCATGAAGTGATGGGGCCAGATGCATGATCTTCATTTTCTGAATGTTGAGCTTTAAGCCAACTTTTTCACTCTCCACTTTCACTTTCATCAAGAGACTTTTTAGTT
>NW_011495072.1:7292639-7305353 GCF_000754665.1 Bison bison bison | reverse complement strand
TTTCTTCCAGTCCAGTGTTTCTCATGATGTACTCTGCATATAAGTTAAATAAGCAGGGTGACAATATACAGCCTTGACGTATTCCTTTTCCTGTTTGGAACCAGTCTGTTGTTCCATGTCCAGTTCTAACTGTTGCTTCCTGACCTGCATACAGATTTCTCAAGAGGCAGGTCAGGTGGTCTGGTATTCCCATCTCCAACTGGAGACTTTAAAATGGTTAAGATGGAACAAAATTTATTAGGCAATTCATTATCACTGAATCACTCTGCTATACACCAGAAACTAGCCCAGCACTGTAAATCAACTATCTTCAATAAAATATATTTTAAAAAAGATTAGACAATTCATGTTTCCAAGAAAGAGACATCTTCAAATGTTGTTATCAAAGAAACTGATGCATCCTCGCAGATTACTCCCTTGGTATTATCTCCATGTGAAAAGAATAACAGAAATAAAATTCATATGGTGTGTGAAACTTAAGGCTCTGTGGAGACTCAGGCACCAGGCCCGGAGAAGAAAATGGCAACCCACTCCTGCACTCTTGCCTGGAGAATCCCTTGGACAGAGGAGCCTGGTGGGCTACAGTCCATGGGGTCACGGAGAGTTGGACATAATTGAGGTGACTTAGCATGCATGCAGGCACTAGATCTGAAGTGACCTAATCAGGAGTAGGTGTTATATGTTGTTGTTCAGCCGCTAAGTCATGTCCAACTCTTTTCATCCCAGAACTGTTATATATTGTCAGTGCCATATTAATGAAGAGAATGAACAAATTCAAAATGGTAAAATATCATGACTTTGTCTACATGTATCTAAATACAAAATAGCAATTTGCTTTCCTTTTTAGGTACTGGTGTATTAAAAACTGTTGAATGAGCAGCCTCTTTCATCTCAACCAGGAGTTTTACATATTTTCTTTTTCTGTAGGAATGGCTTCTTAGGTAGTAAGGTTTGCATTTTTTAAAAGAGGTTTAAAACTTCACCTAGTTTGAAAGAGGAACTCCTTCAATATTTAGAAACTACATTTCAGCATTTGAATCATTTGCAGCTTTCGTTACCTCCTCAATTTAATTGCAAACACCTTCAACAGAGTGATAGCAAACTAATTAGCAATTCCTTTTCCTTAAAAAAAAAATACTCCTAATCAAGGTAGATAATCATTTTTGATTAAACAACAGCCAGAGTTATCAAATGTAAATTTGCAATTGATTACAGAAAAAATATAGAATGTGCTTTTCCTCTTTAACGGTAAAGCATTATTTCTTCTCCACTCAGTTATATTTAGTTTCTAAGATTAATTTAGGCTGATCCATCTCTTTGGATGGTGTACTCACTAGGAATGTCTATATTATTTCCCAGAAGAATTATCCCTATGCAAATAAAATATCCAGATGTAAAATATGCATGTGATAAGAAATCTGGCAGTTGCCCAAATATTTTAATAATCTGGATGCTGCTAACCTACTATATTTCAGTCTTTCAAATCCTTTAGGGAATAATAAGGTCATAGAGAATATCTAGACCTAAAAGCCTCAAAGCTGACTGTCTCATCTAGAAAAGAATTCAGTTTTTCATCCATTTATTCATTCATCCAGTAAAAATGTAATAAGAACCTACCATGTTCTGAATACCAACCAAGGCCCTGGACTCAAAGAGTGGACAAGACACAGTTCCTGCCCGTAGGGAAGTTCACCTGCTGATAGGGAAGACAGGCAAACTAACAGGCAATTGCAAATAAACAGGACATGTGCTCCCAGTGGGAAATTAGCAAAGTAAGTCAGATTATTATGATATTGGTGGAGTTAGGAAGCCCAGAAAGAAGTGCAGTGTTAGTTTAGCCCTGAAGGACAGTAAGAGAAACAAAGATCAACATATGCAGAGTTTCAGAGGTGAGAAAAAGGATATCTTTGAGAAGACCTGAAGTTCAGCATGTCTGGAATACAAACGAGAAGAAAAAATGGTGAGAGAAGATTTGAAATGGTAAAGAAAGGACAATTTTATGAAGAACAGAATGCACCTTCTGAAGAAATTTGTGTGCCATTCTGAATGCTTCCCTGGTGGCTCAGATGGTAAAGAACCCACCTGTGGAAGACCTGAGTTCCTTCCCTGGGTTGGGAAGACCCCTAGAAAAGGGAACAATTACCCACTGCAGTATTCTTGCCTGAAGAATTACATGGAAGAGGAGTCCATGGAAGAGGGCGACAGTCCATTGGGTCACAAAGATTTGAACATGACTGAGCGACTTTCACTCTCACCGAGAGCAACAAAGACCTACTATACGATCCCTTTTAGTAAATTTCTTATTATTCACACAAATTAAACTTGTCTTTTGGGTCCCATATGTACTATACTGGGTTGCAAACTAGATCTGTCTCTGGTTCAAAAAATGCTGGTTAAAGACAGAATATGGGGACAGTTAAATGTTGCTCTCAAAGGTGCACTTAATGTCAGTTTATATGAATAGAAGATACAGGAATGAAGAAAGCAGGGTAACCCCCAGACTTGAAACTGTCTTCCGAAATGTAATAGGAAAAATGACAAATAATAAGATTAACTGTATTAATCCATAACAGGGATAGAATTTGAAACAGTTTTTAAAAGAGATTCTCCTTGGACAAATGGTAAGACATTTCCCCCATGTTAAAATCAAAACAAAAAATTCAACAGGAAACCCCCATCTTAAATTACCAACGGGCAGCTACATTGCTTTGGGAAAACACAAATTCTAATCCCAGTGGCAAGATGTATTGTCAAAATAGCAAGACTGTACTCGTAGGCAACACAAGTGCACCGAGTTTTAAATCCTGATTCTGCCACTTTCTGTCACTTTCGCCTCTCATTCCTCACGTCTGGTTTTTCCCCAGTGCTGTTGTGCGAAAAACAAGCTGTCTTCACATCAGATTCTAGAAGTGGGACTTTAAAAAAAGCAGCTGATGACATAGATCCTTTGATTATATGTAGGGAGATAAGTAAACAGCTTATTATTTTAGCTGAGCAAAAAATTTTAGTATAGAGCATGTTCTTTTCCACACAAATGACAACAGTGAAAATGGGTTTCAGGATGTCATCGTGGCTACAATATCCTGAGAACGATGGACTAGGAAAGCATTCTGTCAGATTTACTGTAAAAATAGCCCAGTGTCTAGATGGATGATTGATGACAGACAGATGGATATTGACTCAGTGCAATAACCATGTAATAAATGCCTACTATGCTCAGAGGGAATACAAAAGGCAATAAGAAGCATGTGGTATGTAACCCTCAGTGGGGCGGCAACCATATCCTATTATCAATTTGGCTTTGAAAAGATTAAGTAAAGTATCTATAGAACTGAATGCTAAGGCAGAAATTTTCTGGTACAGGAGAGGTTCAATCTAAGCATTGTGAAGGGTGTAGGATCACTTTTCGTCAGAGGGTTCAAAATGGTTTTATGGAGGAAGATGCATTTGAGATGGTTTTTGAAAGATGGGAAGAATTTTTATCAGAGGGGTACATGCATTTCAAATAAAGGAAGAGCTTGGGTTTTGGAAACAGATGAATGGGTTCATATTGAGATCTGTCACTTAATAGCTATGTGATTTAGGAATGCCTATAACTCCCTATAACAATATTTTTGTCTGTTAAAATTGGGTAATAGTTCTTACCTCATTCTGTTGTTCAACTGATGAAGCGTGAAGTGCTTAATGCAGTGCCTGGATGTAGTGCCCTATACATTGTAGCTATTACTGCGATTACTAAAAGCAGAAAATCTCACAAAAGGGGGAAAGTATATAGTCTGTACTAGTTGAAGGGGAGAACACTAAAGACTGGAGTTAAATGTTCTGATCATGTTATAGGCAATTTTGGATGTCAGGCTGAGGAGTCTGAGCTCACACCAGTAAGCAAACAAATCTTTGATTTTGCCTTCTTCCCCTCCTTCTCCTTATTCTTCTCTTCCCCTCTCCCTTTCCTTCCCTCCCCCTTCATTTTATTTCTTCTTCTTTTTTCTTTTTTTTTCTTTCTAGATCAAAATTGACTTTTACATTAAATAAGCCATACGTGGAGTAAAAAATGGGTTCAGAGTAGGAGAATGAGAGACTTGCATCAAGATGACTAGTTGGTATGCATAAAAATAATTTGGAGAAAGAAAGGAGTTCCTAAGTGTGGTGCAGTAGGAAAGGATATGAAAGATAGGGAGTTGCTCTTAGGCCTTTGAAATACTGAGCATAGTAGGGTCATTGTGGAGACATGGAGACACAAGTTGGAGGAACAATGGCTTAGGAAAGAAAATGGGGAGCAGACCCTACCCCCAGCCCACTGAGTCAACAGGAGGTAGGGAAAGGAACAGGGTCGAGAAAGAATTGCAAGGGAGGCCCTGGAATCTTAAGACTGAATACATTTTCCCACAGTATGTTGGTTGGAAACAAAAGTCAGAGGTGTTGGGGGTGAGGGAGAAAGGGCAAGTGAAGGGAATCTAGACTAAGACAAGGCTGAGCTACTAATGGGTGATTTGGTGGAAAGAGATAAGGATGGGGAGGCATGTGCCCACATTAGTGAAACAGCAGCATCAAAGCTACCAAGATTGTTAAAAGGATGTGTTAGAACCGGGAAGGGGGTCCTGTCAATGCAGTAGAATTTAGTCAACAGAGAAGTTTGCAACTCACTTGCCCTAGGGTTCCAACTACTTTATTTGTATCCACGAAATTCCTTCCTCTAGAGATAGATGGTAGACATGATTAGATGGCTGATTCACAGTTTCGGCTGGTCTGGGTCCCACCTTTGTTGAATCCCTTCACTGGAGTTATGATGTCATTCACCAGTCTGCTTTCAACTCTCTAGAGACTGCTTTAGGTTTTCTAAGTTGTTCCACTTCTCTTGCAAATGAGGTCAGAAATAGAAGCCACTAAACACCTCAACAACATGAGAAGATAGAAAAGGAGTGGCCCCTAGAGAAATAGGTCAGTAGATAACAGACACCAAGAGGTAATAGATATTTGCTGTAGAATCAGGTCATTTGTGAGAACCCACGTTGAACCAACAGGAAAGACACTTAGTAAATTTGCTCACAACTCCTCAGAACCTATTAGTGATGTAAAACCCTGGACATCACAGAATTCTCCAATGTATGAACCCTGAATTCTGGTGCATACTGTAGTGACAGACATCTGTAGAAAGAAAGGGATAAGAAAATGACTTTCTGTATATTTTAATTAATAGGAATGAAATAGATTTTATGTATCAAGCACTGTGTTAGATTCTGGAGATACGAAATATTTGTAAGTAAGAAATTGTCTCCATTCTTTGTAGCTTCCATTCTGCTGGGCTTCCTTGCCAAATGCAGAGAGAGAGAGCAGAAAGAAAATCACCACCAATATAAGCAAAGTTACCTTTAAAGAAAGAAAAACATGGAACCCATGAAGAACCAGGCCCTGCATCAAATACAGATCAAGGAGTACTAGGTTTACAGTGAAGCAGAACTGCTCTCTTAGAAGCAGGAATGTTTTGCATGTAAGGAAATATATCCACATGGAGAGCTGCTTTTTAAGGTGACACAAATGAGTCTTAATGTAAGGAAAATCAGGCACATCTTGTTGGAGATAGCAGCTATTTGGCATTTCAACAACTGAACAGAAGTTCTGAAGTTCTTCTTGCCTGCAAGGTAAATACTGCCATTCTCTGCACCGGGCACAGCAGGCGTTGTCCTAGAGCCCATCCTAAAGAGCAGAGCCAGCAACACCAGTGAGTTCAAGTCTTTGAGGCCAACTTTCTGGTGGAGGCTTGCCCTATTGCCCAGGTGACAGGGGAGGGAGGGAGGGAGGAAAACGAAGGAAGGATGGTGAGCTTTTTCCCCCTTGTCCTCAGAAGTCTTTTCTCCCTCCCATTATGCTTGAGCACAGGGAGCATCAGATAGGAAGAAAGCTTTTGGAAAACAAACAGCCTGTCTTTCAGTATCCTACCCTCTTTGGGGGGTCAGGCTCTAAGGAATCCTGATGTCCTGACATTCTGTACTTTTGATTGTCACTGTTTGTCCTGGTCCAAAGAGACGTTGCTCCTTCACTGTATCTCTACTGAGAATCAGGTAACATTTGTTACTTGAATCCACAGCAAAATAAGGCTTGTTATTGCAACACTTTACCTAGTGGCAAACTCAATGAGTTTGTGATTTTCAGGAGGTATCTGTAATCCTCTCAGCACAGTGATGAATGAATCTTTCAATAATGGATGTGATATGAAAGCATTCTTCTTGATACATATGCAGAAAACACAGTAGTTCTTGAAATTTTTCCTTGAAAAAAAAAAATATAGGTTAACCCATGATATTAGTGTTTGCAAATGTATGACAAGGATTAAAATCCATTAAGAGTAGTGGTAAAAGGTAAACCGGTAATAAGGAGCAAAATTCACTTATAGGACTATTAAAATTAATCAAGAAGAAATTTTACAATAAGAATGTAAACTAGCCTCCCAAAGGCAGTAATAAAATTATATTCTTGTAAACATTCAAGAATAGTTAGTCATGGTATCATGAATATTCAGCAAGGACAATCCATCACCGAGGAAACAAGGATGGGATGGAGAATGCTATGACCTAGTCTTCTGATCTTCAGTTTTAGGATTGTATCAGCTTTTAAAATGGCATCTCCTTTGCTCACATTTAAAAGAAGTCAGCAGCCAAATTCTACTCAAAACCAAAGCAAAACAAAAAACTTGAAACGCTCAGATATTCTTTCAGAGGGTACATGTAGGCTGCAACCTTGTTATCACTATCCAACAAAGCATAGCTCTCCCCAGAGGGTAACAGTAGTTTAGGACTTTACACTGATAAGAGGATATAACTTTTCCTGAGAAAAGCATAAACACAGAAATTACTTGTATTTAAATGGAATCACGATACAGTGCAATGAATTTGTGTTATCTTGGCACTGTTTCCAAAGCTTTCGATTTTCTTCAAGATTTCTGTCTTCTGTCTTAAAATTGCTTTTTCCTATACACCAAACAGCATCGTTAACCAGTGCTCCTGGATAGAATGCAGCACAAGACAGCAATGGCAGAGAGTGTCTGTCTGCTGTGTGTCAGTGGCAGAAGAACTGAGATTTTAAAAAATAAACTCTTTATTTTGCAAATCTAATATTTACAGAAAAGTTTCAGAGATACTACAAAGTTGTCATACCCTTCACCCGGCTTCCCTTATTGTTAACACCTTCCATTTCCACAGTGCATTTGTTAAATCTAAGAAACCAATGTTAGCACATTACTATTAGCTGAACAAATGACACCCCACTCCAGTACTCTTGCCTGGAAAATCCCATGGATGGAGGAGCCTGGGGGGCTGCTGTCTATGGGGTCGCACAGAGTCGAACACGACTAAAGTGACTTAGCAGAGCAGAGAGACTTTGTTTGGATTACACCAGTTTTCTGTCCATGTCCTCTTTCTGATTGAGGATCCAATCCAGGGAACGACATTGCACTTAGCTTTCATGTATGCACTGTCTCTTTTCATTGTGACAGTTTCTCAATCTTTTCTTGTTTTCTAATCTTGATGGCTTGGGGAGTTTTGGCCAGGCATTCTGTAGAGTGCCCCTTGGTTTGGCTTCATCTGACTTTTTTAAATGATTAAACCGGAGATACAGGTTTTGGAAAAGAGTCCCACAGAGGTGAAGTGTTCTTCAGTGATCCTTACAACATCTCTGAAGCTGTTAATCTTCATCACTTGGTTAGGATGATGTTTGCTGAGTTGCTCCACTGTAACGTTACTATTTTCCCCTTTCCATACTCTATTCTTTGAAAGCAAGTCATTAAATCTAGCCCACATTCACAGGGAGAACGGGGTTTGTTTTGCGAATACATTCTTTATATGAAAAATTTGAATGTAATATAGCTCCTATCTTTCATTCAAATTCAATTCAATAAACTTTTAGGATACCACGAAGAGAAATATTTCAGAGATTTATATAGCAACAATTGTAATGCCTAGAAGTAGCGGTGGGTATTACCATCTTATGGAAAGACACAAACCTTAATCCTTGTAATGATTATAGATACTAAGAGATTGTTATCTTTACCTTACCTGAGTTGTTATTAAAACAATTGCTTATTTTTCTAAGCTCTTTTTAGCATCTGATGAAATCCTCATATGAATTTTCTTCTGAGATTGAACATGCTACAATGCAAATTGTACACAAGCTCAAAATTCATCTTCATAAAATCGTACTCTGGGGTCACACAACATGCAAATGCACAAGCCAAGAAAGCTGTTTGTCTGCATAAATGAATTACTCTCTTTCAGTGGTCAAGTATTAATAAATTTTCTCAGAGGCATCCAGCTTACTAAATAGCTTGCTACCTTACGTGTAAAGGCTTTCTGGTTTATCATTTTCATTAGGATCTCTGGCTTCAAGCCATCTTTCAAAGTGTTTTTATTTTCAATTACTGGTTGTTGTTTTTTTCCATTCTACTGCCTTTCCTTAACTTTTGAGTAATATTTGAGTTGGCACAACTTACATAGCAGGCAACAAGATGAAAATGTGTTCTGTTTAATTTAAAGGAATTATGTGACCATCTTGCAGATCTGTAATTAAGGTCTTAGATTAGTTACATTTTCCTAATTTGGTATTTTTATCTATCTTTTCCTCATCAAATTACGTCATTATAAAGATATAGTTATAGCAATTAGAAATGCAAATAAACAAGATAAATTTTTTTACTCAGGTTTTATTTACTCTTTTTTGCCCCAACATTTACTGATATCTTAAGACAATATGCTAGATGTTGGGGGAGGAGAAATGATGAAAGTTTACTATCTAGTAAAGAAGCTCAAATGTGTATAAAATTTATAAGAAAGAAAACATTACAGAGAAGAGGTACAAATAAAAAAGTATCAAAAACAGAAAGCAGTGAGAAGCCATGGGAGGTTTTTAATAAGCAAATGACAAAACCAGAGATGTATTAATGCTTTAGAAAAATTAATTCAGTAGCATTGTATTGGATGAGTTATAGTGGTAGGAATAAACAGAAGGAGGGTGGAGAGGGGAGAGGCTGGGGCAAAGAGATGAATAGGAAACTATTAATTTTAAAGAGATCACATGAACTAGGGTTGGCAGTAGAAATAAAGAAAAGATGTGGATCCAAGAAATACTGCAAAGGCAAAACTAAGTCATGGCTACCAACTGAATATGGGGAATGAGGGATGGGAAAGATTCAAATGAAATTTTGATTCTTCAAGAAAGGAAATGTGGGGCCAGCAATAAAAACATAGAAGGAGCATTTTCTACTTTTTATTTGTATTCCTTTGCAACATTTTTTTTCACAACGTATTCTATATGCATTGAAAGCTAGCCTACTACATTAGAAGATTTTCTTGTCTTTATGTTTCTCTTATGATTCACTCATTATAGCAGCCTCTACTTCTTTCTAGAATAAGTTGCAATATAAATAAATGAATATGCATTCATTATACTTGATTATATAATTGTGCTTCCCTCTCAGCAAATGTCTCAAGGTAGTAATGTAATGGCTTCTCATCATAACTAGAATCTAGGCTTTTTTTTTTTGAAGGAATTTTTTTTGTTATTCTTTTTTATTAATTTTTTTTATTGAAGGATAATTGCTTTACAGAATTTTGTTTTTTTCTGTCAAACCTCAACATGAATCAGTCATAGATACACATATATCCCCTCGCTTTTGAAGCTGAAGGAATATTTTTTAGTTATATTGTGTTTATTATACATTTTATAACATTTAATGATTTCTTAGCGTTAAGAAGTAGCTTTAGGGAATTCCCTGGTGGTCCAGTGGTCAGGCCTCTTCCATGGAAGGGGGCACAGGTTTAATCTCTGGTCAGAGAACTAAGATCCCACATGACATACAGAATAGCCATAAATAAATAAACAAATAAAGATTTTTTTTTTAAAGTAGCTTCCGACAGAAAGGAATTTTCTCATTTTAATTTGGAGTCAGACTAATAAGTATCCTATTTTCTTTTAAACAAGTATTAGTGACATTTTTCAGGAACCAAGCCATGATTGATACTTATCCCTTTTAAATCAAATTGCTTCTCATTTCTGTGCTAACATGGTATGAAATTTTTAATATCAGTGATAACAACACAAGCACCACTAACACTTACTGAGCATTCATTATGTTCAGGGCATTGTTCCAAGTGTCTTTAACTCCTCAGAGTAACCCTTTGTGGTAGGTGCTTTTAGAATCTCATTTTACAGACAAGATACAAAGAATTAAAGTAACCTATACAAGTTTACATGATAAGTAACTATAGGAACCAGAATTTGAACTCACGCAGTCTGCTTGACAGCTCTGTCCTCCCCACGTTGCCTGTGTGTAAAAGTCAAGTTAGCCCAGCCTTACACGTCTCTTAAATTTTCCTGAAGTTGGGTCTATTTCAGTAGGGAAAAGAAAAAAGCCTCTAATGGCCACTGGCATTCTCAGAAACCTTAATCATCAAGAGTCTGCAAAAACATAATTCCCTACCCACCAAGACATTTGATTCAATAATTTTAAAATACTTACTTCCTGTGGATAGCTATAGGAAAGAAGAGTTCTTTATGTGTATTTAATCTGAAAGTAATAGAAAGGGAAAATAAATGAGGATGAGTTGATTTTCAAGCAATAAAGCTATTCGAGCGTTAGAAAGGTAAATCAGATGTCTGAGTTTCATTACCACAGCAAAGTGGAATTCTGGGTGATGTGAGTCCATTGTTTTGGAATGAGGAATGGGAGGGTCAAAAGAGGAGGCTTTGTGGAAACATCGATCTTAGTAAAGGTTTTCCAGGATGGAATGTTGACAGCTCTCCTCATGGATACCTGGAAGGAACATAAATCATTCTCTAAATTCAAAAATATGAAAGCATGGAATTATTTCTGAAGATACTGAAGTCTGGAAGTATATTTCATCAGAAACTCATTTACCAAATGCCTTTATGGAAAATCTCTTCATAGATCACATATGCTGAAAAGATTACCTAACATATCAAAAATTCATCAAGTAAATGGGCCCTGAATCATGGGATCTTCATCTTTTATGCTTTTTTGCTTATTTTGTGCAGTTTACTGAGTTTAGACCATGAACCCAAGCAAAGTTAACACACTCATACTTGTGTACACACTCACACACACACAAACACACATGAATTATGTTTCTGAATTTTGGACAACATTAGGTAACTTAAGATGATTTTCCCAGTGGAACAAGATTAAATCTTTATTTCTAGTTTTTATTTCAATTTAAAATATACCCCTTTATTAAATCGGATATGTCTGACACTTTTTTCCTCCAAGGTTCCTAAAAGCTAAACAACTTTAAATGAAAATTATATTTTATTGAATATATACACAAACACAGAACAGGTTTAAAAATGGAAGTATTGCTCTATTATTTATCTGGAGTCAGTCCTACTTAGAGATATCTAATTCTTTTGGCATTTTGCACATGGATCAAAGGTCATATTACTTTGAAAGTAGGAACTTCTCCATCTAAAGCTGCCAAAGGATTTCATCCCAAGATAAATTTTATCCAAATTCCCAACTTTGCTATTTTCTGCAGTTCTCAAGAGGAGAGTGTTGAGGGATGGCAGAGTGGAGCCTTGTGTATTTTGGAAATTGCTTTAAAAGTGATGGACTCACGAATTAAATAAAACCAGTGAAGTGTCTTGCAGAGTCTTGTTCTAGGACAGTTAGTGGAGTACAAAAGCTGGTCTCTGCATCACCAAAGAACTTGCTAGAAATGAAAAATCTCAGGCTGCACCAGATCTTCTGAATCAGAAATTCTAGGAGTGGAGTCTGGCAATCTGGTATTTATTAACTCGTTCAGGTGATTCTGCTTAATGCAAAAGTTTTGGGGCCACCAGACTAGAATCATCTATATCAGAATCACCTGGGGTGCTTTTTGTAGAAAAAAAAAAAAAAGCCTGCAGGTTAAAGCTTTCTACCCCACACTAGAATCTCTAATGGTGAAACCTGGGAATCCATGAGTTCAACAAGTTTTCCAGGTGATTCTTATGCATGCTCACATCTGTGGATCATTGAACCAGTAGATAAATCACTTGACGAGTTTGTGGGTGTAATCTCAAGCAGCTTTCTCTAGAGGCATCCTCATGCGCTGGGAAGAGCACTAGCTTTAGCGCTGTGCAAACTTAACTTTGATTTCCAGGTACGCCTTCTACTGCTTATGTGATTTTTGACCAGTTATGCAAACTTTCTGTTTCCTCTGCCTTATCTATAAAATGGGAATAATTATACCTAGCTTGTTCTGTTTTTGAGAGGGTTATGTAAGATGGGGTATATACTCTGCATAGTGTCTCTTACACTTTAACAGAGATGAATCTCTTTCTTTTCTATACATCCTTCTGTTAAAGATGTTCTAGCTCATTCCTGGAGAAGGCAATGGCACCCCACTCTAGTACTCTTGCCTGGAAAATCCCATGGACGGAGGAGCCTGGTAGGCTGCAACCCATGGGGTTGCTGAGGGTCAGACACAACTGAGCGACTTCACTTTCACTTTTCACTTTCATGCATTCAGTTCAGTTCAGTCGCTCAGTCGTGTCCGACTCTTTGTGACCCCATGAATTGCAGCACGCCAGGCCTCCCTGTCCATCACCGACTCCCGGAGTTCACCCAGACTCAAATGTCCATTGAGTCAGTGATGCCATCCAGCCATCTCATCCTCTGTCGTCCCCTTCTCTTCCTGCCCCCAATCCCTCCCAGCGTCAGGGTCTTTT
>NW_011495072.1:7277013-7292238 GCF_000754665.1 Bison bison bison | reverse complement strand
CCATGAAGTGATGGGACCAGATGCCATGATCTTCGTTCTCTGAATGTTGAGCTTTAAGCCACCTTTTTCACTCTCCACTTTCACTTTCATCAAGAGGCTTTTTAGTTCCTCTTCACTTTCTGCCATAAGGGTGGTGTCATCTGCATATCTGAGGTTATTGATATTTCTCCCGGCAATTTTGATTCCAGCTTGTGCTTCTTCCAGCCCAGCATTTCATGCATTGGAGAAGGAAATGGCAACCCACTCCAGTGTTCTTGCCTGGAGAATCCCAGGGACAGGGGAGCGTGGTGGGCTGCTGTCTATCGGGTCGCACAGAGTCGGATACGACTGAAGTGATTAGCAGCAGCTCATTCCTGTTATGGTGCCTGGTAGTTTGCTCAGTAATGTTTGCCAAATAGACGCAAGGCCCAGTGCAAAATTTGGGAATTAGAGTCTTATCTCCACCACTTATTAGCTATGAGATCATGAGCGAGTTATCTGACCACTCTGTGCTTCAGTTTCAGTATCTTTAAAATGGGGATAAAAATAGGGTTTACCTTCTAGGCTTCCAGTGAGGATTAACTGAGTTAATACATGTAAAGCACTTAAAAGCTGTGTCTGGAACACTGCAATTCTCAATTATTATTAAAAGAGAAAAATTCCTTACAAATGTACTTCTAAGCTTCGAAGGGTTTTACTCTCAGAGAAATAATGCGATATATTCAATGATTTTCCCCCAAGCATTTAGACATAATGTCGCAGGCTCTGTGTGAGGCCTTGGGGACACATAGACTCTGTTCTCATGGAGCACGGAGACTGGAGGGAACGTCAGACATTAATCACATAATCATGTAAATGAGTATGTAATGACAAAAATGAGAAACGGGTGCGGGTGCATAGGGAAGAACAGCTTGTGTGGCTGGGGCTCAGGGAGCCAAGGGGAAGAAGATGGAGCAAGGTGAGCCGTGGGTGAGAGGAGAGGGGAGGCCAGATCAAGCAGGCCCATCACCCAGTGTGGTGCATTTCCAGGAGAACAGAAAGTCTTGCAAAGATTAAGCCAGAAGGTGACGTTAACAGGTATGTATTTCAGAAGATTGTTGTGGTGAATTCATGGAGATGAGATTGGAGGAGGCCCAGAAGGGTGCAGGGAAGAACAATTAGGAAGTTTTAACAATAGACAAGATATGAGGCTGAGGTGGAATGGAAGCAGCAGAAATGGAGCTTTTTCTTTTTTTGTTGAATTATGTGTTTTATTTGGCTGTGCTGGGTCTTGGTCACTATACATGGGCTTTTCTCTAGTTGCGGTGAGACAGAGCTATTCTCTAGCTGTGGTGCACAGGCTTCTCACTGTGGTGGCTTCTCTTCTTGCTGAGCATGGGCTCAGAGCACTTGGGCTCAGTATTTGTAGCGCCTGGGCTTAGTTGCTCTGACAAAGATTGTGTGGAATCTTCCTGGACCAGGGATCGAGCCCATATTCCCTGCACTGGCAAGCAGATTCTTAACTAATGGACCACCAAGGAAGTCTGGAAATGGAGCTATTTAGAATTTGAGAGCTTTGTTCAAGAGGAAGTGGACAGGATTCAAAGATGATGCAAAATGGGAGGCGAAGCAGCAGGAGGAATCTAGAATGACTACTCTGTGCTGTGAAAGGACTGGATTGGAGGGAGACGACTGTGAGTGTGGCGCGGGATATATTTAGTTTGCCATCCTTGAGAGCTATCCAGATGGAGGAATTGAGTAGCTGCACATACTGTTTTGGGGCTCAGTCAGAGGTCTGGGCCACAGAAACAAATTAGGGAGTCATAGGCTTATGGATTGGAGAAGGCAATGGCAACCCACTCCAGTACTCTTGCCTGGAGAATTCCAGGGACGGTGGAGCCTGGTGGGCTGCCGTCTATGGGGTCGCACAGAGTTGGACACGACTGAAGTGACTTAGCAGCAGCAGCAGGCTGATGGATGGAAACTCTGCCAGGGAACGAATGAAACTGGGAGCGACCATGGAGTGAGGCCTTGGGCCCAGCCCTGCAGGACTCCTGCTCTGGAGGACCAGGGGATAGAGGAAGACAAGCCTGCAAATGAGGCTGATGTGGCAGGATTGTCTGGAAATATTAATTTTTGTTTTCACTCATATTTTCCCCTTTCCTCCCATTTTAAACTGATTGCCTGGTTTATTATTCCTGGTTTCAGGGACCTTGGCAGGGCCTAAGGTAAAAGGATCCTAAAGTTAAAGCATCTTGCAGTTTTTGGTAAAGGTCCAGAAGACAAAGAGAAACCATGAGGCAAGGGGAGAGAGGCCTGAAGGGTCTTGAATTGAAGTCTTCAGCACCCAACCTTAGCAAAAGTCCCAGGACCTTTCAGAGACCTGAGATGCAGCAGAACCTGTGGTCCTGAAGACCCTGGTGGACCTGGGCAAGCATGTTTTGGAGGTAATGAGAATTGATGGCCAGTGAGCAGAAGGCCCTCTCCCGTACACTAGGGATATAAATAAATGCTTCCAGATCTTTGGCCAGTTCTCTGATGGGAAACTCCAAAAATAAAAAGTTTAAATTTTTCACCAGGCTGGTGGGATAGGGGGCAAAAGTCTGAACTTGGGTTTAAAAGGAGAATAAAATGCGATTATTTCTTGAGCGTTCCCTGATGTGTCCTATTGGAATCTGAGACAAGGGGAAAAATGATGTGCCCTTTGATGCAAGTTTGATTTAATGTTCAAAATTCAATCAATATGACTCATTATATTTATAGAATAAACAATAAAAATTATGCAATCATTTCAAGAGATGTAGAAAGATCATTTGGTAACATTCAACAAACATGGCAGACAGGCCCTGAACCCAGGCACAGCAGGGCTCTGAGTACTACTTTGTGAATTTTTTTCTATTTTTTTGTCTAGTTTTTTAATTGGAAGATAATTGCTGTACGATACTGTGTTGGTTTCTGCCATGCATCAACATGAATCAGCCTTGTGTATACATATGTCACCCGCCTCCCATCACTCTCCCCACCCCTCGAGGTTGTCACAGAACACTGGGCTGAGCTCACTGTGTCACACAGCGAATTCCCACTGGCTATCTAGTTTACATATGGTAATATGTTTCCATGCTATTGCAATTCATCCCACCCTCTCCTTCCCCCATTATGCCCACAAGTCTGTTCTCAGTCTCTGCATCTCCATTGCTGCCCTGCAAATAGATTCATCAATACTATCTTTCTAGATTCCATGTAATGGAATCTAGAGTATGCAATATCTGTCTTTCTCTTTCTGACTTACTTCACTCTGTATACTGGCTCTAGGTTCATCCACCTCATTAGGACTGACTCAAATGTGTTCTATTTTATAGCTGAATAATATCCATTGTATATATGTATCACAATTTCTGTATCCATTCATCTGTCGACAGACATCTAGGTTGCTTCCACGTTCTAGCTATTGTAAAAATGTTGCGATGAACACTGGGGTACATGCCTCTCTTTCAATTGTGGTTTTCTTAGGGTATGTGCTTAGTAGGGGATTGCTGGGTCATATGGGGTAGTTTTATTCCTAGTTACTTAAGGAATTTCCATACTGTTCTCCATAGTGACTTTGTCAATTTGCATTCCCATCAACAGTGCAAGAGGGTTCCCTTTTCTCCACATCCTCTCCAGCATTTGTTTGTAGATTTTTTAATGATGGCCATTCTGACCAGTGTGAGATAATACTTCATTGTAGTTTTGGTTTCCATTTCTCTAATAGTGAGCTATGTTGAGTATGTTTTCATGTGTTTGTTGACCATCTGTCTGTCGTCTTTGGAGAAAGTCTGTTTATGTCTTCTGCCGATTTTTGCATTGGGTTGTTTGTTTTTCTGGTGTTGAGCTGCATGAGCTGGTTGTTGGTTTTAAAGATTAATCCTTTGTCAGTTGTTTCATTTGCCATTATTTTCTCCCATTCTGAGGGTTGTCTTTTAATGTTGTTTATGGTTTCCTTTGCTATGCAAAAGCGCCCTTAGCTTTAAAGGAAGCAAACTTGCCAATAATATTTTTGAACTCTACTACTTTGATTATCTTACTTTTCAAATGAGATAACAGAATTGCCATGTTAAAATTTCTTTTGACCAGTTGACAATCTTAAATGAGTTTTAATTAACTTGAAGTCAAATCATAATTCTTTTGAGGGGGAATATTTGCATTTTTTTTTCTTTGCTTTTTTCCTTTATTTTTAATAGAAGGATAATTGTTGTATTTCTGCCATACATCAATTTGGATCAGCCATAGATGTACATATGTCCCCTCCCTCTTGAGCTACCCTCCCACCTCCCACCCCATCCCACTCTCTAGGTTGTCACAGAGCATTGTGACAGAGTTCTCAGTAAATCCCCACTGGCTCTCTGTTTTACATTTGTTAGTGTATATGTTTCCATGCTACTCTTTCCATTCGTTCAACTCTCTCCTCCCCACCCACCCTGTGTCCATGAGTCTGTTCACCATGTCTGCGTCTCCACTGCTGCCCTGTATATAGGTTCCTCAGTATCATCTTTTTAGAGTGCATTAATATGACATTTGTATATGATATTTGTTTTTCTGGCTGACTTCACTCTGTATAAGAGGCTCTGTATTCATCCACATAATCATTTCTTTTTTGGTATGAATATATTTAAACTTAAAAATATGTTACTACATTTACTTTTCAAATTTTCAATACTTTCCCAACATTCTAATGTTCAGGAAACAAACTGTTACAAAATACATAATAGCCTGTTGATAGAGGCATGCATTTTTTCCTTTGCCTCAGGCTCCAACCTGAATCGGCATAGCACTGGCCTTAGTTAAAATTTTTTTATTTTGCTCAATGTGGATTTTTTGGCATTAATTGAATTTTTTTAAATCTTGCATTAAATGTTATTTCTTATTTATGGAGTTATTTGTCACCCCTTTAAATTTTGCACCTGAGTGAGTGAGTCTGGATGTCTCGCTTACCTCATCCTGCTTGGGCCCTATTTCTTGAACACCTAACTATGGACTCAGAATCATTCCTCCCACATAGAAAAGAAGTAATCATGTAAGAAGAGATCCAGAAAGTGTAGTGTCATTAAAAAGGAGTATTTCCAAAAGGGAGAGGATCAGAGAGGAGTTTCAAAAGCCTGAAACATTTGTTGAGTGGCCTGAGGGTGGTTGCAGCTTAGTGTAAGCCTAGGTGGTTTGATGGGGGTGGAATTGGGCTGAGACCATTGAGGAATGAGTAACAAGCAGGGAAATTGCAACTTTGACTGTGGACAGATCTTCCAGGAAGTTTGGTTCAAGAACAGAATGATAGGCAGTAACTGGAGAGCGGGGGGTGGGGTGGTGGGGGGGAGGGAATGACGGAGGTGGTTGTATTGTGAGGGAGAAGGTTAAAATATGAGAGGAACTATGGTCAGTAGTCGGAGAAGGCTGTGAGAAAACTGAAAGGAGATAGACGGGATCCTTACCACAGATGAAAGACTTGGCATTAAACAGGAAGTGAAAAGTCTCTCCTGTTGCAGCATGAAGGGAGAAGGTGCGCAGTGTGGATGTAGGTGGGTTTTAAAATTTGATAACAGGAATTATCTGCTGGAGATAGTGAAGGACAGGGAAGCCTGGTGTGCTGCAGTCCATGGGGTCACAAAGAGTTGGACACGACAGTGACTGAACAACAGGAAATTGAGGAGGCTCCTTCTGAAGGCCTCGATTTTCTCTACTGAGAGGGAGACAAAGTCCTGAAGAGAAGCCAGTGGTAGGACACTGGACATTGTGGGGAAGAGGAAGGTTTCAGAGCCGTATCGAGGGACTTAACTCGTGGCTGGAAGGCAGGACTCATCAAAGCTCCCCTGCATCCCAGTAGGTAAATGATGCTGCTTCTACGCTATGGAATTTTATGCAGTTATAAAAAACATGAAGAAATACTCCAGAGGAGAGCTTATCGATGTCCTATATCTCTAGGATATACTAATTAAAAAGAAAAAAGATATAGTGCATCTAGTATAATACCTTTTGTATAGGACAGAAGAAATATAGGAATATAGTATATAGTTAGCTTATATTTACATTAAGAAACAGAAAGAAGAGATAAATAACTAATAAAAAGTGACCTGGAGAAAGCAGGGGCTGGCTTCCCAGGTGGTGCTAGTGGTAAGGAACCCACCGGCCAATGCAGGAGACTTAAGAGATGCGGATTCAATCCCTGGAGAAGGAAGATCCCCTGGAGAAGGAAATGGCAACCCACTCCAGTATTCTTGCCTGGAGAATCCCATGGACAGAGGAGCCTGGTGGGCTACAGTCCAAGGGTCACAAAGAGTCAGACATGACTGAAGTAACTTAACACGCACTCATGAGAAACAAGGTGAAGGGGGATGGATGGCAAAGAGGCTCAATATTGAACCTTCTTTATTTTTGAATCATGCAAATATCTTACCTATTAAAAAAAAATAATGTGAAAAGTGAAGTTCCTATACAAATAAGTATTCATACTGAACTCAGAATCTTTTTGCAAGTTCAAGCTATCAGGCATCCTAATGTTTTAAAATGGTTATTCTGTCAATAGGCTTATTGCATTTCTACATCCTTCTGGAAAGGTGTTGTTAAGGATCATCAGGGTCATAAGAAAAGGGAGTTATTATTGCTTTCACACTTGAAGCTGGTTAGTTCTTTCTCCCACTGTCTGGAGTACATGGAGGTCACCCCAGGTTCTTCCTCTAATGCTCCTTACCTCATCTACTCCCTCTCAGTCAGTGATCTTGTTCCCTCTCCCAGCTCCAACTTAGAAACATCTCTTCCGAATTCTAGACCTGAAATCACATAGCCAGATCAACATGGTATACCACTTAGGGTCTCAACAGGAAACAGATGGCATATGCAAATTGGGATAATTCCAGGAGGGATTATTTACCAAGAGACTATTTACAAAGGTTTGGGGGCAGAGGAACTGTAGGGGGCTAGTGAGAGCTGGGCTTTCACTGGCTCTAAATCCCTAGGGGTGAGGAGATGGAGCAGTTTCTAAAACCTAGAGTGGTGGAGAGCAGACTGCCTTGAGAGAATAGTAATTGGGTTTCCTGATAGTTAAAACGGTAAAGAATCTGTCTACAATGCAAGAGACCTGGGTTTGATTCCTGGGTCAAGCAGATCCCTGGAGAAGGGAATGGCAACCCACTCTAGTATTCTTGGCTGGAGAATTCCATGGACAGAGGAGTGTGGGAGGCTACAGTCCATGGGGTTACAAAGAACTGGACACAGAACTGAGCAACTAACACTTTCACCCAGGGATGCAAGCAGCTCAAAGTGGTCTTATTGGTTAAAAACAAACAAACTAGAGAAGTAAATACCCAGACCTTACTCTCTTCCTTCCTTCCTACCTCCTGCTCAATTCCACATTGGCCAAACTCAAAAGCTAGAGGAAATGGCAGGCTGTGGATATTGTTCTTCAGATCTGTATCCCTGGAGCCCAGGGCAGAGTAGGGGAAGATGAAACGCGGATCTGGAGGGGGAATTCCCCAGCGGTCCAGTGGTTAGGACTCCGTGCCGCCTCTGCAGGGGGCACAGGTTCGATCCCTGGTCAGAGAACTGGGATCCCATATGCTGAGTGGTGCAGCCAAAAAAAAAAAAAAAAACCCGATCTGGAGGGGCAAACCAAAACATGGTTTGGTTGATGTCAAACTCAATATTTTCCAAAGCAACCACATAGACTTTCATTTGTTAGCATGACCTGACTTTTCCTCTGGATTCCTTAGTTACTTTGTCATTCCCGACTCCACCGCTCTTGCCCTGTGGGTGCACATATAGGAACACACACAGTCTTTTCTTTTCTACTAGATTGTGAACTCCTGGAGGCAGGGCCCTTGAACCTGGACTCCACAAATGCTGCATGAAGAGGAACAACATCTAGCATTTACTGGGCACTTTCCATATTAAGATGACTTCATTTGGATTGTCTCAAATAATCCCTCAAAGCCTCCATAAGGTGGATCCTATTATTATTCCCACTTTATAGATTAATAAATTGGGGCTGAGAGAGGTTAAGTAACGAATGCAAGGTCACATTTTTAAAAAGAGGACACAGGACTCAGGAATTACCCTGAAGCACTACAACCTTCCCTCTGCCTTTCCCGTTTGAGGTTGAATCAACCACCCACAAGGACAGCAGTGCTTTGCCTGAGGGCAAAAGCAGGCCAGTGTTGGCCAAACAGCAGACTTCAGAGACAGAAAGGGTTGGAGGTAGGTCTTGAACTTGCTGAATTTTGATGGCAGAAGGGAAAAGGATGTGCCAGGCAAGAGGGCCAAGGAACTGCTGGGAGAGATGTCTGTGGGCTTGTGTAGAGAAGAACTTGACCAGATCAAAGAAATAGAATATTCAGAACCAAAGAAGTAAGATTGAGAAGGATGGAGGGGAATCTGGATTTGAAGTGATGGAGCTGCTGAACCTCCCCTAGAGGAGGATAATGAAAGTGGTATTTTGGGAAGAGTCCACTTACAAAGTATGTAGGATGAATTGGAAATGGAGGATCATGTGCTGATGGAGGGACCAGCTGGAAAGCTGTTCTAATGGTCTGTGGATGAATCAGAGAAGGCTGGACAAGAATGAGGCAATGGAAATGAGAAATAAACTTTAGATACAATAAATATTTCAAAGCAAAAAACCCACCCACAGCACTTGTTGATGCATTGCTATGCATATGAAAGACTTGTTTTTGTTTTAGTTGCTAAGTCCTATCTGACTCTTTGAGACCCTATGGACTGTAGCTCCCAGGCTCCTCTGTTCATGGGATTTCTCAGGCAAGAATATTGGAATGGGTTGCCATTTCCTTCTCCAGGGGATCTTCCCAACCCAGGAATCAAACTTCTATCTCCTGCACTGGCAGGCACATTCTTTACCACTGAGCCACTTGGGAAGCCCTGAAAAAGGCCTGGACTTCAGTTAAAATGACTTTAATGTTTAGCCTTTCCAGTGATCTCACCATTGATCAAGAAGCTGGCGTTGGGTGAGAGAGAGAGGAGAAAATGAGTTCAATTTTAGACATACTGAGTTTGCTGTGAGGTACTGACTGACCTGTTAGTCACTCCCAATTTTGCCCATTTAAAGGTGTAGGTCTTCCTGTCCTAAAAGGGACAAGAGTGGTGGGTCATATATCAATTTTTTTAATTCCTATTGTTCCGATTTTCCCGATTTTTACCTTCTAAGAAACTTGTTTCTTAACTTTTCACCTTTTCAATTTTGCTCTCTATTAATTTTCAGTACACATCTAGCCTCGAACACATCTAGTCCTGCTGTGATATGTGTGCTGGGGCGGGAAGTAGGGTATAGCTTTGGGTATCATAACACACCAGGGTACTGAAGCCCTGTGATTCAGGACTAACATGCTGGGGCTCTAATTGATAATATTTTCTGCTTCACAGTAGCTGGGCTGAATTGCACAGACTTGGAGGGGTAAATGAAAACAAGTGTTTTATGGAACAACAGGCAAACCATTTTAATCTATAACTACTATGATTATGTTTCCGGCTTCCTTGTCTACAACAGAACGTAAATGGTGTCTATGAGCCATATACCGACATTTCCTTTTATGTTTGCAAATAACACTGCAAATGATATTATATCCTTGCTCTAGCTCACAGGAGACTTAAAGGGCTGAGTTGACAAAGCAGGAAAGCTAAATCATTTATGGGAATATAGACAACCAGATTTTCACCACCACTGCTGGAATATGAGAAAAGTTCGTAGAAACCATAAATACTGATTTTTCTGGTCACAAAGACTGAAAGATGAATACCTTAAAAAAAAAAAAGGAAGAATAAAGACTTTTCTGAATTGCCCATCAAGTTTTTCCATCCCTAACATATATGGGTGAACTTATTGTTTAACCTTAAAAATAAGAATTATATATAAATGCTCCTAGAGTTTGATTATGAACATATCCATTGAATTTACAGTTTATTTTAAAACTTCAACTGAGAACAAAGACTAAGTGTATTAGCAGATATCTGCAGATACTTATGTTGTTTGGAATAGAACAGCAGCATAAATAAAGGACTTAAAAAGATGACAGGACAAGTTTCCACTAATGGGTCATAAAAACAGGTAAAGAGGAAAGAACTACAGTTCTGCCTGACAGATTTATGCTACAAAATAGCCTTTTTTCTTCTAAAGTATAGTACACTAACTTCATAAATTACCCTGTCCTGGGACTCTGTTTATTTGATTAGTTATGCTGGTTTATGCAGCAAAACTGCTCAAATAAGAAGGCTTTGGTGGTGGTGTTGTTGTTTTAGTATAATTAATGCTAGAACCCTCTTTCACTTTCAGAAGTGTCTGGATTTAGACAAAATACAGTTACCTATACATAGGTATCATGGGTGTAATATGCATTTAAGAAAAAAAGCCAGAGCTCTTAACTTTAATTCAAAAATTATATATTTCCTTCCTATGTGCCAGGAATGATGTTTGAGCTACAAAGATGAAGATAATTGTCCTTGCCTAAATGGAGCTTGTGTAATACAATCAGAAAACTGCCCTTAGTAAAAGTACAATAAATACAGGTTAGTTCTTTCCTGGGTAACAACTGTGTGTGTGTGTGTGTGTGTGTATGCTCAGCTGTGTCAGACTCTTTGTGATCCCACAGCCTGCAGCCTGCCAGGCTCCTCTGTCCATGGGATTTCCCAGGAAGGAATACTGGAGAGCGGGTTGCCATTTCCTTCTTCAGAGGATATTCCCAACCCAGGGATCGCAGCCGCATCTCTTGCACTGGCAGGTGGTTTCTTTACCACTGTGCCACCTGGGTGACAGCAATACAGTGGCCAACTGAACATGTTGTTGTTGGGTCAGCCAGAACAGTATAATGGTAAGAGTGGGCACCTTGTTTTCTTGCTTATAAAGTGAGGGGCTCTAGTACCTCACTTTTTTTTTAAACTATGATGGGTCTTTGTTGTTGCACAAAGATTTTCTCTGGTTGTGGAGAGTGGGGGCTAGTTTCCAGTTGTAGTGTGAGGGCTTCTCATTGTGGTGGCTTTTCTTGTTGTGGAGCATGGGCTCTAGGGCATGTGGGCTTCAGTAGTTGCGGTCCCCAAGCTTTAGAGCAGAGGCCCAACAGTTCTGGCTCATGGGCTTAGCTGTCCCTCAAGGCATATGGGATTGTCCCGGTTCAGGGATTAAACCCATGTCTCCTGGACTTCCCTGCTGTCTCAGACGGTAAAGTGTCTGTCTACAATGTGGGAGACCTGGGTTCGATCCCTGGGTCAGGAAGATCCCCTGGAGAAGGAAATGGCTATCCACTCCAGTGCTATTGCCTGGAAAATCCCATGGACAGAGGAGCCTGGTAGGCTACAGTCCATGGGGTCGCAAAGAGTCGGACACAACTGAACGACTTCACTTTCACTTCACTACTGCATTGGCAGGCAGACTCTTTACCACTTAGCCACCAGGGAAGCCCTGGTACTTCACTCTGAAACAGTAATTTCTTTCCAGTGGTGGTTTTGAAGTTTGGGAATTTTCTATTTGTTTAGGGAGGTGGCGGGGGAGGCAGGGAACCTAAGTGAGTTTGTTACTAAATTGCCTGAGTTCAAATTCTGGCTCCATCACATGATGGCTGAATGGTCTTGGGATCCTTACTTATTCCCCTTTACTCTTTGGTGTCTCTATCTATAAAAATGAGTAAATCGACTATAGTAGTAGAGTAGTAGAAACTATCTCATTTGTGTCCAACTCTTTGTGACTCCATAGACTGTAGCCTGCCAGACTCCTCTGTCCATGGAATTTTCTAGGCAGGAATACTGGAGTGGGTTACCATTCCTACTCCACGGGATCTCCCCAACCCAGAGATCCAATCCACATCTCTTATGTCTCCTACATTGGCAGGCGAATTCTTTACCTCTAGTGCCCCTTGGGAAAAATTTAAAAACCTACTTCATAGAGTTGTTGCCAGAATTGAAGAGTTAATGCGTGTAAGGACTGAGAACAGTGCTGGTGTACACTTCTTATGGTTTAGGTATTATTTAAACACACACATGTTCAGTATTTGTCACGTGTGGTGGGGAGAAAAAAATTAAGAATCACTGCTTTAAAGGTTAGAAAAATCTTGGCTCCCATGGTGTTAAGGGAATAGTGCTACTTTGTTAAGGCTTAGACTACAGGACAAAAATGTCCCTCAAGCAGAAAGGAGGTGTTATTTATTACTTAACATCTTGCTAAGATGTATGAAAATGAAATGAAGGTGCCATTGTAGAATATGCTAAGTTCTATCCAGTAAGAACTGGCTGGAAATTTTTACTTAAAACATTCACAAAGAACCTGAATATCTCCTAAATTGAAGGATCCTCAGGAGAAGGGTTACCTACTGGGTGGTGGTGGTTCAGTCGCTCAGTCGTGTCCTACTCTTTGAGACCGCACGGACTGCAGCACACCAGGCTTCCCTATCCTTCACCGGAGCTTGTTCAAACTCATGTCCATTGAGTCGGTGATGCCATCCAACCATCTCATCTCTGTTGTCCCCTTCTTCTCCTGCCTTCAATCTTTCCCAGCATCAGGGTCTTTTCCAACGAGTCAGCTCTTTGCATCAGGTAGTCAAAGTATTGGAGTTTCAGCTTCAGCATCAGTCCTTCCAATGAATATTCAGGACTGACTTCCTTTAGGATGGACTGGTTGGATCTCCTTGCAGTCCAAGGGACTCTCAAGACTCTTCTCCAACACCACAGCTTGAAAGCATCAATTCTTCAGCACTCAGCTTTCATTATAGTCCAACTCTCACATCCATACATGACTACTGGAAAAACCATAGCTTTGACTAGATGGACCTTTGTTAGTAAACTAATGTCTCTGCTTTTTAATACACTGTCTAGGTTTGTCATAGCTTTTCTTCCAAGAAGCAAGCATCTTTTAGTTTCATGGCTGCAGTCACCATCTGCAGTGATTTTGGAGCCCAAGAAAATGAAAGTCTGTCACTGTTTCCCCATCTATTTGCCTACTAGGGCAAGATTTTAACACTGACAGATCTGTTTTGTTTTAAAAAGCAGATTCATTTTTAGACCGCTTACATATTTTCGTTTACTTAATGCTGTTTTTAATATCTTCTCCACAAGTCTCAAGATGGTAGCCCCCACAGTAGTCCAGGAATTGCTTCTATATAAAATTGGCTGTTAGCTTAACCTTTATTTCTTAAAATAATTGTTCACCCATTGAAAGGAAACAGAGCACCTTGAAAGATAGGCTGATTTCAGACCTGTGGCAGGAAATTAAGAGGAGTCTGGACATCTTGCTGTGCTGGAAAGCAAGGAAGCTATCAGGAACTAAAGGGTCAGGTCAGAAAGACACAGGAACCAGCCAGGTTAGGATATTGAAACGGGAATAAAAGGAAAGAGAGAGAGCAAATATGACAACCTTGATCATTGTTTAATTTGGGTAACTGTGGGATTCATCTTACTATTCTTTCTTCTATTTGTTTGAATTTTTTCAGTATAATCACATAATTTAGGCCTTCTTTTATGCAAAGCAACACATATGTATTATTAATAAAATTAAGTGACGGATAAAATAAAAAGCATTGATAATTCCATCACATAATTACTGAATTACTGTTAATTTGTTGTGATGCCTTCTCAATAATCTTTACTACATATGTGAGTTAAAAAAAAAAGAATTTCTTCAATTGCTCATTTCTTCAGTGGCCTAAAAGCATCACTTTGGTTATACTATTGCTCTGCTTTCTAATCCATTAGGACTTTCCACAGTTACCAAGGACAGTCAAGCCTCTTTGACATTCAAGGTCTTCCAATATTCTTCCCAGAATTCTTTCTACTACCTTGTCGTCATAGACCCTTCCATCCCTCAATACTCCAGCCCCTCGGGATCCCCTATGTTTGATTTCAGATTGGTTTGTGTATAAATGTCATAATGTATCATCGGAACGAATGCTCAAGAACTTTAAAATAATTTATTTGGGGATTTCAAAGTTTAAGACTCTTGATACGACTAGCAACTTGTCCTGGCACAGAGCTTAATTTTTGTGAAAAGGCCAAGCTATGACATAAGCATTGTGCTGACAGCCATGCAAAGAAATCAAGAGCATGCATCTCAGCCTGTAAGCCATCGTTGGAAAACTAATTTAAGGTGAGTCTGTGCCTCTAAGAGTCACAGCACTTCTGCGATATTTGTTTCTTGTCTCAAGTGGTGTTGGAAGAAGCAATAGTCGACCTCTTGCTGAGTACAGGAGTGTGAGGCTCCCCAAAGGACCAGGGTGTCACACACTTCCAGAACTGGGAATTCGGATTCTAGGAGTAAGCTTGTCCTTGGTTCAGCTAATGCTGAATTCACTGCACTTTGCAACTTGGAGAGGTTATAGTTTTGGTCAGAAAAAATATAATTCCAATGTTTCTAAACTTCAACAGTTCTTGTATGTCAATTATTTTGAGTAGATTTTTTTTTAACAGCTGGAAAGATTCTTATTCATGATAGATGAATATTGTCCTTTTTTTCTTTATACCAAGTTTCTAAAAGTCATCTTTTTTTTTTTTTTCTTTTTTGAGTTTGATTTGTTTTCAGCTAACACAACTTTGGATGAACAGGACTAGGATCCAAGTAAAAACCTAGTAACTATGTTTCTTCCACTTTCTACTGCACAGGTTTGCTAATACTTCAAAGCAAGACATATGATATCCCTCAAAGATTACTTTGAAAAATAGAATATTTGTCCCTTCAATCTGAGTTATGGGATGGAGAAAAGGAGGGGTTGTTTAAGCTTCTGTGTTCCCCAATATCTAAGCAAGCCCATCATGGTAAAATTCTCTTGTAGAGCCTTAGTCACTAGAGGAATTGGAAGACCCTTGTTCTTATATATTTAATTTTTCAGTTACTTAATGATTAGTCTAAAATATATATTTCACTTTGTTGTTGAAAATGGCACAAGTCCATCTCCCTGCATTAGTAGGCAGTAAGTGATTTTTAACTCCTCCAGGTGCACAAATCTGTGAGCTTATGTATTCTCTCAGATAACTGGCTTTCTGTTGTCTCGTGGTCACCACTCAGAACAACTGTTCTCAGTGTAGTGCATCACTGATGCAGAGAGTAAGGGACTGGTTAAATTTCTTAGACTTGGAATATTCCAACTGATTAGTTGGATTTTTTTAGAATACTCAGTGCCTAGTGTCTTTACTTTTTTTGAGACAATTGTGGCAAGTATGTGGGACAAGCTGACACAGCCAGTCGATTCTGAGTTTCTGGGTTTGTTTGTTAAATCTTCTTCAAAAAAAATAAGTCATATATATATATATATAGAT
>NW_011495072.1:7271775-7276913 GCF_000754665.1 Bison bison bison | reverse complement strand
TCTCTCTTACTCTGGTGAATTTTACATGATCATTTTTAAATCAGCAAAGGCTGTAAAACTGTTTTGGTTGTGACAAAAAGATCTAAGCAAAAAGATCATTAAAATTTTTTTTCTAGTTTTATCGTGATAATTGACATACGACATTGTATTAGTTTGTGTACAACATAATGATTTGATATACGCATATATTGTGAAATAATCACCACAGTGATTAACATCTGTCACCCCACATAGTTATGAATTTTTTGTGTGTGATTAAAAACTTGATCTACTCTCCTAGCAACTTGCAAATACGTAATATTATTGTTAACCATACTGTAACTATTATATCCCCATAACTTAGTTATCTTCTATCTGGAAGTTTATACCTTTGACCACCTTCATTCATTTCTTTGACCCCTCACTCACCTCTGGTAACCACCAATCTGCTCTGTTTGTATGAGGTCAAGTTTTTTTTTTTTTTTTTTTTTTTTTTAAGATTCCACATATAAATGAGATTATACAGTACGTCTCTCTGTCTGACCTATTTCAGTAATAGCAGCCAATCTGACACTAAATACATTAAAAAGTAAATTCCTGAGAATTTTCCAAGTTTTACTACCTCTTTTCATTGGCTATTGCTCTATTGTGTGGGTGTGTGTTAGTTGCTTAGTCGTGTCCAACTCTTTGCAACCCCATAGCCTGCAGCCCACCAGGCCTCTCTGTCCATGGGATTCTCCAGGCAAGAACACCAGAGTGGGTTGCCATTTCCTTCTCCAACAGGAACTATAGAAAGAAAGAAAAGGTGAAGTTGCTCAGTCGTGTTCAACTCTTTGCGACCCCATGGACTGAAGCCCACCAGGCTCCTCCATCCATAGAATTTTCCAGGCAAGAGTACTGGAGTGGGTTGCCATTTCCTTCTCCGATTGCTCTATTAATATTCTGTAAAAACTTTGCTAAAATTCACATGAAAATGGCTTCCTTTTGGTATAGATTAACCCCCTAGATCAAGAAAAACACGGCAAGAATGCTCTCTACAAGCCATCCCCAATATGGAAATCAGTTGAGCCTTGAATCTCTTCCAAAACTAATACTGATGACATTTTTGCCAGGTGGTCTTCTCCTAGTAACCTCTTTTTTTCAATTCCAGCTTTTAATTAAAATGTAATTAAACAGAAAGTAAAGCTATTCATTTAAAACATTTTTTTTTTAATTACTGCTGCTAAGTCACTTCAGTCGTGTCCGACTCTGTGTGACCCCATAGACGGCAGCCCACCGGGCTCCCCCGTCCCTGGGATTCTCCAGGCAAGAACACTGGAGTGGGTTGCCATTTCCTTCTCCAATGCATGAAAGTGAAAAGTGAAAGTGAAGTTGCTCAGTCCTGTCGGACTCTTGGCGACCCCATGGACTGCAGCCTATTTTTAATTGCTAGAAGCACCAAAATTGGCACATATAGAGTTGTTGAATTGTCCTAGTGACTTCTAACATGTCTATCTCTAGTTCAGATTTGTAATGTGCTGCTTTGGGATAATAGTGTTTTTCCACCAATGTTGATTTGCCCTGATCTCATCTAGAGTCAGTAAGTACTTGGTAAAGTTTAATTTCTTACTAGAATAGACTATCTCTAAGAACCAGAAAATTCCCTGGCTCAATTATCTCTTGGCCCGAGTTCTCTGGTTTTAAAAGGTTAATCTGAGCTTGGATGAGATTCAGGATTGGTAGAGTAGATTCAGGAGTTTTATTTACTCAGCATCCTCTGTGTCAGACATTGGGCTATGCCACATGGGGCAGGCAGAAACGCAGGTCTTGATTATTTTTCTTTGTCCTCAATTACTTCCTTTCCCTCCCCTCCTCCCTCTTTTTCACTTCACTTCCTTCTCTCCTTTAAACATAGTACTTCTATTTTTCTTCTTTTTTTTTTAAAGTAATACATAGACTTTGTAAAAGTAATAATTTATAGGGCAAAAGGATATTTAGTGAAAAGTGTTTCTCCCTTTCACCCTCCCAGTCTTACTGCCCACAGACAACTACAGCCATTAATTTAACTCTGTGTCCTCCAGAGGATATAGGCCTATAGGAGTGTGTGCAAGTATCTATTATACTCCTCCCCCTTTTTAATCCAAATAGGAAGTACATCTGTATCTTTAAAAATATATATCTTAAGGAGCTTTCCAAAACAGTAGATAAAGTTATAACTTATTCTGCACAATATTCGATTGAATGTATATTTCACATTTCATTTAACCAGCCTCTGTTGTAGACATTTTAACAGCATACAGTGCTGCAATATACTTATTAGTACATAAGTCTTTGAAAATTCCTAGTAATGGAAGTGTACTGAAATTTAAAAAATTCAGATGGTAGCATATTACCCACCAAAATATTCTAATTTATAGAATTTCAGCAAGATCATATTACCAAACCTTTGTTCTTTGCCTATTAGGAGAAAAATGGAATTTTATTGTTGTTTAAAAATTGACACCTTTTCATATAAAGTCAGTTTATTATCTTTCTATAATCTAATTTAGCCTGTCTTTCCAATGGACTACTTATTTTTTTTGCCTAGCTTGCTTATTAATTTATAAGAACTTCCTTTATAAGAAGGAAATCTGCCTTTGTCAATAAATAGTGTAAATATTTGTGCCAGCACTGTATTTTTAAAGTTTGTTTATGGTAATTGTTTTGCCATGCATACTTAAAATTTTTTGTAGTCAAAATTTTTTAATGAAGTATAGTTGATTTACACTGTGTTAGTTTCTGGTGTACAGAGAAGTAATTCAATTGTACGTATGTATACATAGATTCTTTTCCATTGTAGTTTATTACAAGATATTAAATAGAGTTCCCCATGCTATTCAGTAGGACCTTGTTTATTTTATACATCATTTATACCTGCCAATCCCAATCCTAATTTATCCCTCTCTCTCCCTTTCCCCTTTGGTAAGCATACATTTGTTTTCTGTGATGGTGAGCCTGTTTCTGTTTTGTAAATAAGTTCCTTATATTATTTTTTAGATTCCACATAGAAGTGATATATTTATCTTTCTTTGTCTGACAATCTCTAGTCCAACCATATTCTTCCAAATGGCATTATTTCATTCTTTTTTATGAGTAATATTCCACTGTATATATCTACTACAACTTCATCCTTTCATATTTCAGTGGACATTTAGGTTGCTTTGATGTCTTGGCTGTTGTGAATTGTGCTGCTACAAATTTTGGAGTGCATGTATCTTTTTGAATTAGAGTTTTCTCCAGGTATATGCCCAGGAGTTCAGGATTGCAGGATCATATGGTAACTCTAATTTTAGTTTTTTAAGGAACCTCCATAGTGGCTGCACCAACCTACATTCCCATCAACAGGGTAGAATGGTTCCCTTTTCTCCACACCCTCTTCAGCATTTGTTATTTGTAGACTTCCTAATAATGACCATTCTGACCAGTATGAGGTGGTACCTCATTATAGTTTTGATTTGCATTTCTTTAATAATTAGCAATATTGAGTAACTTCTCATGTGCCTGTTGACCATCTATATGTCTTCTTTGGACAAATACCTATTTTGCTCTTCTGCCATTGTTTTTGGTTGGCTTGTTTGTTTTTTTGTGTTGCATAAGCTGTATATCTTGGAAATTAAGCCCTTGTTGGTCACATGGTTTGCAATAAAGTGTACAGTCTTCAGTGTACAGCTAGATTAATTCATGCGTATATTTACATCCTTTAAAGGGCTTCCCTGGTGGCTCAGACAATAAAGATTCGCCTGCAATGCAGGAGACCTGGGTTTGATCCCTGGGTTGGGAAGATGATCCCCTGGAGGAGGGCGTGGCAACCCACTCCAGTATTCTTGCCTGAAGAATCCCCATGTACTGAGGAACCTGGTGGGGTCACACGGGGGTCCATGGGGTTGCAAAGAGTTGGACACGACTGAGCAACTAAGCACACATACCCTTCAAACATACCCTTTTAAAACACTACCCAGATCTAGATAGAGGACATTACCAAGACCCTAGGAAGTCCTTTTGGCCTCTTCAGGCTAATATTCCCTCAAAGGTAATCATTATTCTGAACTTAATCATCATATATTAGTTGTGCCTGTTCTTGAAATTCATATCAGTGGAATCATATAGTGTGTACTATTGTGTATGTTTGCTTTTGCTTAAAATTATGCTTGTGACATTCATCCATTTGTTGTGTTGTACTTTTTTCTCCCATTGCTGTATGGTACTCTAAGAATGTACCAGGATTTATGTGGCCATTCTAATCTTAATGGACATTTGGGTTGCTTCCAGTTTAGGGCTATTATGAATAATTTTTGTATAGATCTTTTGAAGAACATACATACGTGTTTCTGTTGGGTATACACCCAAGAGTAGAATTGATGGATCCTAGGGTATACATTTGCTAACTTTATTAGAACCTGCCAGTTTACCAAAGTGGTTGAACCAATTTACATTCTCATTAGCAGTGTGTAAGTGTTCTCAGGTGTCTGTTTTTGTCAGCAATTAATAAGGTCAGTTTTTTTTTTTTCCATTTTAACCATTCTGATGCAGTTGCACTAGAGACCACTATTTTTAAATTTGAGTATTTTAACATATTGTTCTACAGGAAAATTTCTTAGAATGATCACCACAGTATAGGAAAAAGAGTATAGATGTGGAGAGAAAATCTGTTTGACTGATGTGTAATGTTGAAAAATGTGTGGATGACTATCGTAAACTTTCTGACCCACTACTGAATAGGAATATGCGTGGCAACTACTGCACAGGATTATTTTTAAAGACTGCATTATTTAAAATTATTGTGAAGATTAAATTACCAAGCATAGTTAATATATCTGAAAGAACTCTGAAGGGAAAGCACTTGAGCAAACAAGTATTATTTGAGTCCAAACTATTAAGCTAGGTGCTATTCTAGGCACTTTGAATAAATCAGTGAACAAAACAAAGACCCCTGCCCTCATGGAACTTATACCTTAGGGCTGCTGCTGCTGCTAAGTCACTTCAGTCTTGTCCGACCCTGTGCGACCCCACAGATGGCAGCCCACCAGGCTCCGCCGTCCCTGGGATTCTCCAGGCAAGAACACTGGAGTGGGTTGCCATTGCCTTCTCCTACCTTAGGGCAGAGGCAGACAAAAATAAGAGACATAATAAGTGAATCATAT
>NW_011495072.1:7263018-7271665 GCF_000754665.1 Bison bison bison | reverse complement strand
GAATCATATAGTATATCGGAAAGTTGTAAATGCTGTAGACTAAGGTGAGAAAAGAAAGAGGAGGGCATGAAGGTTTAGTAGTTGAGGGAATGTCACATTTTTAAATAGTAAGGTCAAGTGGAGTCCATGCCTAAGTGGCACTTGAGCCAATGTCAAGAGGAGGCGAAAGAATGAGTCAAAACACCCCTGTAGGAAAAAGCATTTTAGGCAGAGGGAGATCTAAGGCAGGAGCATTTTTGGCATGTTGAAGGAATTGCAAGAAGGCTAGTGTAGCTGGAGTAGAGTCAAGTGGGAGGGAAATCTCTCTTCTCAAGAGGCCACCAATCCTATTGAATTAGAGCCCCACCCTTATGACTTCACATAACCATAATTACCTCCTTAAAGGTCCAGTTACCAAATACTGTCAAATTTGGGGTTAAGGCTTCATATGAATTGGGGTGAGGGGGACATTGGTCTATAACACCTTGCAAAGGTGAAATTTTCAACCTATTAACATTCTCTAACACAAGACTGAAGTGGTAACCTTGAACATTAACCAAGTATTTTTTGTATTAGTGCTTCTGAAAGCTTGTTATTGATATAACCAGTTGCTCTTTGTCCTTTGTGCCCACCAAACTGAACGGACAGTTGTTTATTGTATAATTGACATATAGCATTATATAAGTTTCAAGTGTAGAGCATAATTTAATATATATATGCATATGTTGCAAAATGAGCACCACGATAAGTCTAATTAACACCCATCACCACACAGTTACAATTTCTTTTCTCTTGTGACGAGAACTTTTCAGATATACTCTCTTAACAGACAGCTATTACACATTTAAATGTGCCAAGATTAACTTTAGGTTCTCTGCACAGAAACACTTCATCAGAACCCATACTATCAAGCATGTTGCCCCTGCTGCTGAACTGACACTCAGTCTTTCCCTCCCTCCCTCACCCCAAATCCAATGAGGTTACTCTCCCTTTCTGAATAAAGGGGAATAGAGATTTTATTTTTATATTTTTGTTAAGTATAAGAAAGGCCACAGTACCCGGTTTTTGAATGGAATGTGTTTATTTTAAGCTCATGTGGTGTGTTTCCAATCATTTTTACTGTGAAATTTGGGAGTGTGCATTTGGAAACGCTTCACCTAATCTCAGCCAAGTAAATGAGAGTTTTCCTTCTGTTGAAGACAGGGAACTTCACATAGTGCGTTGTATTGGAATCCACCAAAGGCACTGTTTGTTAGCTTTCAGACTGCAATGAGAAAATAAGACTCAAGGGCCTGAAGTTCTAACTAGTCAAAGAACCTAGATTTTGTATGATGGGAAAGCTCTTTTGAAACCCAACTTTGTGAGCTCCTTTTTAAGCTAAGAAACAAATGTCACTTCTTATAACAACACACCCAATAGATGGAAAAAAAACAATATATGTTGTTTCATAAGCATCATATGCTTTGAGTGGATGCTACCTTCCTAAGATGAAACAAAAACCTTGAAATTAATATTCCACCTCTCTGGATGCTCTTCTCAATAAACATAATAAAAGAACCTGTATAAATTTAAACTTAATTAAGAATTTCTCCCACTTTGTTTTCTAACTTCCTCCTTATCTTACTGTGAAGGGACATTTCAACAAAGCAATTACATTCCACAAAGCTGCTTATTAAATACAATTGTAACATATTTCTTTAACTGTGATCAGTCTAGGAAATTAAAACTATAATTTCTGATTTCCACAGCGCATTCAACACGTTTTCATCTTCATTGTTTCTACGCTGCATGCCACGGTCATCTATCATGGGGCATCTATACCCGGTTTCTCTCTGACTTCCCTGCTTCTACTGTCACCTCCGTCCTTCTTTCTGTAGCAATCAGAGCCATCAGTCTACTTCTTTCCTTAACACTCATTGTGCTCTGAATAAAATTTAAAGTCCTTGCCTTGGCTGAAAGGCCATATGTGATCTTGCCTCTAGCATTCCTCTCTGAATTCTTTTCCTACCACTCTCTCCTGGGTAACCAGGCTCCAGCCACCTTAGCACTCCTCTGTTCTTCAATTTCAGACCCAAGGTCTGAAATTGGCCTGGAATTCTTGGATCTCAGGTCTCAGTTAATTTCCCCTTGCTTGTCATTCAGGTCTTGGCAAACTGTAGCCTTCTTAGCCAGACGTTCTCTGTGACCTCTGTCTAACGTAGCCTCTGTCCTTTCCTGATCACCCATCACTTATATTTCATCTTTTAGTTATAGTACTATTAATAATGAGAGGCAGGGGTGCCCCAGGAGGCGCTAGTGGTAAAGAATCTGGCTGCCACTGCAGGAAACAAGGAGACACGGTTTGATCCCTGAATTTGCCTGCCACTGCAGGAGACACGGGTTTGATCCCTAAGTCAGGAAGATCCCCTGGAGAAGGGAATGGCAACCCACTCCAGTATTCTTGGGAAATCCCATGGACGGAGCAGCCTGGCGGGCTACAGTCCATGAAGTTGCAAAAAGTCAGACACAACTGATTGACTAAGCACCACCATCACTACTACTACGGGAAACTCTCTTGATCATTTACTTGTTTTGGGTTTGCTGTTGATGGGATTCAGGAAATGATACCCCAAAATATGGCCATTTGGCACACTGAATATTTTAAGCTGAAGGAATCTGAAGAAACTGGCAGAAGTGGAAGTTCTCTCTGTCCTCCAGTCCTTCATCCCCGAAGCCACTTGTGGCCCTCAGGTGAGAGGAATTCTCCCTTTGCCTGTAGGAAAGAAAGAAACATCCTCATATCCAAGATGGACAGATAGTGGGGAAAAATCTGAGCAAACAGGCCTTGCTAAATTCCCTCAGTTTACTACACTTAGCTCATCCTCTTTATCATATCTTTCCATGTCTTTCCACTCTTTGTCAGTAGCATAAAAACACTCAGGGTTACCATTTCTTCTGGTCTTCATTTCTTTATGAAGGCTCTCATGTCACATACAACTTATATTACATAAATTTCTATACTTTCCCCTGTTAATCTGTCTTTGCCAGTCTAATCTTTGGACCCAGCTAGGGATCCCAAGTGGCTTGGGGAAAACTTTTTCCTCCCCTACACTGTCATCTTCCCAACGAAAGGAGGGACCTTGTAGGTCTGTTCACTGCTGTAAACCAGCACCTAAAACCAGAGAAGGAAATGGCAACCCAGTCCAGTATTCTTGCCTGGAGAATCCCATGGACAGAAGAGCCTGGAGGGCTATAGTCCATGGGGTTGCAAAGAGTTGAACACAACTGAAGCGACTTAGCACACAGCACAGCACCTAAAACAATGCCTGCTCATCACAGGTACTTCCTGTTATTTGAACAAGGGAATGCTCCCTAAAGACAAAGCGCTCAACTGGATGGAGGATACACCACTCAATCAAAAAGGGACCATGTTCTCAAGGACCTTGAGGTCTACTGGAAAAGTGAGACAACATGCTATTGGTTTTGGAGAAGGATGAGACGACATCCTGCTGTGGGAAAGCAAAGCTGGTCTTGAGTAGGAGGTTATAGTTAAGCTAAAAGATAAAAGATGGGTATTTTGGTATTTTCGCTTTCATTCAGTGTTCTCTGTCCTACTTCGTCTGGAAAACCTGACATCTGACTGCTTAACTAACCTCTTTGAAAGCATGTTGGCACTGCACTTGGTTCTGAATGTTCCTACTGTTCTGTGAATTTGGGCTTGATGCGTTTGGTCATTTGCAGGCAAGTGCACCTACGGGCAAAAATGCACATTTATGTATAAACAGTGATACAGATTTTGACAATAAATTAGTTTGTCTAACTGAAATAAAATTTTCCATGTAATTGCTTTTATAAGTGAGCATATTTTAGCATTAGCATACAAATGAGCCCACAGGCCTAGGCAAATAAAAATGCTAATAAAATGTAAAGATAAAATAGAATATTAATCCTGAGTTCAGTTAGGTTATTAATGTTAGGCGGCATTACATATATCATTACCACAATACAGGTAAGCATGAACATTTTCTAAGGCAGTGAAAGATTTTGTGGATCAGAATTTTTAAAATCCAAGATGATTTCATTATCATCTGTGGAAATAAAAGCAGGATAAATGTTCCTGTATTCTGCATAGAAGGCAAATATTTGTTTTTATTTTTCCACTCCATTTCTCCCCCATGCTCTGCCACCTTAATACTTGAGAATGACTTCATCATGAATATGATGATTTGATTTACTGTTACTAGAAATTCAGGTTTCCATGAAAGGAATAGTGAGAATGTAAAAATAAATAAAAAAGTTCTTCCTACACTTGCTTTGCTTTGGCATAGAGCCATGCACTCTCCAGGGGAACTATTCAGGGGAGAGATGCCCCTAGAGTTGTTGGCACACAAACCTCAATATGATGCATCTCTGTACAATGGAGTAAGCAAGCCTGGGTCATTTGAGAGAATTTGGGAATTTATACTTGCCCTTCTGAAGTTTTCCGCTTTAGTGAAAGTATTAGTCAGCGAATACTTAACTTTCATTAGGAACACTCAGTATTATACAACAGAATAAACTTTCCACCTTGTCAGAAAACATGTATGTGAGTGTGTGTAGTATACTATGTGTGTGTGCTCAGTCTTATCTGACTCTTTGCGACCCCATGAACTGTAGCCCTCCAGGCTCCTCTGTCCATAGAATTCTCCAGGCAAGAACACTGGAGTGGGTAGCCATTCCTTTCTCCAGTAGATCTTCCTGACCCAGGGATGGTACCCAGGTCTCCTGCATTGTCAGGCAGATTCTTTACCGTCTGAGCCACTAGGGAAACCCATATGTAATATGTATTAGGAGCAAATCAAGCAATCTCTCCTCTTCAGATTTGCTAAGAGACCCTTTCCCTGCCTAACTATGTTCAGATATTATGCAGCCATGCAGTTTACAAAACACTGGATTCCTCTCTGAGCACTAGAAGGGGAAACTGGATAAAAGTATTTCACTACCCTTTGCCTCTTTGATTCAGGAAAGGGCATCTGGGCAAGTCCAACCAATGAGACAGAGGAAAACCGTTGCTGGGGCCTTTGGGGAAAAGTTTCCTTGATCAGGAAAGGAGACACACTTCCTTCCTGTCATTGGATGTTGTTATTTGGAGCCACTGCAGCCATTGTGGGGCCCAATACATGAGTTCTGCATATTGACACACATCTTTGTTTGTTTCCATAGATTAGATGGATAGAGGTAGCCCCAAGAAACCTTGGAGATCATCATATTCAACTATATCATTTGTTTTTGTTAAGCCAGATTCCATATTGTTTCGCTTCTAATATTCCCCAATGGAAATCACAGCTATTAAGCCAACCATTAGGTTTGGGAAATAATGATCAATATGGATATGATCTGATTATTTGGTTAGGTGCCATTTTAGAGAGAGACATTTGCAATGTGACTTCTTTAATTATGCAGTAACTTCCAGACTAGTGTCCTACCAGAATTAATTCACTGGGGTTTGCAGTTTATTTCTAGACTATTTTAAAACTGAACCTAAGCTTTTTAAGAGGGGTGAATCAAATAGAGAGTTATAAATGTGATTTAGCAATGCTTTTGGCCTTGTCATAGATGATATTATTTAGCACAAATTAAAATAACTTGAGTGTTTGTTTATAAGACCATATGTTAAGTGCTTGCTTGACTCAAATAGCTTCATTCAGTTCTGACAACTCAGGTAGGTGAGTATTGTTATTACACCTATTTTGTGGATGAGGAAACCAAAGTTAGACAAAAGTTTACTCAAGATCTCAGACCTAATAAGTAGAAAAGCTGAGATTTCCAGTCTGACTCCAGAACTCAAGTTCCTAATTACTACAGTTTTCTGTTAAGGGTCAATATAACTTATCTGTGGTTGAGGCATGTGGCAGATACTGTTGGGCATGTACTGAACAATCATTCTCCCTTTCTCCTCAAGAAGCAGAACCCCAATTTTGCTCAGAGTGACTCATGATGTCACTGAACCATGGCAATTCCATTTTCTTGTCAGTGACTGGTCTGCAGTGGGCATGTGACCATTTTCAGGCTAATAAGGGAGATTCTATGGCAGGTGTGAGGGCAGTCTGGGAAAGATTTTTATCCTTCAGAAAAATGGTAGCAGAAGGGCCTTTCCTTCCGTTCCTGCTTGTACAACCTTCCCTTCCTGCTTGTACAACCTTCCCTTCCTGCTTGACCTCTGAGGATGTGATGTCTGGAGCTATGGCAGCCACATTGCAATCTAGAGGTGAAAAGCCCAGAGATAAAACCCAATATGAATATGATTTTAGAGAGCAGGCACAAAAAGAGCTTGGGTCCTCAATGATGTGATTGTACTGCTGAACTAAGCCCAAGACTACTTTCATTTGAACCTCATGTTAAAGATGTAATAAATAACTCCACACTTTAAGTCACTGTTAGATACTCCATTCGTTGTGGCTAAAGATATCCTGATAGATACAATCTGGGCAAGAAAAGATGTCTTCCCAGAATTGCTGCAAAAATAAATCAAGTGGAGATTATTAAGACTTCATCCAGGAATCTGTTAGTGTAGGTAGTAGTTCAGACAAAAATACTCCAGCTATGTCTCAGATCTGTGTAAATCTGACCAATCCACATGATCTCTCTGCTGGTTATTTTCCCTTTTTCTCTCTGGATGTGCTGCTTCCTCTTCTCTGTCTGATTGACTGATAGGGACTTTCAAAAGGCTCTCCTGCTCTCTGGCTCCTGGTTGGATCTGTCTATTGGGATGCACAAGCAGGAGGATGGAGGAGAGAGGTGAGTGAGAGAGAAATCCTCTGGCTTTGTCCTTGGGTGATTACTTAGGCTGACTGCCTCTCTGTTTGAAGGTCATAGGCTCCTGTCAGGCTGCCCTTTCTGTGATGAGTTTTGGTTCTGTTCCTTTCCCCTTGCTTTTTACAGATGGAGCAGCTTGTAGCCTCAGGGTTCCATTTTCCCTTGTGGTTTCCCACACCTTGCCCATATCTTTGTAAAGTACCATTTGTTTCCTGCGGAGGCCCTGACTGATATAATGGTGTGAACAAAATTACTGCAGCTGTTGAAGCTTGGGCCAGTCTATCTGAGACGTGGTGAGATTGTGGAGTTATTCATAGTTTAAATAAGGGTTTTCCCCAACCATTAAAGGAAGACAGGAGACTATATAAATGTCTTACTGCAAAAGTGAAAGTATCCTAGCTCAGAGGAAACACTTTCCACCTGAGGACAAGGTGACCTGGAAGAGATGGCATTTGGGCTGAGGATGGATAGGATTGTTTTAAATAAAAAGACAGGGGAGAGTGTGAGCCAAATCAGGGAGAAGAGAAAGCTTAAGAAGAGGTTGTGAAAAATTAGTGCTGGATGGGCCTAACATGTCCTTTATTCACTGTAAGTTCTCTCTCCACCTCCTTTACAAGTGAGTGAACTTGAAATTGAGATTTGGTCAAGGTCAGATAGCAAGTAAGTAGCATGCCAGGATGCCAGCCCAGGTTTGCTAGCTGGTTCCTAATCCAATTACTAGCCCATCTTCTCCCCACCCCGCCCTGCCCCATCCCTCCGCTCCCCCGCTCCCCGCAGCAGTCTTGTCAGTCTCTCCTACTAGACTGTGATCTCCTTGAGAACTGCACTTCCGTTTTCCTCACTCTTGAACCCCAGTATTCTAGCACAGTGTCTGACATAAAGTCGTCCTCCTCTTCATCAGCAATTAAATGGTAAGAAGTACCTACTCCCTGCCAGGCACTATACTGATATTTTATAGGTACCTCATGTAATCTTTACAACAACTTCCGCTCAGTCGTGTCCGACACTTTGCGACCCCATGGACTGCAGCACGCCAGGCTTCCCTGTCCATCACCAACTCCTGGAGCTTGCTCAAACTCATGTACAACAACTTGGGAGGGTATAATTATCTCCACTTATCAGCCGAAGATGCTGTGGCTCAGAGAGGTAGTCCAATTTGAGGTCACACAGCGGTATGCAGGACTCTGTTTTACGTTCCATCAACCAGACTCCGGAGTCTCTGCCTCAAAGGATAATAACTTTTGCTGAAGAAATGAACGAACGAGAAACGTTGACTCTGAAGAAATGAACGAACAAGAAACGTTGACTCACTTTAAGTGGTAGGCTGTAACTGTCTACCCCGAGGCTCTGCCACCTCTGTCCTCGGACTTAGCACGACGCCTGCCCTCCAAAGTACCCCAGCTAGTCTCAGTGCCCCGAGAAGACAGGCGCCCAGGCTCCGCCCCTACTCCACCCAGCCCGCCAGCCATGCCTCCACCTCGGGGAGTTCGGCAGCTCTTCTATCCGAGTTTTCTCCTTGCTCCGGCCGCCGCACCGAGGGCCTCTCTCGGCCCTGCGTTCTGGAGCCGGTCCCACTCCCCTGCCCCTCCTTCTCGCTCTCCCTGACTCTTCAAACTTTCTTCCACCCTCTTTAAACTTCAGTCATCCTAGTGCCCGCCTCCTTCACTTCCATAAGCCAATCGGTCGTTAGCGTTCTCGTCGGGGATCCGCCCCCTTTCCTCCGAGGGCCAATCTCCAGCTAGAGTGTCGAGTGCTTGGGCTCTTTCCCAAGCGCCTGGCCCGTGACGGCAGCGCGCCGGGCGCCGCGCGGCGGGAGGGGGCGGGGCTCTGGATGAGGGATGGGCGAGGGCGGGGGGAAGGGAAGAGGGAGGAGGAGGAGGTTGCGGCGGGTTTG
>NW_011495072.1:7231879-7262552 GCF_000754665.1 Bison bison bison | reverse complement strand
CCCCGCCGCCCGCGCGGGGTCTCCCCCATGGTGCAGCGGGGTTCGTGATGTCGAAGACGTTGAAGAAGAAGAAGCACTGGCTCAGCAAGGTGCAGGAGTGCGCTGTGTCCTGGGCCGGGGCCCCGGGCGACTTGGGCGCCGAGATCCGGGGAGGTGCGGAGCGCGGCGAGTTCCCCTACCTGGGGCGGCTCCGCGAGGACCCCGGCGGGGGCACCTGCTGCGTCGTCTCGGGCAAGGCGCCCAGCCCCGGGGATGTGCTGCTGGAGGTGAACGGGACGCCTGTCAGCGGGCTCACCAACCGGGACACCCTGGCTGTCATCCGCCACTTCCGCGAGCCCATCCGTCTCAAGACTGTGAAGCCAGGTACGCCGGCCCTGTCTTTCTGTCGCGGAGTGGGGGGAGTCTGGGGTGGGCGTCTGAGGAGCGGCAGCCCCACCCCACCGCTTATCATCCAGGGTAATCCTGAACCTCTAGGGTGTGCCGGACTCCCTGTCAATGGGGAGGGGTGGCGGTGCTGATTCCCATTTTGCGGGTAGGAAAACTGAGCTCTGGCTTGGGCGGGCTGCTCTGCTAGCTGTCACAGAATTGCCACCAGAAGCTGGGTTTCCTTAGTTCGTAGCTCCATCTCCCGCCGCAGTTTTTGACTAGAGGAAAACCCAGCGTTTTTCTGTTCTCCTTTGTGGACGAGGTTCTCAGGATTGTAGCATATTCTTTGGAACAGTCTTAATGCATTTTCTTATAGAGGAAAAGATCTTTATTACTAAGGCACTTGGTGCCAAGGTTACCACCTAGTGTACCTGAGAGCTTAGCTGCTTCAGTGTTTCTTGTACACTAGCAACACCTCGGAGCTGACAGCCTAACTCGTCAGCTCAGGTGGTTCAGGTGTCTGTGTACCGATGGTGTACAATATGCGATTGTGGCAGAATGGTGTATTTTTTCAGGGAGCTGTTGAGTAGTCTGGGTTTCGAAGGAAGGTTTAGGTGCCTCCCGGAGTAAAATCTTTTGTAAATCTTTGATTTTACGGAATTTTGTTGAAGGGGTGGGTTGCAAAGGCCCCCGTTGCCCTGGTATCTTTTATGCTACTAAAATCTGCTGCAAAGCTCGTTACGTTTATGGCATACTTGGCCAGTTTCTAAGCATTGATCAGACTGCGTACAGCGTACAGTGAAATCTGATAGGAGGTAATAGCCCTCATTGTATTTGTTGTCGATAACATCGCTGGTAATTTCAGCATTGGTGGAATGTGGTTTTGTTTCCTGAGATATTTGAAGGGGAGAGAATTATGACTATAACGTTACTAGAAATTAAACTATTTTTTTTTCTGAGTGTGTTCTACTGAATATACAGTGAATCAAATTATAATGGTCTGCTTAATAATGACTTGGGATGGAAAAAATCAGTCCATCCCTACACTGCAAAATGCTGGAAAATTCTGGAGAAAAATTTAACATGTCTCCCTCACTTTTTTTCTCAGCAGCTCACTTTGGGAATATCTTTTTAGTATTCTTTAGGCTTAATGGAAACTGATGGTTTGTGGTGCATTATCCATATGTGTATGTATTGTGGATGTATACACACACTCACGTGTGGGTGTGTGTATACATGCGGTCTTAATTAAGATTTTCTTCATATGGTCTGTTCCATTACGTTCATTTTAAACATGGGTTTATGTGAGATTTTCTTTTTATTGTTAATTAAAAAACTTTGGCAGACTTTAAACATCTTACAGCTTTTTGAGTTAAAAAAAATTCTTAATTCAAACTTCTAGAGCCTTTGGTGAAAGGTAGAGGAAAGGCTTTGGAGACAGTAATTCAGCCAGTCAGGCACTCTCTGTAATATGCAAGATACTATATATACAGTATTATTGGTCTAAGTGCCATTTAGTTCATATCCATGAATCGGGGAATATTGAGAACATTTGCATCATTGCTTTGTGTTTTGTTTTGATTAATTAGGGGTATATATAAAAGTGTTACTTATTTTCTGAAATAGTTAAAAAAATGATTGAAGAGGAAGTTATTATAAACTCAAGTTATTGTGATTCTTTTAGAAGACTGGGAAATTGTGTCTTTCATTGCTATTAGTCTAGTCTAGTCCACATGTTATTAATTTCTCAGCCTTTATATAAATTTATGAAAATAATTCAAAAGTTTAGAGTGTATTCAGTGATGTTAATTAACTTTAAAAAAAAAAAATCACATACCCCAGAATGTAGTTGACATTTTTGTAGTAATAAAAATTTTCCCTCTTGCGTACTGTCTTAAATGTTTAGCAAAAATAAAGTGTACTGGGTATAACACATTTTGTAATCACTAATGATAAAGTTCCGAACAGTATACTTATTTTTTGGAGATACACTCTACTTCATTAATTTCTAAAGGATACCACTATATGTCATCTGAGATTAATATTCTTCTTTCTAAGCAAGTTGTTGATTTCTTTTAAAAAAGAGTGGGTTTTTAAAATTTCCTTAATAGCCTTTGTTGTTGTTTAGCTGCTAAGTCACGTCCGACTCTTCGCAACCCCATGGATTCTAGCCCATCAGGCACCTCTGTCCATGGGATTCTCCAGGCAAGAATACTAAGAGTTGGTTGACATTTCCTCCTCCAGGGGATCTTCCTAACCCAGGATCTAACCGAGTCTCCCGTGTCTCCTGCATTGGCATATGGATTTTTTTACCACATGGATTTTTTTTTACCACTGAGCCATCTGGGGAGCCCTAGCCTTATGTTAGGCATTGTATTAAATTGCTTTCTTAAATGGCTTTACGTAAACAACATTTACTATAAAATAGCAAGCTTTTTGTAGTTTAAGCACATGACTTTAAATGTTAGATAGAAACTAAGAACTTGAAGAGGTTATTTGTAAAACTTTGAGTGTGATTAAAGCAGCATATATATTATCTCCAGAGGAGACAAAGATCCTATCCCGTTAGGATTAAACTTGAAATATGAAAATACAGAGTAAGGGAATTTTTAAAAAATTTGCTATTCACATTGGGATCTTTTCCCCCTCCTTTTAATCTAAACTTTGTGAGAAATGCATTTTTCAATGTAATAAGGTATTTTAAAATGTATCTTGTCTCTTCTCTTGATTTAACTTTATTAAATCTTATTACATTATTTACTATTAATCTTATTTGTTAACCTGAACTTTATTAAACTGTGTTTCTAACATGCCATTTAGAAACTAGCACAATGCAAGAGTGGATTCAGCCATTTCTGTAAGATGTATTATTAGTAGGGAGTGACCTCATATTGTCTTCTGACAAAGTCCATGGTGGGAGAATGAGCCGGACTGTAGGCTATGACTGACCCAGTGCTGTTTCTTTCTTGATTTCTCCTTTCATCTGGTAGGTGTTAAAGGGAGCTCAGCCAAAGCCAGTACCATCACCCAGATGACTTAACAACAGTTTTATGGCACTGTCTGTCTTTAGCTTTGTCTTGGGTTTTATATATTTTCTTCTGTTCTAATCTTTAATGGAGATTTGAAAGTAATTCTTTTAAAATATGGCTCCTAATCTGAGAGTTTTGTAAGAGAAATAGGAAATTTCTTACTGAATTTTTACTATTGATGTGGTATTTAGCATTCAGGACTGTCCTGCTCCACCTGATTCTTGGGCCAAATCAACACCTGTTTCTTAACTACGACCTTGTCATTTATTTTTCTGCAAGGAGACAACTTTTCATTTGAATTTGAACTTTGTATTTTCCTGGTAGTAAAGGAAGTTGAACTTTGAACCTCCAGTGAAATTGTTTCATGGTATTGTCCTGTGACCAGGATTAGTTTCTTTGATTTTACTTCAAAGTATATTTTTAAACAACTGCTATTCTGATTAATGATAGAAGTAGTTAATTTTATTCTAAAAAATTTCCATTTCCTAGTCTATTATTGTGCAGAGTTTTATGGTATGTCTGCTTCATATACCTTAGACACATATCCCAGCAGTTGTAAATTATGTGGACTTGATTCTAGAAATTATATATTGACAGATACAATAAGTACATGAAATCCTTGTCTACTGCATTATCATGCACACAGTGCCTTACAGCTACCTTGTCAGTTACTATATCTGGAAATGAAAATCATGAGGAACAGTGTTTTGGTTTGTTTAAAAAGAAGCTAATTTGAAACAGATCTTATTTAATGCTAATCAAATGTAGGTAAAAGTCTTTACCGCTGACTCTTTGAGACATCCAGTTTATAAGAGAATTTTGTTAAAATGAGCACATTCCTAGAAATACTTTTCTCATCGGTGAAGAAACATTACTAAATGGTTTTAAGTAAGTATGTTTATGTTATGCCAGTAGTGAATAACTCTGCCCCTTTAGTCTCTTTACTTTTGAATCTTTGTTAGTCTTTTTGGCTTAGTGGGTAATTTGGGACATACTGTGAATTTTGTTTAGGTGGTTGTAACATTTAAAGAAGGGAAATGTGAGAGAAACATTGCTAGCCTTGCTAGCCTTTCAAGTTTGCAAAACAAAAAATTTCTTGTTTCTTTTTCTAAAATAATAGAAACAAAAGACTGGGCTGGGCAGCCCCTATTTTAGGGAAAATAGCATCAAATTTTGATAAACTTTAAATTAGAAACTTTCCTGCTTTCTGAAAGTTTGGTAACAATTTTTTGGGTCTCAAGTTGGTTTTAATAACACAAGATTTGGGTTCTGAACTGTATTCATTGGTACCTTCAATTCATATTGGGCTTATACCACAGTGGTAGAACAAACTCTTTAACATTTGGGTTTCACTTTTCACATGGTTTTTACTTTATGCAGTTTAGTGCTAAAACTGATTTTTATGCAAGGGAATTGTGTTTTATGCAACATAACTCTGTTTTTCTTCTGAGATCCTGGGATTCTCTTCATAAAACCTCTTGTAAGAGACAGATTTCAGTGATTTTTTTTTCCTCCTCCTGGTCTATAATTTATAAATATATGTATGTATACACACACACACACGCATATATACACATATGGTGTGTAGATATATATGATAAAACAAATCTCCATTATGTATGTATACACACACACACACACACACATATATATCTATACACATATGGTATATAGATATATATGGTAAAACAAATCTCCATTCGTTCAAGTATCTGACTTATGAAGTCAGTGCATAATCTTCCTGGGTGAATAGTTTCATATAATGTCTTTACTATATAACCCTAAAGTGCTCTGTAAATTTTGTGGGCACTTAGTGTTTGGGGAGTGCATTATAAGAGAATTTCATTTTTATGACGCACTTCAGTGTTACCTGCCAATTTAAAACTTTGCCAGTTTCAAACTCTACCAATTGCCAAGTCAGTTTCTGGTTGGTTGTGATTTGACAGAGGACAGCTGTTTGGGTATTAAAGACTAGAGCTATGTCTCCTTTAATTAGTTAATTATTTTTGTTTCTCTTCTAAAATTTTTAGATATAATCTTCTGGCAATACTACATTTCGGTAGAGAGAATGAATGCCCTTAATCTAAAACTGTTCCCAAGGGTAAGATTTTCAGTAGCTCAGAGGGTGGTGTTGTGAGAGACTAGGTTGTACGAAAGGAGGCAAGTTGATTGCTCTTCTTCTCCTTGAACAAGTATTATTCAGAATGCTTTCTCCTAAAGTGCTTATTCTTTATAAAGAGAAAAAGGAAGAGTTCTATTACTGGCACACATTCAATGCTCCTCAAGCATTTAGTGGTGAACCTACCTTGTGAGCTAGCACTAATGATAGAAAAACATAAAATGTAAAAATGAGTCAAAAATGGTCTCTGTCTTTAGGAACCTCACAAATTATTGGCAGCATCCTGATTCATTGGTAAGCAGTACTTGTAGTAAGGATTTTACCTTTTCTACTTTTCTCCCAATACTTAAAACTCTTTAGGTAAGTTTTAGTATGAATTTTGGTGGAAACTGGGGTCATTAATTGGCTATCCAGAATGCTGTTCTAAAAAGTGTGGAGTTGCATCTTAGAAAGAGTGTTTAAGTCATGACAAAAAGAGGGAAATCAAATATAAAGTTATCTTTTGCAAAGTCCTCAAATGTAAATTACCCTTAAAAGACATTGCATTTATATTCTGTTTACAATGCATTTTATACTACAGTTTGTAGTTTATGTTACAGTGTATTTTATACCTTGTGTGTGTATTATACCCATTTTTAGGAGGAGTCTTACATGCCACTTTTCCAGCCGTGCTAGAGTCAGTTCCTTTATTTTGGTTGAATAACAGATGAGGTAGTTTGCTTGTATTAAAGAGGTATGTTTTACAAAAAAATACCTATCTTTTAATTCAGAAAAATCCTTACCTGGGTGTGCATAGTGAATTATAAAAGTTAAACGTATATATATGAGGTGGAAGGATGGTTTCATTCTTTTTTAATGTCTTATTAGAGTCCTTACCACCAGCTCTTATTTTCTGACTTGGATGGTTGGGGAGGGAGTTAGGAAGAATTTTGAACTCAGCCTGGCTTTGAAAGATGGATATGGTTTGGTTGAGTGGTATTGAGATGGTCTCAGTATCAGGTAAGAAGCAGAAGAGGAGCAAAACACGGGACAACAGTGTTCAATACAGAAAGGTCTACAGTATAGTCCATATCAGTAGTTTTTGTGTGTGTTGTGTGTAGTTTTTAAAGGAACCTCCATACTGTTCCCCATAGTGGCTATATCAATTTATATTCTCACCAAAGTGCAAGATGCCCACTCCCAGTTTCAGACATCCTGGCATGGCCAGGGGAGCACCGACTACATTTCGAGGACCATAATCTGACTTGTGACATCTCTAAATAACAGAGAAAGGAGAGACTATGCTCGTAAATTGTGCATTGTTTTATTAACATGGGTTTCCCAGGTGGGCTCAGATGGTAAAGAATCTGCCTGAAGTATGGGAGACCTGGGTTTGATCCCTGTGCCGGGAAGATCCCCTGGAGAAGGAAATGGCTATGCACTCCAGTGTTCTTGCCTGGAGAATCCCATGAACAGAGGAGCCTGGTGGGCTACAGTCTGTGGGGTCGCAAAGAGTTGGAGGCAACTGAACGACTAACACACACACATACTGGACATATCGTTTGAGAGACTCAGTAAGAATTATAGAGAGTTAAACTTTTCTGTTATAATTTATTTGGGCTTTAGGTTTTTAATATTATGGAATGGGAAATGGAAAGATTTTTCTTCGGAGTTAATAATTAGGATCCATTCTTTTTAGAGTCTTCTCTTCTCGTCTTGGGTATGAAATATGAACAGTAACTGATCTATTTAATTAAAATTTTCTGGCATCTTAGGCCCTTTGCTCTTTTTTTTTTTTTTTTTGCAGAGAATTTTAAACACATAATTATTTTCCTTGCTTCAGGGAAGTTTGTGAGAGGTTACCCTGTATCTCGTTCTGATTGGGAATTACGTGTGACTGTGAAAAATGGGATTTTACTGTACATGATGACATTTAACAAGTAGTTTTATGAAATAAAAATACTCTAAAAGGGAGGAAAAATAAGCATTTATTAATAAATGCTCTATTTCTGAACTTAAATAGAACTATGTTAAACTGTCTTAGAGGAAAAAACAAAGAAAGTAACTTCTAAAAAATCCACTGTAATACTGAGAGAGTATGGAGAAAAGGGAATCCTCTTACACTTTGGTGAGAATGTAAATTGATCTAGCCACTATGGGGAACAGTATGGAGGCTCCTTAAAAAACTGAAAATAGAACTGCCATGTGATCCAGCAACCCCACTCCTGGGCACATACCCAGAGCAAAAAGATACATGCACCCCAGTGTTCATTGCAGCACTGTTTACATTAGCCAGGACATGGAAGCAACCTAAATGTCCATCAGCAGAGGAATGGATAAAGAAGATGTGGTGCATACATGCAGTGGAATATTGCTTAGCCATAAAAGGGAAAGAAATTATGCCCTTTGCAGAGACATGGATGGGCCTAGAGACTATCATACAGAGTGAAGTAAATGAGAAAGAGAAAAACAGATATTGTATATTAATGCATGTATGTGGAATCTAGAAAAATGGTATAGATCTTATTTGCAAAGCAGAAAGAGGCACAGACATAGAGAACAAATTTATGGATATCATGGAGGGAAGGGAGGTGGTGGGATGGATTGGGAGACTGAGATTGACGCAAATACACTATAGACAACTAAGGAGAACCTCCTGTATAGCACAGGGAACTCTATTCAGTGCACTTTGGTGACCTAAATGGGAAGGAAATCCAAAAAAGAGGGGCTATATATGTATACATCTTGCTGATTCACTTTGCTGTGGAAACAGCAAAAACTAACACACATTGTAAAATAACTATATTCCGATTAAAAAAAAAACCCACTGTAATGAAGTAGTCCTCACATTACTCTTTGGCTATGGTTATCAGTTTGCAACAGATATCTTGTGGTATGTAGCTTAGATTTCCACAGAAAAGGGAAAAAGAAATTCGAATTTACGTCAGTTTCTGTATTAGTAAGGAGTTTGTACTGAGAATCTTGACAGAAACACTACTGAGATTAATTTCGGCTAAGAAGAAATGTCTTGGCTTATGTGCGTGAAAACCCAGGCACTGGACAGTAAGAGTTTAACTCACGTTCTCAAGGGCCATTACCTGACTCTCCTCCAGGTTGGCTTCTTTCTGAGCTCGGCTCTGGGTGGGAAAGGTGGCTCTCACTCAACTCCCCAAGTCAAACAGAGCCCTTAACGCTTGTCATCTTTATTTTCTGGACTCCAGTAATAAATCAGATCTCATGCTCAGACTTTGATTGGCCTTGTGTCCATCACAGACTACTTGTGGGGACAGGGCTATGGGGTAACATGATTGGTCAGGCCTGAGTGACATGTCCACTTTTGCAGTTGGGTATAGAAAGCACAGTGTGATTAATAACTAGACAGAACCCCAAGAGATAAGGGAGGGGTCGTTCCTCAAAAAGATGGATGCTATGGGGACAGCACTGCAGGAAATGGCCTTTTTTAAAACATTCAATTTCTCCTATTTTGAAGCCAACAGCAGTACACAGTTGTCATAAAACTCTCATTTTTAAAGACCAGATATTGGCTGTAGACCATAACTGAAGCATTGATTTTACTCAAATATTTTCCTTAAATATATCAATTTTGATGTTTTTATCTAAAAGCTGCTTTATGTAAATGCTGGCTCTTTTAAAAATTACAATGCTGATACCTTAAACGTGCACAATTTAAAAGTGCTGCTTGTGTTTTTCTTACATTTTCTTTGAATTTTTTTTATACCAAATAAAATTTTCTAAATCAGTGCTGCTTATTAGGTAGCTAGAATACTTCGGAGGATCATTTCATTATGTTTGACATTGAGAAAATGATTATTAGTCCAGTTAATGCAGTTTTTAAAGCTTAATGTACAATTTTGAAAATGAAATTCTAAACCAATTGCTTTCTAAGATGTTTCGCTTTTAAAATAATGGTCTTTTTAAGCATAAATTTAGATAACTATTATTGTGTTATTTCCAAGGGCTCCCTAATAATACTTTGTAATCATGATCTTATAGAAGTCATACATAAAGAAGCTACTTCACTGACTCTTAAGTTTGAAACACTACTTAAAGAGTGAAATGTGAATCTGTTTAATCACCAGAAAGGTTACTAGCATTTGTAGGATCAAGTCTGACAATCTTTGTTTTTTCCTGCCTTTACAGTGGTACTTAGAGGTGGAGGGTTGAAAGAGAGGGGCAGGTACTCTGAATATCTTTTCATGCTATTTTTATATTCTAATTACTATAGTAATATCTTCTACGTTGCCATAAAAAAAATCATCCTCTTTATGATGACACACACAGTAGGAGTTTGCAGTTTTGCCACGTGTTTGGTAGTTGAACCTTAGGGAATGTTAAGTGTTAGGAGGTTATTGGTGAATATGCTCACTGCACAGAAACAAACATTCATGGAATTGGGTGTGATTTGTCAATGAGAATCATCGCAGGGGCTTTGATTTTTAGATTAGCTTATGTCCCTCTTGGAGTATCTTTAGACTACTTGGAAAATTACTGCTCCTACTCCAGAAGCCTGTCACAATCAGAGTTCTCCAATATTAATTCCATATATTGATTAAGTCATGGAATCTGTTAAAATAATGTAACCTTCCTCACAAAGCTATCTCTTAACCTACTTCTGAAGCTTCTGGCAAAACACTCTGTAATGTATTAATTTTAGCAGTGAATGCTATTCACTAATGTCAGTGTTTAAGTTAGAGTGTACATGCTAATGAAGGATTCAGTTCCCTTTAAACAGAGTGAGATTTGCTAAGAGCTTGGCTGGTGGTCCACTGGCTAAGAATCCCCACTTTCACTGCAGGGGGCGTGCTTTCGATCCCAGTTGCCACATGTTGTGGTGCAGCCAGCTAGAGTTACCTCAGTGTAATGTTGATGAGTGAAGTGACACCTCAGCTTCCCTTTGGTGGCGACTCAAGGTTGTCTCAGTTGGCAACCTGGCTCTAAGTCTAGTAGGAATATTCTAACCTGGGGACTTGTCATGATAACACTAACTGCCATTTACTGAGTAACTGTCTGATGTCAGGACATTGTCTCATTTGGTTTATAAGAATGTGTATTTTGGCAGATGTATATTCCGGTAAAAAGTTCATGTATTGTTATTCTCCATGAGCCAGGGGTCATCTTCTCCCTTTTACACATGAGGAAACCGAGGTTTGGAAAGATTAGCACGCAGAAGGTCACCCAGACTCAAAGGAGGACTCTGAACTGACACAGTTTTGAATCTTCCTTCTTTGCATTCCAGATAGAAGAGTATTTCATTATATCTGAAAAAATCTCTCTTCCCCATTCTCTCTTAAAAGGAAAAACCCCACAATTCTGAATTGTTTGAGTGGGTGTTAAATGCGGTAAAACTCTGGCCAAGTCCTTAAAATAAAAGCTTCATTGCTTGGTTCTGTTTCTAAACAAAGTTGTGGCAGTGCAGATTAATCTTTACAGTTCAAGTTGTTCCCAAGAATTCCTAATCAAACAGAAGGTCAGCCTTAATTCTGGCTACCTTTGTCAGAGAATATTTTCAGCAAGTGTGAGTAAAAGCCCAGATATTTTAGGATAAAATATACTTGTGAAAATCGTATACTTGATATTGGAAATGTTATCTTGTTCTTGTGTTTGCTTTTCACTCACTCTGAAATTCACTCTCTGGGAAGATGTGTGGTAGCACCCTTATCTGGAGACAGGTTGCCTAGAAAATGGTCTGAGGAATGCAAGAGTGCATTTTGGAATTAGGAATTTTTAATAAATATGCAGACTCTTAGCCAAGCTAGGCAGAATTACTCATGGTATTGAAGTCAGCCTCTCTTCTTCCAGCCTTCAAGTACCGCACAGTAAGGAGGTTCCTTTGAAGAGGCAGTTAAAGCTGGCTGTGGAGTTCGGGCACCTTTTATTCTTCAAGTGTTTGTTCTGTTGTTTTCTTTTTGGGCTCAAAATCACTTAACTGAAAGGAACCAGAGTGATCCAACCTATACCCTTTGACGACAAATAAGTTGAGGCTTAGAAATGGCAGGTGACTGTGCTGAGCAGGTGGAGAAGGCAATGGCACCCCACTCCAGTACTCTTGCCTGGAAAATCCCATGGACGGAGGAGACTGGTAGGCTGCAGTCCATGGGGTCATGAAGAGTCAGACAGGACTGAGTGACTTCACTTTCACTTTTCACTTTCATTCATTGGAGAAGGAAATGGCAACCCACTCCAGCGTTCTTGCCTGGAGAATCCCAGGGACGGGGGAGCCTGGTGGGCTGCAGTCTATGGGGTCGCACAGAGTCGGACACAACTGAAGCGACTTAGCAGCAGCAGCAGCAGCAGTGCTGAGCAGGAAGCTGGCAGAGTGGATACTTGAACTCAGGTTCCTCTTGTTTTGGATTCTAGCAGAATTTCTGTAAGAAACTTGTGAAAAAAGAATTAGCCTTGTTGACATATTCTGTCTCTTTATGAAATCTGCATTCTTTTGGAATTAAGTATAGCATGCTGACTCAGTTTGTTAGGCCATCAGCACGCATGAGTGTTGTTAGAGGCTGCGGTAATCTGAAAGCTGGAGCATAATAAAGAATTGCAATCATTATATGCTTCAGGTCTTTAGGGCAATTTTAGCCTTCCATAATGCTATGGTTGGAGAAGGAAATGGCAGCCCACTCCAGTATTCTTGCCTGGAGAATCCCATGGACAAAGGAGCTTGAGTCCATGAGGTCTCAAGAGTCCAACATGACTTGGTGACTAACGGGTTTAGTTGCTAAGTCATGTCCGACTCTTGCAACCTCATGGACCATAGCCTCCATGGGATTCTGCAGACAAGAATACTGGAGTGGGTAGCCACTCTCTTCTCCAGGGGATCTTCCTGACTCAGGAATTGAACCCCGGTTGCCTGCATTGCAGGCAGATTCTTTACCAATTGAGCTATGAGGGAAGCCCACAGCTTGTGGTTAAGATTTAAATAGTCAGAACATTCTTAGCTGGTGTAACCACTGAATACTTAAGTATTTTTTTGCCCTTAGTTGTTTTGGTTTTGAAAAATTTCTTTTTCTTACCAAAAAGATTCTTCACAGTGCTTTCAGGAGAGTCCTTCTGAATGGGAGCTTCTGTGTGGTAGACTGCTGCTGCTGGCCTCTCCTTGCCCCTACCTGGAGGGGTGATGAATTCCTCTGATTTAGAGCCAGCTATACTTTGATTTCTTGTTTTCCTCTGACTAGGGGGAGCAGTGGGGGAAGATGAGTTTGGGGGCCAGAGACTACTCAGGGGTGTGGTGGATGAACCAGTGGGGCACTTTGGATTTAGGGTCCTGAGCTCGTCTGGTTTTAATGAGAGTTGACATGACTGCCACGGCTGAGGGACTGTGTGCTCCCGCTGGGTTCAGGGCAAGCAGATGTCTCAGGTCATGGAGAGCTGGCCACGGCAGAGGCGAAGGTATCATCCGTACGAGGCAACACTGAAGAAAGGGGCTTGAGGTGGCCATTCTGGGGAGACTGATGGGAATGGTGTCATCTCCCTTGAGCCCTTTGTGTGAGTCTGTGGAAAAACAGCATGAGTGCAGACATAAACAAAACCTTTCTAACAAAGTCATTCCCCATGTACTCCTTTGCAGTATTAGCCAGAGTTCAGTGCAGGAAATGGAGGGGATATAATACAGGGAATACATTGCTTGGGGAATCTTTGGAAGAGCTGGAGGGCTGGGCTCCAGGCCAGGCCTCTGAGAATGTGACTTCCAGGACACCTTGGAACAGGTCGCCACAGGAGCTGCCATCTCTGCCAGTGTCAGGAAAGTGGCAATCAGGAGGCTGCCCATTGAAATCACAGCAAGAAAATACCTCTGTCGCTGTGATCACGGGGAATCACAGCAGCCATGGCTGTTGCCATCATAACTGCTTGAAGTTTGAAATTTAGTGTCCAGCCACTGCTGTGACAACTTCTCCTTGATGCCTGTGAACTAGTGACGACTAGAAGCAGGAATGCTCAGTCTGGCACTACTGCTTCTGCCACTGTCCCTCAACACCCTCGGAGTTGGAGCTGGGACACTGACGTGTGTGTGGCCTTCCTTGCTAGCTGAAAGCGGCTACAGGCTCTCGGCTGATCGGGCTCTGCCTCACTGCTGCCGTCTGCATCGTGTGTCGTGCCTCTTAGGGGCAGACTTAAATTCTCATCCTGATTACTCGCTGTCAAGGAGCCTGGAGAATGTAGTTTTTGATTTCCCAACCTCTGCGTTTCAGGAAGGCGTTCTGGAAGGACGTGGATGCTGAATGCATCTTATTAGATGTAGTATGTTAAGTACAATATAACCCTTCCTTGATAACTCACTGTCGTTTCCGTGAGCGTTTCTTTCTGAAGTGGCCCGTAGGTGGAATGATCTAGGGCCGATGGATTTTTAACATCTGTAGTGATGTCCTGTACGAGGTTAGCTCGTGTCTGTCCTACCTGCCGTCTGCTGCTGTGACATCTGTGTTTTCTATCACTTGATCTCAACCTCCTCTGCAAGCCGCAGGCATTCAGGCCAGGGAAGGCCCTCAACTGAAGCAACTAATTCAGAGGCTGGTCAGCAGCATATGATTTCTGTGGCTTAAAAAGATGAATGGGGCCAGTAAGAATCTTTCCTGGGGATATGAACTAAGACAGAAAGGAAAGAATTTTCAGTTGGGATTGAAGCCTCAGCTGAGAGGTTTTGCAGTGATTCTCTGAGTTGGCTGTATTCTTTTTGTAAGATTAATTGTTAAATTTTCAGGAATTTTTAAAGTTGGTTGTCCACCACAGCCGTTAAAAAAGGTAAGTTGTATAAAACGATTAACTAAATTATATTTAAAACAGGTACTATTCAAAATTAATCATTTTCATATGATGTTTCAGCTTCAGTGAGGTATGATTCACAAATAAAATGTGATATATTTAAGGTGAACAGTTGTGATGATTTGATATGTGTGTATAATGTGAAAGGATTCTCACAACTGAGTTAATGAACATGTCCATCACTCCACATATTTACCTTTTTTGGGGGTTGAGAATATTTAAATTCTGCTTTCTTAGCAAATTTCAGTTATACAATATAGTATTAATCAGCTTTGGTCACCATGTTATACATTAAGTCCTCAGACCTCATTGATCTTACAACTGAAACTTTGTACCTTCTTACCAATCTCTGCCTACTTCCCTACTTCTCCCAGACCCAGGCAGCTACCATTCTACTGTTAAGAGTTCAACTATTTTTTTTTTTTAAGATTCCACGCCATTTCCTAATTATTTCACTATGTTTTACTCCTATCTGTGCTCTCCAGGTCCTTTACATTCATACTATCTGTATGGCAGAAATACTATATAATGGTGTGTGTGTGTGTGTGTGTGTATAAAATGGCATTTACCTTCACAGCTGTTTGCACTGTTGACACTGCTGTGGTGGGAATTGTTCGCATTTACCAAACACACTCCTGATTGTGGGGGTGGAGAGGGAGAGTCAAGGTTGGAAAGGCCACGCTGAACCGTATACAAACTGAAATTATGGGAGAAGAAACTATGAGTAATCAGAAAAAACTGACGCATGATGTAAGGCTGACTGGTGTTAATAGCAGAGCACTGGAGGGGAAGGGCTCCACACTCCTCTTCACAAGGCCCAGAATCATTCTGGAATCATTGTACAGCTCCAGTCTCCTAGAGATCCAGCCCTATTTTACTGCCCCTTCTTGGAATTATGCAAAATTGTGAGTTTCTGTATTAGCAACCTTAATAGAACACACTGAAATTTTATTTTATTGCATTTATATGCCTTTTTCTCAGGAGGAGGAGACAGCAGTGTTAAAATTTTGGGTTCAGGTTTCCTGGGGTAGGGATGGAGGTAAGGAGAGAGGTATGTGAATGTATAAGCATTTCCTGGGTAGGGGGCGGTGGGTTGGTCCATACCCTTTCCCCCAATACGTTTTACATTAGAATAAGGTTGAAAACTCCATTAAGGGATGACTATTATAAATATATATATTCATATAAATATATTAAAATATAGTCTGTGGTATTTTTCATGTGTAAACAACGTGCAGACTATTGTAGTTGTTGTTCATAGAGCGGCTTGTTATTGTTTAAGTGCCCTAAGCCTCAGGGCTTCCCTGGTGGCTTCGTGGTAAAGAATCCACCTACCAGTGCAGGAGACACAAGAGACTCGGATTCTGTCCCTTGGTCAGGAAGATCCCCTGGAGAAGGAAATGGCAGCCCATGCCACTATTCTTGCCTGGAGAATCCCATGGACAGAGGAGCCTGGTGGGCTATAGTCCTTGGGGTTGCAAGAGTTGGTCACAATTTATGGATTGAGCATGCATGCCTAAGCCTCAGGACCATGCCTAAGGCATAGGCGGTGTCGTTCTCTATTCAGGTAGCTCCTGCCTGTGCCTTCAGTAACTGCTAAGATGCCCACTCTAGATCTGAATTGTCTGTGTCTGTAGCTCACCGCTTGTCTCAGCTCAGCTGCCTTTGATCAGCTGCTCTCTACTCATTGTTCCAGTTTTGTTTTCTGTTAACTCTGGTTGCTTCTCCCATGCTTCTCTGCTTTCCAAAGAAAGAACCCAACCTTGTATAGATCCTGCCAGCCGATTGCAGTGCCCCTTAACTTCTCGGTGGATTATCCAATCTCACAGGGTCAGGTGTAAACCTGGGGTGGTATTCCTTTATCTTCTGTTGTTTGTCCTTGCTGCTCTTTACACGAAGAACATATGTGTATATGATTGTTTTGATTTTTTCCCAATTTCTGGATTTGGACATATTCCAGAAGCCTGGCCTCTAGACAGATATTATTTTACTGTTTATTTGATAGCCTTGTTTTAGAGGTTCAAACTGAACTGCTTTTACGTAAACCAAACTATCTTTTTAAAAGTCATTTAAAAAGTAGTGGTTGGAAATAGATCTTTGAAAGGCCAATAGTTAAGCTCTTGGGATAATTAAAAAATTGTGTTGTTCTTGTTCAGTTGCTCAGTCGTGTCTGACGCTTTGCGACGCCATGGACTGCAGCGCTGGACTGAAGCCAGGCTTCCCTGTCCTTCACCATCTCCCAGAGCTTGCTCAAACAAATGTCCATTGAGTTGGTGATGCCATCCAACCATCTTGTCCTCTGTTGTCCCCTTCTCCTGCCCTCAATCTTTCCCAGCATCAGGGTCTTTTCTAATGAGTTGGCTCTTCGCATCAGGTGGCCATAGTATTGTGTAATTGTAGCATATTAATCCACTATCACAGTGTTGCAGTGCATATGGGAATTTCATCAGTACCTTTAATTTATTAAGGACCCTCTATTGTAAGTAAATATTTCGTTTTGGAAATACTAAGTGGGAATATGTAATTTTTCTTCTTGCAGATTGCAAACTTTTTACCTCCTGAGATAGTTTTTATCCATCATGGTCACAGGTAGTGATTGAAGAAGAAGCATCTGTGCAAATTATATTAGAAGCTCACAGCTCTTCTGTGAGCCTTTTCTAACTCTGAGGGCCTGACTAGATGAGGGGACATGATCAGAATTTCTTCTTTGTGTTTATGTGGATCCCCCTCTCTTTAAGCAGTAATGTAGACTCAGCAGTAAAAAGAATCTGCCTGGGTGGGGAAGATCCCCTGGAGAAGGAAGTGGCAACCCACACCAGTATTCTTGCCTGGAGAATCCCATAGATAGAGGAGCCTGGCGGACTACAGTCCACGGGATAGCAAGAGTCAGGCACGACTTGGTGACTAAACCACCACCACCACCACCACAGCCTCACTGAGGTATTCGTTTATTGCTCAGAATGATTTTCCTGAAAGAACAATTGTGCTAGAGTGTAGTCTGTGGGTCCCACTTAGTTCCCTTCTTGCCCAGGGTTTTTACATCAAGTTATTATAGAAATCTTTTCACCAGGGGGGACAAGAGTACCTGTGTGTTGTTGCTGCTGCTTATTTGTTTTTAAAAAATAATTAATTAAATAAATACAGGATCTGATACATGTGCATTTACTTTATGCATCACAGTTTAGGACTAATTATTATATTAATAGAGATAATAGGAGAGGAGAAATTATCATCTCCAGACCATCTTTTGGCCAAATAAATCCAACTGGATTTTTAGTGAAGTTTAATGGAATTTCATTATTATTTTATTCATGATTATTTGTTTAGCCTATAACAGGTTTAGAGTATTTATGCTTTGAGATCACTGACCTAATTATATTTCTCATACTTAGAAAGCTGTTAATTCACCTGTATAGATAACACAGTCCTGGAGAACTGAAACCGGAAAGAATATGGCCCTTCTTTTATTTATTTATTTTTAAATTTATTATTTAATTGAAGGATAATTGCTTTACAGAATTTTGTTGTTTTCTGTCAAACCTCAACATGAATCAGCCAAAGGTATACATATATCCCCTCCTTTCTTTTTTCTTTTTTTAATTAATTTATTTTTTAATTGAAGGTTAATTGCTTTACAGGATTTTGTTGTTTTCTGTCAAACCTCAACATGATTCAGCCATAGGTTACCTATATCCCCTCCCTTTTGAATCTCCTTCCCATCTCCCTCCCCATCCCACTTCTCTAGGTTGCTACAGAGCCCCTGTTTGAGTTTCCTGAGACATACAGCAAATTCCCATTGGCTATTGGCCTGAGCATCAGACTTCAGAAATATACTTGTGTCTGCCTTAAGGATAAATAATATCATGACAACTTGAAAGTTTGTAACTTTAGGTAATAATGTGGTATACACCTAGGTGTATGTTATATGTTAATTATGTGCCCCCCAAAGTATGAAGTCCTAACAGCCAGCACACTACAGTTGGGAAGTAGGGTCTTTGTGGACATAATTAGTGAAGATGAAATCCTCCTGAGTAAGGCAGGCCCTGGAGAACAGAAGAGACACAGGAACACGAGGGGAGAATACCTTATGACTATGGAGGCAAATTGAAGGGCTTCAGCTATAAGACGAGTGCCTGGGATGGATGGCCACCAGCAGATACTAGGAATAGGCAAAGAAGGATTCTACCTGGAGACTCAGAGCATGCCCTGCTCATACTTTGATTTTGGACTTCTGGCCTCCAGAACTATGAGAGAATAAATTTCTGTTGTTTTCGTCACCTAGTTTGTGGTGGTACTTTGAAATTAATATATGCATTTTTCTACATATTGTAATGATGAATATATCCATGTTGTTATTTAAGAAACATCTCAGTTCATTAACATTATCATCTTTTTAGCGTATTAAATTGTGGATTCATGTTCTTTGGGTAGCCAAATAATTTTTATTCTTTCAACAATTAATATGATAGATAACAAAAGCTTATTATAGTATAAATTCCCTGAGGCTCAAGGGCTACAGTATTACAGAGAAGGTGATGTCCTTTCTTAGAACAGTTTTCCTGCTCGCTCCCTCTACTCAGCACCATCACTCCAGTTTAACTTGCCTTTCCATGTACTTCTAAGAAGGGTGATATGTATATATTGTACTTTTGTTATGAAAATGAACAAGTGAGAGCATTTTTCAACCTATCTTTTAATGCTTTAGCTAACATAGGAAAGAAAAGGAAACTGGCTCATTTTCTCTTAAACAGCTTAATTTTTTTTTTTTTAAATGAGAGGAAGTTTTAAATCATAAATTGAGGAATTTTTAAATCACAAATTAAGAAATTAATGGAATCTCTAATATTCCATGTTTATCTTGCTTTTTATCTTCATTTCTTCCAAATAACTTCTGGAATTTAAGCAAAAGAAAAACTACATTGTAAGTAGGTTTTTACTGAGGTGCCAATGAAGTAATACTATGATCAAATGTAAGAATCTAGTAACTTTTTAGCAAATGTTTAAAAGTTACTTGAGCATGTGCTAAGTGCTTGATAGTGTTCTAGACATTGGAGATATAATAAACAAGGCAAATAAGATCTCTTATGGGGTTAACATTTCATTGGGGGTATAGATGTGTGCTCAGTTGCTTCATTGTTTCCAACTCTTTGCCACGGAATGGTCTGTAGCTCACCAGGCTCCTCTGTCCATGGGATTCTCCAGGCAAGAATACTGGAGTGGGTTGCCATTTCCTTCTCCAGGGATCGAACCCACGTCTCTTGTCTCCTGCATTGGCAGACAGGTTCTTTACTGCTGGCACCACCTGGGAAGTCCCATGAAATATAGATAATAAACAAAAATATAAAAAATGCCATAGCAAAAACTTCACTAGCTCTTATTATGTGCCAGTGACCCTATTTCCTTTTTTACAGATGATCAAACCAAGGCACAGAACAGCTAAGTCACAAAATTAGTAGACAGTTAAGAACTAAAGAGCTGGACTCTGAATCCAGGCAGTGTGACTGCAGATTCTGTGCTCATAAGTGAGGTACTCTGCTGCTCTAAAACAAATATATCAGGATGATGAGATAGTGTCTTGTCTAGACTGGGTGGTCAGGAAGAGCCTCCCTGAGGAGGCAAGCTGAGTGACTAGAAGGAAGGAGTCTGCCATTTGAAAAATTTGAGGAAAAAAGTCCCAAAGAGATTTGTAAAGTACAGGAGCTTAATGTAAGAACTTGGTGTGCCATTGGAATAGAAAGGCCTCTGTGACTGGCGCCTAGTAAAGGGATGGGTGATAGGGATAGGGATGAGAACAGAGAGGTAGATAGGCCCCAGCGAGGGTCTGTAAGCCATGGTTAGGGGCTTGGGTTTATTTATTCTTAGTGCCACTGGAAAGGGTAAACCTAGAGAATGATTGGTGTACATTTCAAAAAGTCATCATTTATGATTTGGGAGGGGACAGGAGTGGAAGAAAGGAGACCTTTTAGTTCAGATGATAGACGATGATGACTTGGACTGCTAGAGTAGTGACAGGGAAATAGAAATGCATGGACTTGACATGTTTTGAAGGAGGAAGTAATAGGACTTGCTGATTGACTATAGGTGAGGGATGAAGAGGCATTCAGGATAACTTCTAAATTTTTGCTTTGATCAACTGGTACCGTCTCCAGGTATCAGAAGAATGGGAGTTTGGGAGGATTGATCACGTTTTTTTTCTGTAGAGTAGATATATCTACCACCTAGATTATCTTTTTAACTTTTCTACTTGCTTAATTATATATTTATCTACCTATTACTTATTGTAATTTTTTAATTTGTTTCAAAGGAAATTATAGTCATCAATATGTTTCTTCAAAGAAAACTTTTAAATGCCTGTTCCTCATTTTATAGATGAGAATAGTGAGGCTTGGACAAACATGGTATGTTCAAGATCCTGATGGATCTAGGCTAGCATGCAGGTTATCATTAGTCTAGGGTTATGATTTGATTGTATATTTTAACGTATAAATAAGAAAAGTAAATTTTTGAAATGAGATAAGTTTTGCTGCCAACTGGTTTATGTGCTAAAAAAAAATACTTGGATCCAAATTTCAAAGACAAAATACAGAGGATGTTTGTACTACCATTGCATTTGATTGGATTACAGACCTAGTACAATATGATGTTGTAGAACTGCGAACATTTTCAAATATTTGGTCCAGGAATGTAGCTTGGGAGTCTTTCAAGCATTAATCCTCTAGTTGGCAAGCCTTTGCATTTAATTAGCAAATGTTCCTCACATGCCTACTATGCACTAAACCCCATGCCAGACTGAGATATGGGAGGGAACGATTCAGTTCCTTTCTTTCAAGGAATTTAGCCTTTGACTTCTGGTTCAGTTTCCTAAAATCTTCATCTTTTGCTGTACGTTTGTGTAAAAATGTAATAAAAGCTGAAGTTTGAAAAGGTAAAGAAGCTGATTCAATCTAGGAAAAATTTTTAGGCTCTGTGGTAAAAGTTATATGCATATAGACATAGGCTGAAGATTTTTCATTTGCTTTGTATGGGCACCTTATTTTCTAAGGAGTGAGAATATACCTTAGAATATTTTCTAAGGAGTGAGTTTTAGTTTTTGTCTGATGGTGTTAACTAGCTTGGTTACCCATTAAGTCGGCATCAAAGCTGGAAGTAAATAATATTTGAAATTGGTACTGAAATAGGTGTGTTTGTCCTTAAAAGTCAAACTAATTATATTTTATATTGATGTTGTTTTTCTGCCTTCTTGTCAAATAAACATATTCACTATTTATTGACTTCCGGTCATTTGGATTTTAAGGAAGTTAACCCAAGAGAGCATTGTGTTCTTTCCTTGCTGTGGTTTGTCTCTGTTCTGGCATTTAATATCCTCCAACTCTCTTTCTCTCTACTCTATGCAAATTCTTTCCTAACTTATTTTGTTAATACCCTCTGTGGATACTCCATTATAGCCAAACTGAAGTATTTGCCATACTTGTTCTAAATCAAGTGCTAAGGTTATTTCCTTCAGAGATTTTTCTAGGATTAATCTATGGCCATTTTTATTTCTATGTTTTACAAAACCCCAGGATACTTAAGTATTTCTGTACTCTGCCATTATACATTATTAATTTTAACAGCTCTTTAGTCCAGTAATTTAGACTCCACCCAGCAGGCTATGATGATAGAATTGGTCTATTACCAATGTTGAGAAAATGTTCAGAAAATGTTCAAATTCACATTAATCAATGAAGCACTTTCTAGCCTGGAAGGAAACTCTGTACCTTTGACGAGGTTCATCTTGATGGAAAGGTTCCAGAGGAGTACATAGTTCACTCTCTCCGATTTGACGTGGAAAAAGAGAATGAGTGGAATTTAACTCTCTGTTAGTATAAATTAGGAAAGTATAGGGGGAAAAAGAAGCCAGAATTGATAGCAGTTTGAACTTATTTGGGATACATGTTTAAGCTTGGAATTGACTTTCTAAAACCTTTCCTCTTAAAAAAAGCATGCTATGCTAGGTCACTTCAGTCGTGTCCGACTCTGTGCGACCCCATAGATGGCAGCCCACCAGGCTTCCCTGTCCCTGGGACTCTCCAGGCAAGAACACTGGAGTGGGTTGCCATTCCTTCTCCAATGCATGAAAGTGAAAAGTGAAAGTGAAGTCGCTCAATCGTGTCCAACCCTCAGCAACCCCATGGACTGCAGCCCTCCAGGCTCCTCCATCCGTGGGATCCTCCAGGCAAGAGTACTGGAGTGGGGTGCCATTGCCCTCTCCGAGCATGGCATGAACATAAAATGAGTTTACTCTGTTGAATTAAGCAAGTAATGTGTCCTTTTTTTATTTTTCCACTTAAGCTTTGGAAACAAAGTACAGTAAGAGAAAGATGTAACATTGCTTTCTATATAGTTCTCCATAAACAATATAGACATGGTTGTATAAAGTATGAAATTATCATATGAATTTTTTCTTTGATATCTCTAATTTATTCCCAGTGAAACATTTATGAATTCTTTATATGTAACACAGGAAGGCTGGATAATTTGATTATGATTAGTACCAGTTTCATCAAACTCAAGTAGGATGTCTGGGATAAGACTTCATTAACAGCATCATTTGTATTAGGGAGAGGTAGGGCTTAGGGCTAGACATAGGTAGGATTATAAAGTCAAATTAACATTTGGTAACCCCCTATCCCTCCCTTTTTCTTCTCTTATCCCATCCTCATTTTTACACTCTTAGTGTTATTTTCAGTGTTACTTCCAGTGTTTGTACCCTGTCTCCTGACTGTCTGGTCTCAGCATCCTCTCCTTGGTTGGCACTCCCCACTGCTTGGCATTCTTCCATTATATAACAGGTGTCAGGAAAGTTATTTGATTAACCTGTTCTATACTCACTTTTACTAAACTGATGTGATTGCTGAACCCACTCAGGGATATTCCCCCCTTAACCTCCTACATGACTCAGAATAAGAAAATTTCAAATGATGCTGTAAGAACTTTTACTCGAATTACCCTATTAAACTTATTCTGGGCTTCCCTGGTGGCTCAGTGGTAAAGAATCCACCTGCCAATGCAGAAGACTCAGGTTTGATCCCTGGGTCAGGAAGATCCCCTGGAGAAGGGAATGGCAACCCACTCCAGTATTCTTGGCTGGGCAATCCTATGGACAGAGGACCCTTGGTGTCCATGGGGTCACAGAGTCAGACACGACTTTGTGTCTGAACAACAAAACTTATTCTGCCGAATTTAACTGAATCCAGAAAGTGGAAGGGAGGTATCTGTGGTTCCTAGCTCTATTTTTCACCACATTTCTCAGACAGTTCCACCTCTCTTGTCTAAGGGTTATCTTCCTGGTCTGTCTTCTTGCCAGATTGCTTTTGGTAACAGTATTTTGTTGTTCCAAGTAAGTTAGCTGAGGGAGTTCCCTGTATTTTTCCAGAGTCTTTGTAAGAATTGAAATGTAAGTCAGCTTCATCTTTCTCGAGTAACAGTCCTTTGGTGGGGTTGACAAAGAGGTCTAGTGCATGGGTTTTTTTTGTTACTAGATCTAAATTTGAATCCCAGCCCTACCACAATTCTATATTCAGAAGTTCGATAGAGCATAAAGAATCAGGACAAAAAACAACTGCTAATCACTTAGCACCCAGAAGCAATCACAGTAATTACTTTTTCTTTCACTATTTTAAACTTTGGCTATGACATTCTTAGGCATGGGATTACTTGGAGGTCAAAAAATGTGAACAGTTTTTGGGGATCATGGTAACAGGTTGTATCTTTCTGGTTCTGGGACTGATATTTTCTTAGAATACTATATTATTTCAATATCTTTGGAGTTTTATTTTCTGTTTTAGACAAATGTCAGATCTTTTTGGTATAAAGAGATTCTTTCCTGTTTTGGTTCCAAAGGTCTTCCATTATTTTGGATTATTTGCTAAATTATTAACTGTACAGGAAAACTCCAGCCTTACCTCACAGGATTATCTGTCATACTTGATAAACAATCAGGATGTACCAGGATATTAGCCCTTCCTAGGTAGTTAAATGGCCCAGTAAGGATGCTAGTACTTATTAGTCATTGATTATATTCTGTCTTCTACACCTGAAGTTTTGCCACAGGTAACTGCTTGGACCAACTCAAAGTACGGTCCATTTTTCCATATGTAAACATCTCTAATTTGCATCTCTGGAATTCAAACCCTCCCTTAGATAGCCAGATGGATCTTGTGTAAAAGCAGAAGTAACCCTGGCTATACAACCATTAAAAAAATTGAATCAGTCTTAAATTTCAAGTCAGTAAGTAAATTAAAAACCAAAGCCAAACCTGGGGTAAACTGCCAATAAATTGCCAAAATATTTCAATATACGAACCTGACAAATATAAAATCATCATATATATAACTGATATATTATAACTCTCAAAAACTTAATCTCCTCTTTGATGCGTGGTAATGTTTCAATATTAAAGCTGAGCTCTTTGGATACATTGACTTTAATCTACCACTGAAAAAAGTAGGCTTTTAAATTGACACATACACAGCCTTCATCTTGGTATTCACAAAATGCCTTATTTTTAAATTGTTGTTTTTAAACCTCAATTTTCACTAGCTACTTACGATAGCATGAAGTATAATTAGGCATCTCTGTTGTATCTTTTGTCAGAAGGCTAATTTATGCAGAAGGCTGGTTTCCATGTGTATCCTTGTACATGGGTGAATTACTGCCTCTGATAACTTTTCCATAATCTATTCTGACCTCAAGTAAATATCTAAAAGTGATGTTTTAAGTCACGATGATTCTTGAAAAACTGAGTTAAATGAGTTATACATTTTGTTGGGAATTAAACAAAACTGACTTTTTGAAGGGAATTGATTATTCATTGCTTTCCTCTCTGAAACTTCAGCAAAAAATAATTTTTAAAGAAGTTGAATTTTCTATTTAATATCTACATAAAAATAAAAATATACATGTTGTTCTACAAAGTAACTTGTTTCAATCCAAGTTAACATATATTACTGAAACATTCAAATAATGACTCTACTAGTTGCTATAATTAAGACTTGAGTTTCTTCCCTATTTCTAACACTAATTTCGATTGTTGTGTGAAACTTGATGTATCGTTTTCTTAATGAGATAACATTATTATTATGATTACAGGTTTTCTAATATTTAAGTAAAGGTGTTACTAGGCCAAATAATGAAAATCTGAAGCAAACCTTTGGTGTTTTCAAAAAATAGGGCAAGTTTTAATCCTAGATTCTATTCCCTATTATGTTTTTAGGTAGCTTTCTTCTAAATGCTTAGTTAGTAGGTTTTTTAGGAACAGAAATAATACTAATAGCCAAAATAAGCAATTATAATTCAAGTAATTTTCTGCCAAAAGGAGAAAGGAATTTTGGGTGTTTCTATCTAGGTTGTTGCTTTCCAGATTGGTTAAAATTAACAGAAGTTATTCAAATATTGTGTGGCTGAATTTTTAGAAACCACGCTCCCCACCCCCACACAGATACCTGGCAGGACACACAACGCTGTCTGATGGGTCCTTTTGGGAAGTTTGTATATACCAGGAATAGCTGATAATGAGTAGTGTCTCCTTGCTCCCTAACTTTTGTTCTCCTATTCAGTTTCATTTCACTTTATGCTGAGACTGTTTACAATGGCTGTGATCCTACTTTTCCTCTGCTTTCTATTTCGTACCTTCACCATCACATCCTATATTCTGCTGCTGCTGCTGCTGCTGCTAGGTTGCTTCAGTCATGTCCGACTCTATGCGACCCCATAGACAGTAGCCCACCAGGCTCCGCCGTCCCTGGGATTCTCCAGGCAAGAACACTGGAGTGGGTTGCCATTTCCTTCTCCAATACATGAAAGTGAAAAGTGAAAGTGAAGTCGCTCAGTCGTGTCCGACTCCTAGCGACCGCATGGACTGCAGCCCACCAGGCCCCTCTGTCCAAGGGATTTTCCAGGCAAGAGTACTGGAGTGGGGTGCCGTTGCCTTCTCCGTCCTATATTCTAGCATCCATAAATAGAAGTGTTAAAAGCCTTTGTGTTTGTAAAGTAAATCATGCTATAGGTACAATGTTCAGTGCATTTGTCAAACATGTTATTATTTTGCTAGAAGTTAATCTTGATAGATAAAACTATTATGTGTGTGTGTGTCCTCAGTTCCTCAGTCATGTCTGACTCTTTGAAACCCCATGCCTTCCAGGCTCCTCTGTCCATGGGATTTTCCAGGTAGGAATACTGGAGTTAGTAGCCAATTCCTTCTCCAGGGGATCTTCCCGAACCAGGAATCAAACCCACCTCTCTTGTGTCTCCTGCATTGGCAGGAGGATTTTTTTTTTTTTTTTTACCATTGTGCCACCTGGGAAGCCCCAAAGCTATTATATAACCATTTAAATATTTTGTAAAACATTTGGCTAAACTAATACTGTACTTTTGTTTAACTACTTTTTATCATAAATTATACAATTTGTGCTTCCCAGGTGGTGCTAGCAGTAAAGAACCTACCTGCCAATGCATGAGACATAAGAGACGAGGGTTTAATCCCTGGGTTAAGAAGATCCAGTGGAGGAGGGCATGGCAACCCTCTCCAGTATTCTTGCCCAGAGAATTCTATGGACAGAGGAGCCTGGCAAGCTATAGTTCATGAGGTTGCAAACAGTCGGACACGACTGAAGCAATTTAGCAGCAGCATACAATTTGTATGATAATTAAACATAAATGTAGAGGTTAGGAGGCACAGTATTAGGAAATATTAGTCATATACATAATATAGGGAGCTTTTACTTTTTAATTTCTGCAGTGGTTTTACTAACAAGGAGTTATATGACTAGATGTTTCAATTGAGAAGTCATCTATATAATCTCTTAAAATCCTAATTCATGGGGAAGAATTTGTGACTTCTCCAGGAGAATGAGGAGGAGGAATAAGGCCTTTTAATCTTCTAGATTATCAGACCTGTTGGGAATTCTGAATGATTGTTTACTTTCAACTTATTATTTATTGGAGCAATTGCCCTTGAAATGAGCTTGGTAAAAGCAAGTGGACCAAGAGGATGTGGCTTTAGACATCATTGCTGGAGAGAAAGTTGAGAGCTATTTTGGGCCAGGAGAATAGGGTATATGGATACGTCAAAGGAAACATGAGATTTTTGACAGAAGAGAGATTGGGAATGTCTTGAGGTGAGACTTGAAACTGTTATTTGAAGAGTGGTTAAAGAAATCTTTTAGTTTGGAAAGAGAATGAGTCTCCCTTAGTTTCCTTCTGTTGCTATAACAAATTATTACAAATTCAGTGGCATAAAGACACAGATTTATACTCTTAACAGTTCTAATGGTCATAAGTCTAAATGTGCATGCATGGCTGCACTCCTTCTGGAGGCTGTATGGAAGAATCTATTTTCTTGCCTTTTTTAGCTTCCAGAGTTTGCCTGCATTCCTAGGTCCATGGCCCCTTTCTCCATCTTTAAAGTGCATCACTTCAGTTTCTGCTTCATCAGATCTACTTCTTTCTCTCTGATCCTCCTTCTTGCCTCTTATAGGGACCCTTGTGGTTACACTGGATTCACCAGGATAATTCAAGATAATCTCTCCATCTCAAGATCTTTAATCGCATCTTCAGAGTCTCTTCTCTGGTAGGTTTTGGACTTCCAGGTGGTTCAGTGGTAAAGAATATACCTGCCAGTGCAAGAGATGCAGGAAGATCCTTTAGAAGAGGCAATGGTAATCCACTCCAGTATTCTTGCCTGAAAAATCCCATGGACAGAGGAGTCTGCTGGGCTACAGTCCATGGGGTCACAAAGACAGGGCTGAGCACGAGCAGGAGCTGATAGGTTTTGGAGATTAGGACACCAGCGTCTTTGGGGGAACCCGTATTCAGCCTCCCACAACAGTCACGGGAGACTTGATAACTGTATTCAGATCTTTGGGGCCTGACAATGTGGAAGCTGGAAGAAGGATTAGGCTTCTTCTGTGTGGTCCCAGGGGATAGAATTAGAACTTGTGGGTGGAAATTACAGAGAGACAGATTTGTACCCAACTGTAAGAGAACTTCATAACAGAGCTGTGAGGATGGAGTGGGCAGTCTCAGAAAGCAACATGTCCCAGGCACTGGCAGTGTTGAACAGAAGATGAACCATCTCATACAGGAATTGTTACAGGTAGAATCTAAGCTTTGGCTGGATCTAGACAAGACTTAGACCTTTGGTAGTCCTGAGATTGAGTGCCTCTCTTTACACAGTCCAGTGCTGTCAGCATTTGGGTGTGAATGGGCTCTATCTTAGCAATTGGACTTTGAGTCCATTAGTTGCTTTATTGCTTTGTCGTCACTCTTTCAACACTGTGGCAAGGCCTAAAAGATTGAAAACAAGGGCTACAGATTTAGGAACTCACTGCTGAGACAGTGACCCAACTCTATTTGGTAAAAATTCTTGTGGATTAAATATGTTTTCACATATTTTAATTATGCCAGTTATTAAAAAATCATCCTAATCAGGTAAAAAAAGTCATCCTAAAAAAAAAAAATAACCCAGAATAGATGGCATTCCTAAAGTTACATTGAAAGGAGTTTGAATTTTTAATTCTGCAGTTTTCCTAACAGGAGATAAAATTTTTTTAGAAATCATTGGTCTCGTGTGAAGACTCAAGGTGAGGCATATAGTAAGATGGAGGCAGTTTATCCATGCTAAATATTTTATGGTTTCAATTGCAGGATCTAGTAGTTCACTTTCAGATACACCCAAAGGCTATAATGCAGCTCAGCGAATCTAAGATAAAGGTGTGTATACTGGGGAGTAGCTTTTTGCTGCTCGTCAGTGAAGATTGCATTGGGAGACCTGAAAAAGTTTGTGTGCTTTTGTACTTTTAGACATCTCATGAATGTTTTGTACCAAATTTCCTTCATACGTTTTTAATAAGTGTTATAGATTAGAACTTTTGGGGTGGGGTGGGGGGTGCTGCTGCATTTGCTTTGAGGAGTGTTTTTGCTGAAATTGAGCTAAATTGAGCCTAGTTTCTAACCAGTCCAGCATAGTGCAGCATCATGACATTTACCTTTTTTCCTGAAGCAGCTGTGCCTCCTATTATCCAGTGATCTTGTGACTGTATTAAGGATCCACAAAAGATTTCCATAGTTTCACTAGCTTCCTCCTTATATTTCAGGCCTCAGTTTGTTGTTTTTAGTTGCTAAGTCCTGTCTGACTTTCTTCTGATCCCATGAACTGTAGCCCACCAGGCTCCTCTGTCCATGGGACTTCCCAGGCTAGAACACTGAAGTGGGTTGCTATTTCCTTCTCTAGGGGATCTTCCCAACCCAAGGATTGAACCTGCGTTTCCTGCACTGGCACGTGGTTCTTTACCTCTGAGCCACCAGGGAAGCTCATTTCAGACCTGTCCTGGATAGTAAATATGCTTAAGTATCCTGTTAGGTAAACCAAATGCTCAGTTAAAAATTCTGTGCCATTACATATGATATGGAAAGGGAGGTAATCCTGTCCGAGGCTGTGACTGGGGTATAAATCAGTAAATTATAGCATTGGAAAGGACCCTGAGAAATTCTTATCTTACCATCTAAAGAGACAAATGACCTAAATTGCTAGAGTAGGTTTCTCAAGATGCATAATCTAACGCTAGGTTTTGTAAATTCTGGATTTTAGGGCCTTCAAGAACCCTCTGAAGCTGCAAAATTTCTGTAAATGTGTCTTTTTAATGGCACAAGGGTCCATGGAAAGTGAAAGTGAAAGTCGCTCAGTCGTGTCTGACTCTTTGCGACCCCATGGACTGTACAGTCCAAGGAATTCTCCAGGCCAGAATCCTGGAGCAGGTAGCCTTTCCTTTCTCCAGGGAATCTTTCCAATCCAGGGATCGAACCAGGTCTCCTGCATTGCAGGCGGATTCTTTGCCAGCTGAGCCACCAGGAAAGCCCACAAGGGTCCATCAGTTCAGCTCAGTCGCTCAGTCGTGTCCGACTCTTTGTGACCTCATGAATCACAGCACGCCAGGCCTTCCTGTCCATCACCAACTCCCGGAGTTCACCCAAACTCATGTGCATCAAGTCGGTGATGCCATCCAGCCATCTCATCCTCTGTCATCCCCTTCTCCTCCTGTCCCCAATCCCTCCCAGCATCAGGGTCTTTTCCAATGAGTCAGCTCTTTGCATGAGGTGGCCAAAGTATTGGAGTTTCAGCTTCAGCATCAGTCCTTCCAATGAACACCCAGGACTGATCTCCTTTAAGATGGACTGGTTGGATCTCCTTGCAGTCCAAGGGACTCTCAAGAGTCTTCTCCAACACCACAGGTCAAAAACATCAATTCTTCGGCACTCAGCTTTCTTCACAGTCCAACTCTCACATCCGTACATGACCACTGGAAAAACCATAGCCTTGACTAGACGGACCTTTGTTGGCAAAGTAATGTCTCTGCTTTTC
>NW_011495072.1:7196993-7231749 GCF_000754665.1 Bison bison bison | reverse complement strand
TTTGTTTTCTGAATGTTGAGCTTTAAGCTAACTTTTTCACTCTCTTCTTTCACTTTCATCAAAAGGCTTTTTAGTTCCTCTTCACTTTCTGCCATAAGGGTGGTGTCATCTGCATATCTGAGGTTATTGATATTTCTCCCGGCAAAATTGATTCCAGCTTGTGCTTCTTCCAGCCCGGCGTTTCTCATGATGTACTCTGCATATAAGTTAAATAAGCAGGGTGACAATATATAGCCTTGAAGTACTTCTTTTCTTATTTGGAACTAGTCGGTTGTTCCATGTCCAGTTCTAACTCTTGCTTCCTGACCTACATATAGGTTTCTCAAGAGGCAGGTCAGGTGGTCTGGTATTCCCATCTCTTTCAGAATTTTCCACAGTTTATTGTGATCCACACAGCCAAAGGCTTTGGCATAGTCAATAAAGCAGAAATAGATGTTTTTCTGGAACTCTCTTGCTTTTTCGATCCAGCAGATGTTGGCAATTTGATCTCTGGTTCCTCTGCCTTTCCTAAAACCAGCTTGAACAATTGGAAGTTCACAGTTCACATACTGCTGAAGTCTGGCTTGGAGAATTTTGAGCATTACTTTACTAGCATGTGAGATGAGTGCAATTGTGTTGTAGTTTGAGCATTCTTTGGCATTGCCTTTCTTTGGGGATTGGAATGAAAACTGACCTTTTCCAGTCCTGTGGCCACTGCTGAGTTTTCCAAATGTGCTGGCATATTGAGTGCCGCACTTTCACAGCATCATCTTTCAGGATTTGAAATAGCTCAACTGGAATTCCATCACCCTCACTAGCTTTGTTCATAGTGATGCTTTCTAAGCCCACTTGACTTCACATTCCAGGATGTCTGGCTCTAGGTGAGTGATCACACCATCATGATTATCTGGGTCGTGAAGATCTTTTTTGTACAGTTCTTCTGTGTATTCTTGCCACCTTTTCTTAATATCTTTTGCTTCTGTTAGGTCCATACCATTTCTGTCAAGCGTCCATAGACTTTTATTAATTCATTCATGAATTAGTCCCTCTCTCCTTTCTCTTCTATAGTAAGTATTATGTGTTAAGTTTGTACTAGGCATTGGACTTTGCTTTTAATATAACTACTAACACTCTTCGCTTTTTGATTTATATACAGACTATAGGAAGTGACCAGGTCTTCCCTGGTGACTCAGATGGTAAATATGCTGTGTGCAATTCAGGAAACCTGAGTTTGATCCCTGAATTGGGAAGATCCCCTGGAGGAGGAAATGACAGTCCACTCCACTATTCTTGCCTGAAAAATCCCATGGACAGCAGAGCCTGGCGGGCTACAGTTAGTGAGGTCGCAAAGAGTCAGACACTACTGATCGATTAACACTTTTCACTTTCTTTTATAGGAAGTAACCAACCTTAAAACAGGAAACTGTAGTGTACTATAATAATGGATGCCAATACTTGTAGTTAAATAGATCTCACAGGCTGTTCTGATTATTTTAGGAAAAATCTCAGAAGTGGACAGTATCTGTGGGCAGTGAGCCAGATGTAAAGGACTGTTGACTTTGTAATTACTCCTGGTCCTTTGCTTTGTGATGTGTGTCTGGTCTGCACCTGTCTTGATTTCTTGTTACACTCTAGTGCCTGTAACTACCTTGGCTATTTATATTTGGCCTTGCTTGGTGATTGTCTGGTATAGGGTTTGGTGACCTGGTTACCAGACTGTGTGCTTCCTAGGAAGTTCTTGTTTTGGAATTTCCCTCCTACCATAAGTGTGAACTGATTTTATAGCTGTAGATGAAACATGACCTGTCCGACTCTCTCTTTACCCTTTTATTGTCAGTAAGGGAGTGAACTTAGCAATTACTGTTTTTTGATGAATTGAAAATTTTTGTTGAGGGAATTGTAAATTTGCATGTAGTTGTGGGAAATAATAGAGAGATCCCATGTGCCTCTTCGCCAGCTTTCTCCAGCGGAGCAGTTTGTACAGCTATAGTGCAGTATCACAGTTGGGAAGGATCTCAGTGTTGACCCAGTCCATCAGTCTCATCAAATGTCCCCAGTTTTACTTGTATCACTAGGCTCCCTCCAGTTGCCCTTTTGTAAACACACTCAACTCCTCTGGCCCCTCCCTCTTCCTAACCCCATAACCATGACTATTTTCCATTTCTATAATTTTGACAGTTTAAAATGTTATATAAATGCGGTCATGAAGTTTGAAACTTTTGGGGATTGACTTTTTTCATTCAGCATAATTTCCTGGACATTCATCTAAGTTGTTGTATGTATTGATAGTTCATTCCTTTTTATTGCCGAGTAGTAGTCCCTGGTTTGTACGTGCTGCAGTTTAACCATTTGCCTGTTGAAGAACATCTGGACTGATTCCAGTTTTGGCTGTCATAAAGCTTGTATGAACATTCATGTATATGATTTATTTTGAACATAAATGAAAAGGTAATACTGACCTCATAAAATGAGATGGGAAATGTTTCTTCCTTTTCCATTTTTTAGAATACAATTCCTGATATTAGAATTAATTACTATTAGAATTAAATTACAAATTATTAATATCAGGAATTAAATAGAGGGTAACACTACAGATACTATAGCCATTAAAAGGATACAAGAACTATTATGAAAAATTTTATACTCATAAATTCAAGACTTTAGAAGAAATGAATTATTCTCTTTATTAGTCTTGCAGGTGGAGGTTCAGTTCAATTTCAAAGATTTTTTTTTTTTCCCCTGAAGAATTAACTTTTTATTTTCTCAGTTGGCTGTTTCCAATGTCATTGATTTTTGCTTTTATCTTTATTTCCTTCCTTCTGCTTGCTTGCTTTGGGTTTATTTTTATTTTTTCTAGTTTCTTAAGGTGGTAACTAAGATTATTGATTTGAGACCTCTTGTTGTTTTTAATGTAAATATTTAGTACTACACATTTTCCTGTCAGTACTGCATTAGCTGCTTCCCACGTATTTTGGGATGTTGTATTTTCATTTTCATTTAGCTTTATGTATTTTTAAAAGTTCCATTGAGATTTCATCTTTAACACATAGATTATTTAGATTATTTCAAATGTATTGCTTGATTTTTCACATGTTTAGATATTATCCTTTTGTCTTTCTGTTATTGATTTGAATTTAATTCTGGTATGATCAGAAAACACACTGTATATGATTTTAATTTTTAAAAATTTGTCAGAATGTATAGCCTCTATGTGAATGTTCCATGCATTGAAAAAAAATGTGTATTCTGCTGTTGGATGAAGTGCTCTATTTACTTAAGTCAGTTAGATCCTGGTTAATTTTGATTGTTCAGATCTTCTATATCCTTTCTGATTTTCCTTCTGGTGGCTGTCAGTTGCTGAGGTAGGGTATTCAAGTTTCCAGTTATAATTGTGGATTTTTTCTGTTTCTCTTTTCAGATGTCAGGTTTTGCTTCCTAATTTTGAAGCTCTGTGGTTTTTTTTTGTGTGTGTGTGCATGCACATTTAGGCTCATTATGTTTTCCTGGTAGATTGATATTTTTATCTTTATTTAATATCCCTTTTGATATTTTTGTTGCTCTGAAGTTCTCTTCATCAGATATGATATAATCATTATTGCTTTTTAAAAAATTAATGTTTGTGTAGTATAACTTTTCTTATCCTTTTACTTTCAATCTGCTTTCATTCTAAGACATCTCTTGGGCTTGCAGGCAGCTGCCATGTTGGTGTTTGCTCTTATGACCTCTTTGTGTGTGGATAGAAAGAGGGTGGAACACTCTATGGTGTTTCTTCTTATAATAAGGACACTGATCCTATTGGATCAGGGCCCCACTCCCCACCCCCAGCCCCCCTTTTTTTTAACCTCATTTAAGCTTAGTTGGGCTGTGAAGAAGCGCTGAAGAATTGATGCTTTTGAACTGTGGTGTTGGAGAAGACTCTTCAGAGTCCCTTGGACTGCAAGGAGATCCAACCAATCCATTCTGAAGGAGATCAGCCCTGGGATTTCTTTGGAAGGAATGATGCTAAAACTGAAACTCCAGTACTTTGGCCACTTCATGCGAAGAGTTGACTCATTGGAAAAGACTCTGATGCTGGGAGGGATTGGGGGCAGGAGGAGAAGGGGACGACAGAGGATGAGATGGCTGGATGGCATCACTGACTCAATGGACGTGAGTCTGGGTGAACTCCTGGAGTTGGTGATGGACAGGGAGGCCTGGCGTGCTGCGATTAATGGGGTCGCAAAGAGTCGGACAGGACTGAGCGACTGAACTGAACTGACTGAACTGAAGCTTAGTTGGAGAAGGAAATGGTAACCCACTTCAGTATTCTTGCCTGGAGAATCCCATGGATGGATGAGCCTGATGGGCTACAGTTCATGGGGTCGCAAAGAGTCGAACACGACTGAGCGACTTAACTAACTAACTAAGCTTAGATACTTGCTGAAGGCCCTATCCCCAAATAGGGCTCCATTCATATGAATTTAGTGGTTGGGGGTGTGTGTGTGTGCGTGCATGCACGCACGCTAAGTTGCTTCAATTGTGGCTGACTCTTTGTTACCCTTTGGACCATAGCCCACTAGGCTCCTCTGTCCATGGGATTCTCCAGGCAAGAATACTGGAGTGGGTTGCCATTTGAGGGGAACACAATTCAGTCCATAGTAGTAATTGTCAAATTGTTAGAACCAAAGTCTGCCATTTTATTATTTGTATTCTGTTTGTATCCTCTGGTTCTCATCCTGTTTCTCTTGTCATGTGGGTGGAACATAATATATAGCTTTTGTAGTGGTTGCTCTGGATACACATATACATATATGTATTCAGTCTCCTGGTATCAACATTTTACCACTTTGAGTAAAGTATGAGTAACATAATAACATGTTACACTTTTGACTTCCATTTAGGTTCCTCACTTTTAAGTATTAGACACCAGATGGCATTATAATTTTGTTTCAGTCCTCAAATATGATATGTAAAACTCGTAAGGATAGTCTATTGTATGTACCCAAGTTTATACTCTTTCTGTTACTCTTTTTCTTCTTGATGCTCCAAGATTCCTTTATTTCTTTTTTATCATTTCCTTTCTGTTTTGAGAACTTCTTTTCAGTTCAGTTCAGTCACGTCCGACTCTTTGCGACCCCATGAATTGCAGCACGCCAGGCCTCCCTGTCCATCACCAACTCCCGGAGTTCACTCAGACTCACGTCCATTGAGTCGGTGATGCCTTTTAGGGTATACCTGTTAGTGGCAAAGTCTTTTAGAAAAACTTTTTGATTGACAGTATCTTTTTCCCCTTTCATTCCTGAAGGATAGTTTCTCTGGATATAGAATTTGTGGTTGCCAGTTCTCTTCCTGCAGTTCTTGGCAAATTATGTGTATTCCTTCCTTTTGGTCTCCATGTTTTAGATGAGAAATACACTGTCATTCAAACTGGTGTTCCTTTTTAGATAATGCATTGTTTTCTCTGGCTGTTTTCCAAGTGTTTTCTTTGTCTTTAGCTTGCAGAAGGTCAATTATCATTTGTTTTGCCGTGGATTTCCTTTGGTTTATCCTGTTTAGTGTTTACTCAGTTTCTTGCCTCTGCACATTTAGTTTTTTGGCAGTTTTGGCCTTTCTTTCCTTGAATACTCTTTCATTTCTGTTGTCTTTATATTCCTCTCCTTCTGGGACTCTGCTGTTAGTTCTTTTATTAGAGTCTCATAGGTTCCTGAGGGTTTGTTCAGTTGTTTTTAGTCTGTTTTCACTGTTCTTAGGTTGGTTAAATTTTACTGTTCTTTTTTCAAGTTTAGTGATTCTATCCACTGTCATTTCCACTGTGCTATTGAACCCATCCAGAGAGTGTTTATTTCTGTCACTGTGTTTTTTGGTTCCATGATTTCCATTTAGTTTTCTTTTTATAACTTCTACTTTCTCATAATTTTAAAAAATTGAGGTATCATTGACATAAAATGGTTTATTAATTTCAGGTGTACAATGTAATGATTCTATATGTGTGTACACTGAGAAATGATCATCAAAATATCTAGTTAATATCAGACATCTTACACTGTTAAAAAAATTATTTTTTCTTGTATAAGAACTTTTTAGATCTATTCTTTTCTAACAACTTTTTCAAATACGCAGTACAGAATTATTAACTGTTGTCCCCATGCTATACATTGCGTCCCTGTGACTTATTTATCTTTATACTGGAAGTTTGTACCTTTTGACCCCTTCACCCATTTCTCTGACCACCCCCAACCTTTCAGCTCCTGGCAAGCACTGCATTGTTTCTAGGATCTTGGTGTTTTTGTTTTTAGTTTCCACCTGTAAGTGAGATCATCCATTTTTTGTCTTTCTCTCTCTGACTTAATTCAATTATTATAATGCTCTTGAGGTTCATCCATGTTATCACAAATGGCAAGATTTCATACTTTTTTATGACTAAATAATATTCCACTGTATACGTACACCACATTTTTTAATCCATTCATCATTAATGGATATTTAAGTTGTTCCCACATCTTGGCTGTTGTGAATAATGCTGCAATGAATGTAGGGGTATATATATCTTTTTGAGTTAGTGGTTTTGTTTCCTCCAGATAAATACCCAGAAATGGAATTGCTTGAATGTGTGGTTCATGGGGTTCTCAAGGCAAGAATACTGAAGTGGTTTGCCATTCCCTTTTCCAGTTCAAAAGAATTGATATTTTTGAACGGTGGTGTTGGAGAAGACTCTTGAGAGTCCCTTGGACTGCAAGGAGATCAAACCAGTCCATCCTAAAGGAAATCAGTCCTGGAAGGACTGATGCTGAAGCTGAAGCTCCAATACTTTAGCCATCTGATGCAAAGAACTAGCTTGTTAGAAAAGACCCTGATGCTGGGAAAGATTGAAGGCAGGAGGAGAAGGGGACCACGGAGGATGAGATGATTGGATGGCATCACTGACTCAATGGACGTGAGTTTGAGCAAGCTCTGGGAGTTTGGTGATGGACAGGGAAGCCTGGTGTGCTCCAGTCCATTGGGTCACAAAGAGTGGGACACTACTGAGCGACTGAACTGAGAGTGTATGATAGTTCTGTTTATTATATATAATGTGAACAAATGAATATAATCCCAATGTCTGATTCACCTTTGTATAGATGGCACCTTATTGTCTTTTCTCATGTGAATTGTGATGTTTCTGTTTTTGCAATGACAGGTGATTATTTTTATTGCATTCTCACCTTTTTGTATTTGGGTATTTTGAGTCCTATTTAAATATTTTGTTTTAATGGATAGTTATCCTGTCAATGTTTAGCATGGCATTTTGCTTTCTCTTCTGGTCCTTGATTCTAGTGACGGTTAGAGTCTTTGTGGTGTTTTTTTGTTCTGCTTATCTGGTACCAGTGGGGTTCCCACTGGTCCCTGCTGGTTCTGCTAGAGGAGGTGGGAGGACTTTCCCCGTACTAGGCAAACTCGTGGCTCTGTATAGAAGAGGGAAGTTTCAGGCCCATGGGGCCAAAGATACTCTCCATGTTGGTCACTTGTGGTGAAATTTGTCTTGCCAGTGCCCTTTGGACATCTTGTTATCTCTCAGTAGAGCAGAGAAGTCTCAGATTTTGAGGAGAAGGAAACTGCTTCCCCTGCTTGCTGCCTCTTAGTGGGACTCTCAGTAATAGCCCCGTTGCTTTTGATGGTGGCTTACCTGGTACTGTTGGAGAGATTCTTACTGAATCCTGGAGAGGAGTGAGCCTGCCTGACCGCCTTCTATGCTGGGTTGGGGATTAGGATGTGCCGGGACTGGGTTATAGTCTTCTGTTGAGTGAGAGGCACCTGGCATCTAAGATGACCTTTCTGTTGTCTTGGGGTCCCAAACCAATATGCCTTCTTTTTACTACCTTCCAGAGTATCTTTTGATTGTCTTCTTATTTTTAGGTTTTACAGTTGCACTTAGAAGCAGGGAGAAACTGGTCTAAGCCATCTTATCTGGACTGAAGGTCCCAACTATGTTAATTTTTTTTTTTTTTTTGAGGATGTGTATACTTATATATTGACTCTAGCAATGATCTTATGTGATAATGTAAATGTTGATTTTATGTACATTACTTTTACTTTGAATATATATAAGTGTTTCTGACGTGAATCAACATTGGCTAAATAGAATTTTTTGAGTGGGTAAACTTAAGTTGAAACAGGAAAACAATGGTCAAATATTGAGATATTAGGGTATATACAATGGATATGTTCTCTGTGTGTGTGTGTGTGGCACAATCATCTCTCTTGCATGTATTAGCCCTGCTCTAATGCTTTTTTCCAACTCTCGCTTGTCTTTTCATTATCTTAGTGCTCATTATCTTAGGACTCATTTCTTTCGATGCGAAGAGGTTCTTAATTTTTGTTTAGCCCAATTTATCATTTTTTAAAAGCGATTAATCCATTTCATATACTTAGAAATCCTTGCCTAGCCCAGGTTGATAATCTTTGTTTTTTTCTTCTAACAGCTTTATAGTTTTGACTTTCACATTTAGATGTACAGTCCAGCTGGAATTGATATTTGTTTATTATGCAAAGGCTCAAGATTCCTTTTTTTTCTTTGTATGGATATTCAGTTCACTCAAAAGACCATCTTTTCCCTGCCATGCTTGCAATATAATGTTTCTTATAAATCTGGTATCTTGGGACTTCGCTGGTGTCCAGTAGCTAAGACTCCACTCTCCCAGTACAGTGGGCCCAGGTTCAATCCCTGGTCAGGGAACTGGATCCCACGTGCCACGACTAAGACCCAATGCAGCCAAATAAATAAATGTTTAAAAAAAAAATCAGGTATCTATAAGTGGGTCTTTTTCTGGACACATTATACCAGAGCTGATAAGAGATGTATAATTTAAGTCACAAATGTGAGCCATATGTGTAACTATAAATTGTCTAATAGCCACATTAAAAAGGCAAAAAGAAACTAATGAGATTTATTTTTACAATATATTTTATTTAATCAAATATACAAAAATATTGAGAAGTAATAAATATGAAATTATTGAGGTATCTTACATTTTTTGGTACTATGTCTTTGATATCTGAGATAGTTTTTACAGCAGATCTCTTTCAGGCACAAAGTTGGTCTTTGTTTAGGTTTCAGAAAATTTGCAGTCGAAAAAGTAGCTTCACATACCTCAGTTGGTCCAAGCCGTGCTTAAAAGTTTTACAGTAACTGAGTCAGTTGTTAGTTCTTGAATTTAAATTCATTCAGATAAGAGAAATTCAAATTTAATTCCTGAATTGCACCACCCACATTACAGGTGCTCAGTAGTCATATGTGTCTGGTGGCTACCTGTATTGGACTGTGTCTGTTCTGTTGTTCTGTTGTCTGTCCTTGCTCCAGTTATGTATTGTCTTAATTACTCTAACTGTGTGATAAGTCTTGATGTGCTGTGCTGTGCTTAGTCACTTAGTCGTGTCCAACTCTTGCGACCCCATAGACTATAGCCTGCCAGGCTCCTCTGTCCATGGGATTCTCCAGGCAAGAATACTGGAGTGGGTTGCTGTTTCCTCCTCCAGTCCAACTCTTTAGGACTCCATAGACTGTAGCCCTCCAGACTGCTCTGTCCGTGGAATTTTCTAGGCAAGAATATTGGAGTGGGTTGCCATTCCCTTCTCCAAATAAGTCTTGATATCTGGTGGTACAAAGTCTTCCAGCTTTATTCTTGGCTATTATTAATCCTTTAAATTGGCATATACATTTTAGAATCACCTCGTCAACTTCCATTAGCATTCTTTCCCCACAGTTATTCTGTTCTAAATGTCATCTGCATATGTGATAACAAGAGAAACAGAGCATATTAAGATGTGGAGGTTGGCAGGTTAGTTGCTTTGGTCTTTCCTAGCTAAAGCAACTAGTTCTGAAGCATCAGCATTGCTGTTCCTGCCAATTCATTATCTGCACCTCTGCAAAATTATAAAGTATATGAGGTGATGTGGGCTTTTCAAGATCATTGTGAGTATCAGTTATTCAAGCCACGAATCAGATATAATTTTAAAATATGCTGCTGCTGCTGCTGCTAAGTTGCTTCAGTCGTGTGCGACTCTGTGCAGCCCCACAGATGACAGCCCACCAGGCTCCTCTGCCCCTGGGGTTCTCCAGGCAAGAATACTGGTGTGGGTTGCCATTTCCTTCTCCAATGCATACATGCTAAGTTGTGTCAGTCGTGTCCAACTCTGTGCGACCCTATGGACAGCAGCCCACCAGGCTTCTCTGTCCACAGGATTCTCTAGGCAAGAGTACTGAAGTGGGTTGCCATTTCCTTCTCCTAAAATATACTGAATACGAAAATAATTAACTATTTCCTATTTCCTCTTATTTTATTAGAGAGTGGAGCCTAAGAAAGTGTAAGGACCAAAGAAGAGGTGAGAGTAGTTTGCTGGTATTGGAAATTGCACACTTCTGTATACTATTTCTAGTGCTAAGTACAGTTGGGCATTCAAATATTTGAATAAATACATGGAGAAAATATACTTCAAACTCTTCAATCAGATGTGGAACCATTGTATTTGTTCATAAGCTAGGCCTTCTACTACTGCAAACTGACTTTTTGTTGTTGTTGTTGTTAAAATGGCAAAGTAATATTATATAAAGTAATATATGGCATTTAGGCTTTGTGGCATTTCTTTAAAATGTGAAAAGAGGTGTTTGGGGACATAATTATAACAGAATTACTGTATAATTTGGTGTAACTCATGATGCATGATGTATGACTAGAAAGTGAATTGCCCTGATTTGAATAGAACACTATTAAAGTAAATCATCTCATGTTTTTTTAAATAGTTCCCAAATTGTAGTCACAGAAGACCAGTTATGTGGGTAATTGTTCTAATCCAAACATTGCCACATTTAAATCTTTGATTTCATCACCACTCTTGTGAACTAACTTACTAAATTCTTATTCCAAAGAAATTTTTTCCATTGGAATGTATTCTAAAGTAATGTCCACACAGTTCTTTTAAGTTAGAAAATGTTCTAAAACTCAAGATGGCTGTGGTATTAGGTTGAGCAGTCAAGAAAACATCTATTGGATTTCAGGTTGAGCAGTCAAGAAAGCATTCGCTGAATTTCTTTTTCTGACAATATGACTGCCTGAATCTTTAAGTCATAAAACATGCTTGATTTTTTTTTTTTTAAAGCATGACAACAGAAAGTCATTTTAAATGAATGGATGACTTTGCCAACAAAGGTCCATATAATCAAATCTTTGGTTTCCCCAGTAGTCATGTCCAGATGAGAGAGTTGGACCATAAGGAAGCCTGAGCGCCAAAGAATTGATATATTTGAGTTGTGGTGCTGGAGAAGATTCTTTAGAGTCCCTTGGACTGCAAGGAGATCAAACCAGTCAATCCTAAAGGAAATCAGTCCTGAATATTCATTAGAAGGACTGATGCTGAAGCTCGAATATTTTGGCCACCTGATGCGAAAAACTGACTCATTGGAAAAGACACTGATGCTGGAAAGATTGAAGGCAAAAGGAGAAGAGGGCAGCAGAGGATGAGATGGTTGGATAGCATCACTGACTCAATGGACATGAAATTGAGTAGACTCCAGGAGACAGTGGAGGACAGGGGAGCCTGGCTCTTTGTGACCCTGTGCTGCAATCCACAGGGTCACAAAGAGTTGGACAGGACTTAGTGAACAACAATAACAACAGAGAAAAAAGAAACAGAAAATTTCTGTGAGAAACAGAGCACAAAATAAAATGGTAGAAATAAATCCAGATTATCAGTAATCAACTTAAGTATTAATGGATTCAATTCTTAAGTTAGAAGACACAGGTCAAACTGAAAAGGAAAATAGAATATAGCTATTAATACATGCTGTTGATAAGAGAACACCTAAAGAAGGATAGAAAAATGTTAATGGTAAACAATGGAAAAAATAGGCAAATACTAACCAATATATTTCATGTACATTGATGATATTGTTAGGCTGAATAGATATTGTGGCAAAAAAACTTGTAGATGATAGCATTGTCTACATAGAAAATTCCAGGGAGTCTGAAGGAAAATTATTTACGTTTCTAGATGTAAAAGTGAAGTCGCTCAGTTGTGTCGGACTCTTTGTGACCCCATGGACACCAGGCTCCTCTGTCCATGGGGTTTTCCAGGCAAGAGTACTGGAGTGGTTTGCCTTTTCCTTCTCCAGGGAACTTCCAGACCCAGGGATTGAACCCAGGTCTCCTGCATTGTAGATAGACGCTTTACCGTCTGAGCCACCAGGGAAGTCTTCTAGATGTAAAGGAATGACTAAAGTGAATAGCATTTAAATAAGCCAGAAAAAAAATTTTTGAAGACAGCATTTATAATTCCACAAAAAGACATGTAGGTATAAGTTAAACAGAAATACAACCTTTACAGAGACTGTTAAACTTCATTGAATGAAAATAAAAAGTCATAAATAGATCATGTTTATGGATAGGCAGGCTGAATAACAAAATGTAGTTTCTCACATTGACTTGAAAATTCATATTGCTTTGTTCAAAATTCCGAAAGCTTTTAATATGAAGTTTGAAAACTTACGTTAAAATTTGTAAGGACGAGTTATCCTAGAAACATGAAGAATAAGTTGGAACAGGGCTTGGTCTACACTGCATAATTTAATAATTAGTGTCAATAATTTGTAATTTGATAGTACAGTGGCAGCACAGAGATAGATAAATAGACCAATGAAGCAGAAGAGAGGAATGGAAATAGACCTTTATGGGAACTTAATATATGTCAGAGTGACATTGCACATTACGGGGGAAAGGATGAAATATTCACTATATATTGCTGGAATAATTGGTTATCTATATGGGAAAAAATGAAATGAGATCTCCTCCTCATTCTTTATACATATCAAGTTCAGGCAGTTTAAAGGCTTAATAAAAACAGCTAGTACTTATGTAGTGCTTAGGATACACTTGACCTTTTTCTAGCACTTTACATACATTGACTTCTTTGATCACTACATTTATCTTTAATAGTAGGTGCTATTTTTATCTCGTTCTTTTTTACATGAGCAAACGGGTGAGCACAGAGAAATCAAGGAATTTGGCCAGAGTCACAGTTAGCAGAGCCATGTTTGAACCCAGGTAGTCTGGCCCTGCTGTTTCTGTTTTTAAACACTATGCTATACTGTTCCCTTCACTTAAATGTGCAGTACAGAACTCTGAATTTTTCAGTATAGAGGCATGTCTTTATGACCTCAGGATATGGAAGGATTTTTTTCAGGAATAGTTTTATGTTTATCATAAAGGAACAAAATCAATAAATTTGGTTACCTTACAATTAAGAACTCCTGTTTGTCAGAAGATACCATAAAGAAAGTGAAAAGCCAAGTGGAAGAAGATATTTGTAATACGTCTAACAAGAAAGGATTGTATAACCATAAGTATAAAGAATTCCTGTTGTGTCTAATGTTTAAGAGTTTTGTTGCTCTGTCTTTTCTTCCGTGATTGGAATGTCTTGTGATCATAATGGTCATAAAATGGTATATTTGTGGTTTTAATTTGCAATCTTTGATTTTTAGGATAAGCGCTAATTCCCATGTTAATGGTCATTTGCGTGTGTGTGTGTGTGTGTGTGTGTTTTATTTTAATGAAGAGCCAGTAGGAGATGAGACATGGAGCTGACCAGTTGATACTTTGGGGAGTATGTTCTACCTCCAGGCACTTCTCAGTCTATAAATTGTATCAGAGAGGCACCCATGATCAGATCTGCTTATCTGGCTGATGTTTTTATTTATCTTTATTTCAGACTGTACTCTTAAATCATTTGCTAGAATGCTGAGTTTGTTGGTATAGTTCATAACATTTGAAAGGATTAACATTTGATTTATTCTCTCTAAATCCACAGCTATTAGGAAATAACCTAAAACTTCAGGATTTACTTTGCAGAAATTATTTCTTTCTAATGTATGCTCTTTCAAAGGAATTCAGAATCCTGTTACATAAGAGGCTGTACAGCTTTAATCCCATCCATTGATATTTAGTGACCAGTTATACTTCAAAAAAAGTTAAAAATTTCCCTAATTTTCAAAGTAATACATACTCATGAAAAACACTGGGGGAAATACAAACATGTAGATGGTAGTAACCTACAATTTAGACAACTGTGACCAAACAATTGTGGCGTATTTCTTTATAGTCTTTGGTTTTTATACCTTTATGTATAGTTAAGAACAATAGTCTCAATTTAAAAGAAGAGCTTTAACTTCTTATGCTAAAAAAAGTAGTAATCATGATTGTTTAGAAATTTAATTACATAGAAGTTGAGTCAAAATTTGTGGTCCAATTTTGATTACTGTATATCTTCCTATTTTATCTTTGGTTTTCCTGGGAAGTGATTTTTTATTTCTTTAAAGTTATGAGAAACAAACTGTGAAAACATGTGCCAGTTGTCAAATCCACCTTCATCGCACTGGTTTGTAATCCTGGAACTGAACCCTGAAACATTTCTTCTTTGCCAGCTGGCATATTACTGAGTTTTGTCAGTCGAGGTTGCTAGAGCGAACACTGCAGGACGAAGGGATTTTTCTTCCCGGTTTGCTGATACTTTCCTCCTCCTCGCTTTTTGGCCCTCAGCCTACATGGGATGGGGGTTGGGGGGGAGCAGCAGCAGAGAGCTCACCTCCTTGAGAGTCTCAGCATCATCCCACAGGTGGTCCTGTGCCCTAGTGGGTGATTTTGGCTTGCCATTGACTGACCATGGCACTTCTGTCATATAGAGGACTAAAGCTGCACAGTCTCCAAAGAGCTTTGAATTTCTGCCAGTGGGTGGGAGAACTGCAGGGGAGGAGTTAGAGGATCATTCTGTGCGTTATGAAATGTGTAACATTGTGCCTGGTGTCCCCCTTCTAGGGGCTAGTAGCACACCCTAACTCCTGAGTCATGACTCTCTCTTCATGGACTGCAGCCTGCCAGGCTCCTCTGTCCATGAAATATCCCAGGTAAGAATACTGGAGTGGGTTGCCATTCTGTTCTCTGGGGAATCTTCCCAACCCTGAGATCAAACTCGAATCTTCTGTGTTGCTGGTAGATTCTTTACTGACTGATCCACCAGGGAAGACAGAAATGTCTGCAGGTATTGCCAAATGTCCTTCTGGGGACAAAACCACCCTGGTTTAGAACCTGAGGTATAAAAGAACACTGTTCCTTCTAGATCATGTTTTCTTCTCTTGATCTTGGCATATCACTTCTCTTGGTTTTCTGTCTTTATACTTAGTGCTCCTCGTCACTCTGCTTTGCTGGTTCCTCTCTTCCTGGCTTCTTAATGTCCACACTGCTCCCCTGAGCTCCACACTCATCTATCTACGTGATTGTTAAACATCTTCATTAGATCTCTAGTCGATGTCTCAAACTTAGTATGTCTACAAATGAACTCTTGATCTCTGTCATCCTCTCACCATTTCCATCTGCAGTCATCTTCATTTCATTTGATGGCAGTCCCTGTTAGCAAGGCCAAAATCTTACAATCTTGTGTGACTTGCTTGTTTCTCTCAGACCTCAAATGGAATCATTGGGAAGTCCTATTGGCTCTTCCTTTCCAATTTATTCAGAATCTGACCTTTTCTTTCTCTCTCCCCTGCTGTCATCATCATCTCTTGCTCAGTTTACTGTGGGAGCCTCCTAACTGGTCTCCCAACTTTTGCCCTTCTGTCCTTAATCTTCTCATCACAGCGCCCGAGTGACCTTTTAAAATGTTAAATTATATCATCACTCTCTTCAGATCTCTGCAGTAGCTCCTGCCTTTTGTTCAGAATAAAAGCCAGAGTACCTGGCGCATAATAGGTACTCCAAAAATATTTGTTGAATGAATGAAGTGCTAAATCAAATCCATCCAAATGCATTTTTTTCCTCCTTCTCTCCCTGATGCTTTATACTTTTGACTACTCCTCCCTGTTTCTTGAACTCTCTCTTCCTTCAGAGGTAGGTATGTCCTCTTGGCTCTGGTTAATTCTGTCTTCTTCATGGCTCCACTTCTATATGTACAGTCATGTAAATCCCTATTAAAATCCTTGGTCCTCTTTTTCCTTTCTGTACTCATTCTTTCTTGTTGATTTTAGTCACACTAGTGGCTAAACTGGAAAAGGTCAGTTTTCATTCCAATCCCAAAGAAAGGCAATGCTAAAGAATGTTCAAACTACCACATGATTGCACTCATCTCACAGGCTAGCAAAGTAATGCTCAAAATTCTCCAAGCTGGGCTTCAACAGTATGTGAACCGTGAACTTCCAGATGTTCAAGCTGGATTCAGAAAAGGCAGAGGAACTAGAGATCAAACTGCCACCATCTGTTGGATCATAGAAAAAGCAAGAGAGTTCCAGCAAAACATCTACTTTTGTTTTATTGACTACCAAAGCCTTTGACTGTGTGGATCATAACACTGTGGAAAATTCTTAAAGAGATGGGAATTCCAGACCACCTGACCTGCCTCCTGAGAAATCTATATGCAAAACAAGAAGCAACAGTTAGAACTGGACGTGGAATAACAGACTGGTTCCAAATCGGGAAAGGAGTATGTCAAGGCTGTATATTGTGAATCTGCTTATTTAACTTATATGCAGAGTACATCATGTGAAATGCCAGGCTGGATGAAGCACAAGCTGGAATCAAGGTTGCCAGGAGAAATATCAATAACCCCAGGTACACAGATGACACCACCCTTATGGCAGAAAGCGAAGAGGAACTAAAGAACCTCTTGTTGAAAGTGAAAGAGGAGACTGAAAAACTTGGCTTAAAACTCAGCATTCAGAAAACTAAGATCATGGCATCCAGTCCCATCACTTCATGGCAAATAGATGGGGAAACAATGAAAACAGTGAAAGACCTTGTTTTGGGGGGCTCCAAAATCATTGCAGATGGTGACTGTAGCCATGAAATTAAAAGACATTTGCTGCTTGGAAGAAAAGCTATGACCAACCTAGGCAGCATATTAAAAAAGCAGAGACATTACTTTGCCAACAAAGGTCCATCTAGTCAAAGCTGTGGTTTTTCCAGTACTCATGTATGGGTGTGAGAGTTGGACTATAAAGAAAGCTGAGTGCCAAAGAATTGATGCTTTTGAGCTATGGTGTTGGAGAAGACTCTTTGAGAGTCCCTCGGATTGCAAGGTGATCAAACCAGTCATCCTAAAGGAAATCATATTTGGTCCTCAATATTCATTGTAAGGACTGATGCTGAAACTGAAACTCGAATACTTTGGCCACCTGATGTGAAGAACTCATTGGAAAAGACCCTGATGCTGGAAAAGATTGAAGGCAGGAGGAGAAGGGGATGGACAGAGAATGAGATGGTTGGGTGGCATCACCAACTCAGTCGACATGAGTTTGAGCAAGCTCTGAGAGTTGGTGACGGACAGGGAAGCCTGGGGTGCTGCAGTCCATGGGATTGCAAATAGTCAGACACGGCTGAGCAACTGAACTGAACTGAGTGGCTAAACTGGCACTTCTATGTTGATTCTTCTCAATTGTATAATAATGTAACTAAGAAGTCTTCTCCTTTAAAAATTTTTTATCCACTGAATATGAGCTTCATGAAACCAGGGCCTGGATCTTTCTGGTCAGCTACTTTATTTCCAGGTTCAAATATGATGCTGTTGCAGGAAGGGGGACCCCTTCCATGCCCTGAGAGTGGGCTCTTGTCTAACACTCGGAAATGAATTGTCTGAGGAGACGCACGTGCTGACAGAGCAAGAGACTTTATTGGGAAGGAGCCTCTGGGTGGAGAGCAGGAGGGTAAGGGAACCCAGGAGGACTACTCTGCCGTGTGGCTTGAAGTCTCAGGTTTTATGGTGATGGGATTAGTTTCTGGGTTTTTTTTGGCCAGTTATTCTGACTCAGGATCCTTCTGGTGGTGTGTGCATTGCTTAGCCAAGATGGATGCCAGCAAAGAGGATTCTGGGAGGCTGGTAGGACACATAGCATGTTTTTCTGACCTTTCCTGAATTCTTCCGGTTGGTGGTGACTTGTTAGTTCCATGTTCCTTATCAGGACCTCCTGTCATAAAGTAACTCACACAGATGGTTACTATGGTGGTTGGCCAAGGTGGGCGGTTTCAGTCAGAGTTTTTTCTAACAGTTCTGGTACATTTAGTATATGTTTGTTGAATGAATGAACTTTAAATCTGGTTTTCATGGTGCTTTTTATAGGACATCTTTGACTGGATGTCTTTATACCAATACATAATATTTAGTATGCCCCCAAACCAAACTCTGTTTTCCCACAATAAACCTACTCCCTCTCTTTTCACTTTGCTTTTCAGTACCATCCACACCATTGTTAAAGTTAAAAATTTAGGTTGTTTTTTTTTAGATTTCTCCCACTTTCTTTTTTTGTTTGTTTTTTTTAGGACAGCTAATCAGTTGCCAAACCTTGCTGATTCTTTTTTAAAAAACAGCTTTATCAAAACCAAATACTAGGTAAGAAACCTGTAGGGGAAGTGAGAAAACATGTGCGACATAATTGGAGGCGAGACGTCAATGCCTGCGTCTTTTGTTACATGATTTTGGCCTTGAAAACATAAATGTAGTATGTAATTTAAAAATTAAAAGAAAAAAAATCCGTAAAATAAAAAACTTCAGGTGAAAAAAAAATAAAAGCAGCTTTATCAAGGTATGACTTATTTTTATGTCATAAAATACACCTGTTTTAAGGGTACATTTCAGTAAATTATAGTGTATTTATAGAATTATACAGCCATCACTACATTCTAATTATAAAATTAGTTTATAAAATCTAATTATAAAAAGAGTTTCAACATCTTGAAAAGAAAAAAACCTACCCATTTATAGTCACTCCGCATTCCCACTCCTACCCCCTTCCTATGCAACCATTAATCTACTTTTTGTCTCTGTATTTGCCTGTTTTTGTTGTTGTTTTTAAAGTATTTCATGTAAATGGAATAAAACAATATATTTTTTTCTGTCTGGCTTTTTTCACTCAGCATATTGTTTTTTGAGATTCATTTTTTGAACTTCATGTTGTAGTTTGTATCAGTACTTTATTTTTTATTGCCGGGTAGCATTTCATGGTATGGATATGTGAGGTGTTTCTAACACAGTCACCAGCTGATTGGTATTTGGGATGTTTCTAGTTTTGGGCTGTTGTGAGTAATTCTGCTGCGAACACCTATGTGTGGGTCTTTGTGTAGACATATATTTTCATTTCTCTTAGATACCTAAGAGTAGAATTGCTGGGTCGTATGGGAAATCTGTGTTTAACTTTTTAAAGAAAGAACCAAACTGATTTCCAAGGTGGCTGTTCCATTTGATATTCTCACCAGCTGTGTACACAGGTTCCAGTTTTTCTGTAGTCTTGCTGATACTTGATATTGTCTTTTTGATTATAGTGGAGGGTGAAAAATGATATTTCATTTGGTTTTTATTTGTATCAATATTTGACATGTCTTGTATTTGATATGTGTTTGATATGACTAATGATGTTGAACATCTTTTTGTGTGCTTATTCGCCATTTATATATCTTCCTTTGCCCATCTTAGAGTTGAGTTATCTTTTTGAGTTATAAGTATTCTGTATATTCTAGATGCAAGTAAAAGTCTCTTACCAGATATGATTTGCAAATATTTTCTCCCAATCTGTGGGTGGTTTTTTCACTTTTTTCTTTTCAAAAACTTGGGATGTAATTCGCATCTTTCACCTCTTCAGTGTATGCAATTCAGTGGTTTTTAATATATTTCCAGGGTTGTACAATCATTACCACTATGTAATTTCAGAATATTTTCTTCACCTCAGAAATAAACTTAATATCCATTAGCAGTCACTCCCCGTTTCTCACTCCATCTAGACCCTGGCAGCCACTTATCTTCATTTTATATCATGGATTTGCCTGCTCTGCCTTTTACTTTCTTGAATGCTGTCTTTTGATGCACAAAAGTTTTAAGAGTTTGATTAAGGTCAGTTTATCAGTTTTTTTCATCTTGTGCTTTTGGTGTCATACTTAAGCAATCCTCGCCAAACTTACGATCATAGGGATTTACTCATATATTTTCCTGTACAGTTTTTATAATTTAGTTCTTACATTTAGGTTTGTGGTCCATTTTGAGTTAATTTTTGTGTGTGGTGAGACAGAGATCCAGATTCATCTTTTTGCATACATATAGATATCCAATTCCGTAGGCATTACTTATTGAAAAGTATGTATTTTGGGATCTACAGTGTGTCATTTGCAGACAGCATTATGGTTAAAGTGTTAATTTTTTTTTCTTTCTTTTTTTAGCTTTTTATTTTATATTGGAGTATAGTCAATTACCAATGCTTTGTTAAAAGTCTTGATTTTTATCCGAATGAGTCTTTGCCTAAAATCGATTCTTCCTCAGAAGTCCTTGACTTTTCTCCTGTTTTCTTTTTATTTTCCCACTGCCTTTGTCCTTGTCTAGAATGTCAGAGGCCTTTCAGATGTTTTCTTACTTTCCTGGGGTATTCCCTTCCACCATTTTCACATCTCTTTTTATACTGATTGCTTCACTCAGTTAATCTGTTGGCCTGGCCTTGTGGACCTTTGAGTTTTTAAATCCTGGCATAAACTTGTCATGTTCTGATACCTATAACTCTTCTATGCATTATTTTATTCACTAAGTTTTTAATGTCTACTAAGTCACATACACTGTTTTAGGTACTAAAGAAAGAGTGTGTGTGCACACACGCTCAGTCGCTCATTCATGTCTGACTCTTGAGGCCCTGTGGACTGTAGCCTACCAAGCTCTTCTGACCATGGAATTTTCCAGGCAAGAATACTAGAGCAGGTTGCCATTTCCTACTCCAGGTGATCTTCCTGACCCAGGGATCAAACCTGCATCTCTTGCATCTCCTGTATTGACAGGTGGGTTCTTTACCACTAGTGCCACTTGAGTATATCTGTAAGCTTTTGATGATTAACTCACTCTTAAATTGTAGTAGCAAAAAACAACCAACGTTCATTTAGCTCTTGACTGTGTGGGTTGACAGTTGTACTGGGTTCAATGTGTAGTTCTTTCTGTCTTGGCTGGACTCAGTCATGCATTTGCCATTAGGTAGACAGCTTTGCCTCTGGGGATTGGTTGACCTTCATCTAAGGCAGGTACCTGTTAGATATTTATGACCCCAATTTCTGTATAGACCCTCAGCTAAGAATGGTGTTTATAGTTTTGAACAGTTTTAAAATAAAAAAAGAAAAATATGTGGTGGAAATGGTATACTGTTCTCAAAGCCTAAAGTTTTTACTGTCTGTCCCTTTATAGAAAAAGTTTGTTGATCCCGGGTCTAAGATGATAGGTGTTGAGTGGGCTATGTGTCTTCATCATCAAATAGGCTAGCCTGGGCTTTTCACATGATAGAAGTAGGGTTCCCAAAGAGGGTCGAAGAATAAAAACTTTCAAGGCTTAAATTTGGAACTAGCATAATTCGCCTCTGCTGTATTCTGTTGGCAGAAGCAAGTCACAAAGCCATCTGAAATTCAACAGATGGAATAAAGACTCCATTTTTTATTGAGAGAAACGTAGACTCACATTTCAGAAGATGTAGATAAAAGGAGGAGACAAATTATGGCTGTTTTTGCTGTTTGCCACAAGGAGTGGACAAACAGACAAAAAGCTTCCTGCCATTGTGGAGTGTGCCTTTTGTCAATAGCAATAAACTCTCATGTTTTACCATACCCCCCAAAGATACCCCTTTATTCAGCCATACTGCCTTGGTTGTATGTCCCTGAATGCTAATTGATTTTTCCCTCCCTCTACTTTCAGCCATGCTTTTATAAATGTTATGAAATGAAAGAATAGTGTGACTTCCCTCAGTTGCTTAACTCCATTTCCCTTCACGCCCGCTCACCTCTTCAAGGTGTTTCCTATCATTGTGCTCTTTCTCTGTGTTCACTACCATACCGTGGTACAGCACTGCTTCCTGATAAATTGGATTAGTAATTTTGTAACTCCTTACTTAATAAGATTCTTGAGGAAATGATTGGTATCTTTGGTATTTTGTTGATATATTTCCATTCAACAAATGTTTATTGTATTTCTACTGTGTCGAGCACTGTGCTGAATGCTAGAAGCAAGCAGAATAGACTAAGAAAATTCTTGCGTTCATGTTGTATGTAGGTAGGGCTTCCCAGGTGGCTCAGTGGTAAAAGAATCTGCCTGCCAATGCAGGAGCAGCAGGAGACGAGGGTTAGATCCTTCAGGAAGATGCCCTCATGGAGGAAATGGCAGTTCACTCCAGTACTCTTGCCTGGAAAATCCCATGGACAGAGGAGCCTGGTGGGCTATAGTTCATAAGGTCTCAAGGAGTCAGACACATCAGAACACACACACACGGATAACACAGTACAGGTAGTATTTTTACTGCTTTTTAACAGGATTAGTGTATATATATATTTTTTTTAAAATTATGTCTCCAAACTATGTTTCATCCATAGATCTTCTCTTATGTATTTATTTATTCTTGTGAAATTTAACCTTTAAGGCATTTAGTATATACTTTTGATTTTTACAGTTGCATCTTTAGTTGTTATGCTATGTGTGTTTTGAAAACTAAGTGTGCTAAAGTCTTTATGTTGAAATTCAAATACTATTCTGATTAGTAGTTCACTTTCTTCTTGGTTATTCAGTTGTTTTTTTTTTCTTGATATTCAGTCTCCAGGGACAGTATGTCTTACACATTTTAGAATATAGGTTTGAGGTTCTAAATTATTTTTCCTTGAAGAAAATTAGATTTTAGAGTTTAGTGGCAAATACATAAGGGACATTTGTTCATGGTAATAGCCTCTTTGGTTTTCTGTTTCATTGAATTTTACCCAAGATAATTATTCTTGACTGACTTTTAAATGGCTAAATAAATTCTTGACCTTCAGTATCATAATTATAATAATAGCTTTTTTCCATTATGAATCACAATGGTACCCACTTTTTCTCTTCTCTCCCTATTTGACTCTTAAAAATATTAGTGTGTATATTTGGAAATGTCTCTATTTCACAGTAGCTAACCTATTAGAAACATTTTGAAAATATGCATACAATTTTATAAATTAATACCTCCAGAAATGAAATTAAGGCCAATTTAGAGAAGGGATTCATTACCTTAGAAGGATTAATAGTATAATTCATCTTAAGAGGTTATTGGATAGTCATTTATTCTTTCATTCTTGGTTCAGTCATTCATCCACCTTAAACATTTTTTGAGTGCTTACTATATATACATTTCACTGTGCAAGATGCAAAGATATAAAGAAGGATTAAACACAGATGATAATGTGGAGGAAGGTCTTTATATTTAAATCTAATATTTGGAATATTATAGGAGGCTAGAATATAAACATCTTGTTGAAAAGGGAAAGAAGAACTTCATGGAATTTTAGCCTATCGACTATCTTGTAAAATGTAGCAAAAGATATTCTGATAATTGGATTGAAAGCAAAAGACTATAGATCTTTTATAAACGAAGAATTTTTGGAAATGTTAATTTCATCTAGTTATTAGTCTAAATCTTATAGTTGTTGCAGTGAGTTTGTGTGGATTCAGCTAAATGTTTGCAAATGATTGTTGAAAATGTGCATATAAATATATCACCTTATGAAAACTGATGTTTTGAGCTTTCTGAGCTATTTGAAATGATGCATAATTGTTAGAATTATTATAGAGTAATATAAGTTGTTTTGATTGCATATTTAAAGAAGTTATAAATCATTTTCCTTTTATTAACCTCTGTAATCCCAGTGTGCTGTGTAAGGCAAATACTGTAAGTGAAATCACATTATTGCTTTCAGTATTATATTTTGTAAAACCTGTAGAAGGCCAAATCAAGATATGAAGACATTAGAGAGATAAAAGCAGATTTCTCTAAAGGTCATTTGGTTTATAAGGATGGGGAATAGGCTGCACAGCAGCACATACATTTACAAGCCTAAGTGATTTTTATTCTGTTTTTATTTACATATGACTAATAAATTAATCCGTGGTCTATGGATCAGCATGAAGATTTAAAATATTCAAAAATTGAAAGTGGGGTTATTTTGGAGGGTTAATTTTTTTCATTTAGTTAAAGTGGAAAGGATATTATCTAACCATTGATTTGGGTAATATTAATAGTTCACAGGGAATGTGAAATACTTTTTCCGCTTTGGTACTCCTTTAGTAAACAAATACCACTTTTTTGTGTGTTGCTTAAGATCTTTGGGAATGAAATGGTAGTTGTACCTGTTACATTAAAGCAAGGTCATTCTTAAAATTCTGGTATTTTGGAAAATTTTATTGAAAAGCTGTCTAAACAAAGTCATTTGAAGATTCGTTTCTATTTTTCATGATAAGAGTTTCTATACTCAAAAGTATTCCTTAGAAAAGGGGGAAAATAGTCACTTTACAGTGGAAAAACCTGGCAGATGCTACCTTAACCAAGTGATCAAGGCTAACATCACTGGTGACATCAGGTTAATATCTTCTACCCCTAACAGGATGTGATAGGAGGCCCTTTACCTCTTCAGGGTTCTTCCTAAAAACTCATTACCCCGCTCTAATCATGAGAAAAAGACCAGAAAAACCCTTCCTCTGGATGGTTTGTAGATTGGGGGACATTCTACGAAATACCTTATAAATATTCCTCAAAATCATCAAGGTCATGATAGACAAGGGAAAACAGAAACTATCACAGACTAAAGATTGCTAAGGAGACATGGTGACTGAGTCAAGGCAGTGTCCTGGAAGGGCTGGATCCTGGAACTAAAAACAGCTGGAATCCAAATAGAATCTAGAGCTTAGTTAATAATATACCAGTGTTGTTTTCTTAGTTTTAACAAAGCATCATGGTAATGTAAGATGCTAACATTAGGGGAAACGGGTATGGATATGTAGGAACTCTGTATTTTATAACTTGTCTATGAATTCTAAAATTATTTCAAAATAAAAATCTGTTACTAAAAAAAGTATTCCTTGGAAAGGCAATGATGATGTATTATCCTTTTTACTTTGACCAGATGAGTTAGATACTAGGTCTTATTTAATCTCTACTTCTGTATATCTGTCCACATATTCAGTTCAGTCTCTCAGTGAAGTGAAGTCACTCAGTTGTGTCCAACTCTTTGCGACCCCATGGACTGTAGCCCACCAGGCTCCTCCGCCCATGGGATTACCCCGGCAAGAATACTGGAGTGGTTTGCCATTTTCTTCTCCACGGGATCTTCCCGACCCAAGGATCGAACCCAGGTCTTCTGCACTGCAGGCAGACGCTTTAACCTCTGGGCCACCAGGGAAGCCAGTGTGCGACTGTATGAGACCCCATGGACTGCAGCACACCAGGCTTCCCTGTCCATCACCAGCTCCCAGAGCTTGCTCAAACTCGTGTCCATCAAGACAGTGATGCCCTCCAACCATCTTATCCTCTGTTGTCCCCTTCTCCTCCTGCCTTCAGTCTTTCCCAGCATCAGGGTCTTTTCTAATGAGTCAGTTCTTCACATCAGGTGGCCAAGTACTGGAGTTTCAACTTTAGCATCAGTCCTTCCAGTGAATATTCAGGACTGATTTCCTTTAGGATGACTGGTTGGATCTCCTTGCAGTCCAGGGGACTCTCAAGAGCCTTCTCCAACACCACAGTTCAAAAGCATCAATTCTTTGGTGCTTAGCTTTCTTTGTGGTCCAGCTCTCACATCCATACGTGACTTCTGGAAAAACCATAGCTTTGACTAGATGGACCTTTGTCAGCAAAGTAATGTCTCTGCTTTTTAATATGCTGTCTAGGTTGATCATAGCTTTTCTTCCAAGGAGCAAGCGTCTTTTAATTTCATGACTGCGGTCACCATCTGCAGTGATTTTGGAGTCCAAGAAAATAAAGTCTGTCACTGTTTGCATTGTTTCCCATCTATTTGCTATGAAACTACGGGCTGGGATGCCATGATCTATTCCCATATGTCTGTCCACATATTACACTGTGTATATAAAGCACATGTATGCCTGTCTGTCTGTATTATAATGTATATAAAAAGAAGTGCATAGGTACTTCTCCCCATAAGACATTCCAACTTTTATGAAGAGGTATATGCATCTATAGAGTTATTTGGACATGACATTAGTAGGATGTCAAGTAAGAACATCAGTATCGTACCAGTATTTGTAAGGTTGTCTTAAAATGAATTTGTTAGAAGTAACAATCTCAGAAATCTTATTTCTTTGATTTTCTTCCCCAGTCCCTTGCTTAGCCTAGTTTTTATGTAACTGTTGTTTTATGCTAATATTGTATAAATTTTAATATTTGTGTTTTAGTCTTTTCTTTTCTCCCTTCCCACTTCTGTTTGGAATTGAACTACTCCTTAACTATTAATATTTAATAAGAATAGTAAAGTTGTAATTAGAGCAAATGTGTAGTATCTTTTAAATTGATTATTACTTCCTTCATTCATAATTAATTGTGTATCTTGATTTTTCTAGATCCTTGCTTTCTTCTTTTCTGTCTCTTGCTGTCTTGTAATTAATTAGTGTTTCTCCCCTACCCAGTAACAGAAAGGAAATGAAGGTAAAACTTAAGGATTACTTGATGTTCATTCACTTATTTATTTAACTATGTTTGCCACTGGCAGGACTATTTCTCTACTGCCTTTGTCTGTGTTGAATAATACATTAAACTACATGTATTCAGTTACTCTTTCCCCAAAGATATAGAATTAATCATTTTTCTGCTTGTATTTAGAGCACTATCGTTTATAGTTTAGAAGCTCAGAGCCTTGTTTCCTTATATTTTCTAATTGTATACTACTATTTTTGTTTTTTTGAACAATTCTTCTCCAGTATCCAATATCCTCAACCCGTGTTGCAGTCATTGTTTTTTGTTTGTCCCTTCCTTAACTCTCTAGCCCCTTCTCTTGGCACTTCCTAATTATTGGCCCCAACTGTGCTGAATTATGTTCAGTTCCTGACATACAGCTTTTCTTTTCCACTCCCACTCCCCCGCCCCGTCCCTTTGCGTGTACTATTCCCTCTACTTGGAGTGGTTTCCTTCTGTTGCCCCCCGCCCCTTTCTTGTCACCTGGCAGTCTGCTTTCAGCATGTTCACAGATCATTTCCTGGAGTCAGTTCATGACGTTTCCTGCCGTCTGTGCTTCCGTAGCATCCTATGTAAGCCTCCAAGGTTACTGCACTCTATTGCTTGTCACATCTCTTGGCTATGAGCTCTATGAGAGCAGAGTCTCCTTCTTCTCTCTTTCTTTATGCTTTGCACAGAACTGAATGAATTCAGTTGCCACAGTGATTTCTGTAGAATTTTGTTAGTACTTCCATTTTATAGTTGAGAAAGCTTGAAGTCAGTTTGCCCAGTGATAACGGTTAATAAGTGGTGGAGCCAGGATTTGATCCAGGCCTGTTTGACTCCACAGTCTCTGGTTATTTCATTTTACCATGCTGCTTCCTCAACCATACAAATGTAATAATTGATGATGGGCAGTAGTACAACTGTAGTGTAAAAAAACATGGATTTGGACATAGGTAGATCTTGGTTTAAATTGTAGCTTGTCATTTAGCCAGCTGTTGGCAAATTTCATAATCTCTGTGAATCTGTTTTCCCTTTTGTAAAATTTGGTTAATAGTATTACCTGGAGGATTGCTGTGAGAATTAAATGAAATAACATATGAAGATGCTTTTGTGTAATGCTTAGCTTATGATCGACTTTATAGGCTATGATAGTTTTAGATAAGATATATAGCTATGAGCAAAAGGGAGATTTATTAGCAAAGGCTTAAACCAACAACAAAAAATTAAATGGCTTGACATAATGTACAGTCTGGAGGTAGTCTTCAGTGACTTAAATTTCCTGTCTTTCTCATAGTTGCAGGATGTCTGTGAAGTCTCAGCTATCATGTCAAAAGCTGGACAAAGTGAGAAGGCATGAACTCCAATAATAGCTTAGCTGCTCTCCTAATCATAGTGTTGCCATTATCCAAGTTCTAGGACAGACTGGGAAAGTCAAGAATGGGTAACTGTGCTTTGACCCGCAATCATTCTTGAACTAGGGGTGAGAATATTGTAAGTATCTTCCACAGTGGTTGTGCCTCTGCTGCTGCTGCTTCTGTGTGATGACATAGCCCTGAACACTGTCACAGGGTATGCTTATCACTTAAATAGCCTGGCGCACCTAACAGGTAATCATTGGGCTTTGTTGTAATACATGTCAAGTTAAAGGTAAGAGTAGTGGATTAGCTGTGTCCTTATTATCTTATTATTTAGGGGCTGATATTTTGCAAAACTAACTCTTTAGCCATTTTCTTATCTCATTTGTTTAAGAATGCTTGCAAAAAATTTTTACCACTCTGTCCACTTACCCTGCAGCCAGCATGTCAACCACCACCAGACAGACAACAGCAAAGCCTCATAACATCACTGGAGTCCCTCTGATAGTTTGATGGCTACTGCCTTTTTTTGAGAGAGACCCAGAGTTTTAGCTTCAGCTGCCCAAAGGTCATGGCATTCTTAAAGCCACTACTTATCCCGTGGTATCTCATGTTTGGGATTTCCCCTGCCACCCTCATCAGGTTCAGTGAGAACAGTGGGATCTCCTGTACTTCTGCCTCCTACCACCCAACTTCCTGTTGTTGGAATCTTTCACAGTTATAAGGCCTCCTTTCACCTGCTCTCTCTGTTGATTTTTGGCTGATTGGGAGAGAAAAGGAAAGCAGAACTGTGTAGCTCTTGCTACTTTGCCAGTGATTGGGAGGATATGTTACTCAAATGCTCATTTGGATTCTAGAATGAATTTTGCTGTAGAAATAGTGGTGTGAAGGATGTCAGGATTGTATTCTATTTATTGTAAGTTCTCTAGTTTAGTTACATTTTGGTTTCTGAGGAATGAGATCTCCCTGCCATTATCCATAATTCCAATAGGGAAATATTTTATGACTTCCAGCCAGTTTAAAAACAAACATTTGGAACAGAATATGTATCGTGAGTTGAATGGCCTATGCTTGGGTTTACTGTCTTGGTAGCATGCAGAACTAACACTCATCCCAAGTGAAAAAGCAGGAGGAGAAGCTAAGGGAAATAGGTAATTCATATGCTGGTTAATTGTTCCTTCTATAATAAAAAGTAAAGTATATAGAAAATCTGAATCTTTGTTGCAGAAGGCAGTATGTTCTTTCCTGTGGGTACGTCTTACATTTTTTTCATTTTAATATTTATATTTTGAAGCTTCATTTATTTTTCCATTAAGTCTTCACTCAGACAGCTTAGTGATATGTATATAAAGAATAATATCTGATTGTTGCGTGACTCCTACTGAGTTTCATTCTTAGGCTCAACTGTGTTGTTTTACTAATTGATGTTAATGCCAGATTTTCTGGAACTTAGATTCACTGTACAATTTTCAGTTATTCAGAAGCTACTGATAATTTAGTACAATGGTAAACATAATGATGATTATCAAATCCCAAACATTGAGAGGCATACATGTTTTACCGTAACAGCTTTTAGAAAAGGTTTTGAAGTAGATGAAGCAAAGCAGAAGATATGTTGAGAAGCAGATGTTGTATGACTAAAGTACCCAGCTGTATGCTAACAAAATGAATCTCATGCCGATTAGTTAACAATTCTTTGGCAGTCAGAGACATATGTAAAGCGGTAAACACAGCGTGGGGAAAATACAAAAAATTAAAAACATTTTCTAAGCTTAAAACATTGGCAGTGTCTAGTCTACCATCTGTATTGCTGAGAAGTTGGTTTTGTTATGGGTAAGTCATACCAAGGTCACTTACAAAAAAAAAAAGATTAACCCATTACTGTCTTCATTCTCAGCTATTAACATTACATATCTTAGCACTTGAATTACTGAAAAAATCTTATTTCAGTAAAATAAATTCCATTTGGTGTATATAAATCTGAACACTTAGTGTTTTTGTCTGTTATGAAACAGATTTTTTTCAGTTCTTATTTGAATTCTTTCCTGTCTAAGCTATTAATTAAAATTTTTCTGTTGAAATGCTTCTTTGCCCAGTTAGGTATATGACCATTTAACTACAGAGTAGAGTATTATTGACCTTTACCCTCATGATTTTCTTTAAGAAGAGGTAGAGCTTTCGCATCCTACAGACCTTTCCTATTTGATTGAGCAGGTGGTAAACGCTTTATAGAGTGGCCTATTTAGGCTAAAAGTACACTCTTCGGTACTTAAAATAATATTCCATTCCATTTTCCCTTATAGGACCCCAAATTTAGAATTCATATTATTAATTTCAATAAATTGAAAACACTTCTACTTTGATTTTAAAACTTAAGTGAAGATAGAAGTTCTTATAATACTATGGATCAGAAAAGAGATTCTTTAATTAGAGTGGTCAAGTTTCTTTATATGTAACTTATTTTTAAGCTGAGGATCTGTGGGTCTTGGCATCCCACATAATTTATAACATTGTTCTGGTTATGGTGTCTTCATTCTTTGGCTGGTCTTGCTTTTGCCTATATAGCTCTGCTTTTGATTAGACTTAAAAATATTTTATGCATGTAATGTAACTTCTGCCTCATTTAGTGCTGAAAATCTTTTGGTTAAGCACCAATCTGGCAGTACCATATGAAACGTAGGGAATGGACAGAGAGGGAGAGCCACATGCAGTGAAAAGAGTGAATGATAAAAAGGAAAAGGAAAGAGTTTGAGGGAAAAATAATAGTCATTATTGGCATTTAGAGACTTACTGCACAGCCCTCTAGATACTCCATTAATTCATGCAGTGTCTTTGTGATCTGGGGTCTTACTGAGGACTCTAGAAAGGAAGCTTCTTGTAATAGTTATTGTCTCTGTAGTTATGTTTCCCAAAATAAAGGAATCAGATGTTAATTGATTTCTGTAACAAATTTTAGGAATTATATTTACTTGATTAAAAACATTTTAAAAATTATTAAAGATTAATTTACATACTTTAAATCTATCATGTCATCAGTAAAAGAGGCAGCCCTCACACATGGAAGGCATTTGAGTTTTCATAAAATTCTGTAGTTATTTTTTTTTAAGCAAGAGGTTTAATAATATTTGTTGAAAACCTTCATTATAACCATCACTACTAGATTACATTAAATCTTTTCAGTTCTTATCTCGGTCATTTCAAATTTTCCACTGTCTTAAGGATGGAGGTTTTGTGTAAGCACTCAGAGTTTTGTTAAGAAATTGAAGACTATGCATAGCACTTAACGTATTAGTGAGCTCATACTGTGTATGTCAGTGGTTGGTGTGAGATTTGGGATGTTCCTTCATCCTGTGGGTCTTAGTTTCCTCATCTAGAAAGTAAAAGGCATGGTATAATAGATGAGCTCTGCTGCTGCTAAGTTGCTTCAGTCATGTCTGACTCTGTGCGACCCCATAGATGGCAGCCCACCAGGCTCCCCCATCCCTGGGATTCTCCAGGCAAGAACACTGGAGTGGGTTGCCATTTCCTTCTCCAATGCATGAAAGTGAAAGGTGAAAGTGAAGTCGCTCAGTCGTGTCCGACTCTTAGCGACCCCATGGACTGCAGCCTACCAGGCTCCTCTGCCCATGAGATTTTCCAGGCAAGAGTGCTAGAGTGGGTTGCCATTGCCTTCTCCAGATGAGCTCTAAACTCTGTATTTAAGAGACAGTAAATTCATTTAATTCAAATCCTATAGTATGGTATTCAAGGCTTTCATAGATAGAAATGTTTAGTTTTATTTAATTTACTTTCACAAATCATTTCAGCATTCTCTAGGATTATAAATCCTATCTGTTGGCCCCTAGTTAATCTCTACCCTTCTCCCCATTTACAGTTCTTCCTGTAGTTTCCTTTTTAAAATTTTTATTTTATTTTATTTTAAAGGTGTTTTTATTTATTTTTGGCTGTGCTGGGTCTTTCTTGCTGCGTGGGCTTTTCTATAGTTGCAGTGAGCAGGGCTACCCTAGTGCAGTGCACAGGTTTCTCCTTGTAATGGCTTCTCTTGTTGCAGAGCATGAATGGGCTCTAGGGAGCATGGGCTTCGGTACTTGCGGCTCCCTGGCTCTAGAGCATGGGGTTAGTTGCTCCGTAGCATGTGAGATCTTCCCGGATCAGGGATTGAACCTGTGTCTCCTACATTGGCAGGTGGATTCTTTACCACTGAGCCACCAGCAAAGCCCTTTTCCTGTATTTTCTGTTGTGGTCAGTGTGATCAGAGTTTACCTTGTCCTATGTAATGGGCACTGTGCTAAGTGCTTTACATGCGTTCTTTTCTAATTTAGTCCTCATGATAGTAATATGATATGTAGGTACTCTTGCCATCTCCATTTTACAGAGGAGATGGAAACCTATGGTGATGAAGTCATTGTCTAACATACACAGTTTGGAAGAAGTCAGAGGCAAATCTCTAACCCAGGGTTTTTGAAGCCTATACAAGCCTTATCTTCTAGATAGTATTGCTTCCTGTATATGGAGTCACTCAAGTTCCGCTGATTTTTACCTCCTGAATATGACTTGAGACTCTTTATTCAGCTGTCCTTCTTCTGCCATTACTTTAATTTAGATTTTTCATCATCCTTATCTAGTGCTGACTAAAAAAGATGTACAATGTGAGAGCTGCAAATTCAGTTTTACCTGGGGCAAAATGAGGACTATAGCCTGAGAGCACCTCAGATACTTCTGAGAAACCACTCTAAAGAAGCAGAGGGGCGGGGGGTGCGGGTAGGTCATACCTATGTGATTTTGGTGAAGGGGGGAGTACATGCAATCAAGCAAATATTTCCTTTGCAGAAGGTTTCTACTAGTCATGAGGAGCAGGCATCACCATGAAGGATTTTAGTGCTTTTCTAGATAAGAGAACAGCTTGGTACTCTGTGATGACCTTGAGAGGTGAGGTGGGAGGGAAGCTTAACAGGGAGGGGGTGTATATATACTTATGGCTGATTCACATTGTCAAATGGCAGAAACCAACACAACATTGTAAGGCAATTATCCTCCAATTTAAAGAATATTGTAAACAAAATAACTGCTCAGCCAATAGTTGTTGACTTAATGAATGAAGTAGCCTCAGCAGGTTCTTGGTTTGGCAATTAAGTATACTTTTCTAGAATTAAAATGAATTAATCTGTGCAACAGGAATAATAAGATTATTTTAGTATATTAACAGTTCACACTTTTTTTTATTATAATAATAAGTCATACAGTCCTCCAGTAATATTAATTTGAATTAATATGATTTTAAGCTACTACATGCAGTTGTTCTGCATTCCTGTAGAATTGTCTTTTATTTTTTTTTTAGAGGGGAATTAGCAGAATTGAGACACAGCAAGAGAGAAATTCTAGGTTTGGGACATTAATTGTGGTACAAAATAAAAACAAACAGTCGTTGTCTCCTTGTTAGAAATTTGACTCCTCGTCAAAGATTTATAAATTTCACCTGGTGTAAATAAGTCTGTAATCATAATCATTTATGATGCTCAGAAGATACCAGTGATTCATATGAGCCACTCTGAGGGAATCATGTAACTGGTATAAATCCATACTTGACTTTGTTTTAATTTGCAACTTCTGTTTCTAAGTCTTTTTGATGGGCACACTGAAGCATGGTAAAAGGTTTTGACAGTGTGACATTATTTTTAACAAAAATGTTTACATTGTAAAAGCAAGTTTCTTAGAGTTATTAGATAGATTAGATTTCATAATAGATGAAATATTTAAAATATGCTTCATTTAATATCTAAGTAAGTTTCACTAAATACAGATTTTGTGTTCATTCTTTTTTAAAATTGAGGTATAGTTCACATACAATAAAATTTAAACTGTTTTGTAGTGTACAACTCAGTGGATTTTCATGTATTTACAAAGTTGCGCAACTATCACCAATCTATAATTACAGAACATTTTTATTGCCCCCAAAGAAATCTATGCTTGTTTGCAGTCACTTCCTTTTCCTCTCTGCCTAGCCCCTGGAAACCACTAATCTTCTTTCTGTCTCAATGGATTTGTCTATTCTAGAGATTTCATATATTTTTATACAACATGTGGCCTTTTGTGTCTGGGCTTCTTTCATTTAGTATGTTTTTAAAGATCATACCCGTTGTAGCACATATCATTTTCACTGCTTTTTATAAAGGAATAATATTTCATTGTATGAATATACCACATGGTATTCATTCATCAGTTGATAGACATTTGAGCTGTTTCCACTTTTTTACTGTTTTGAATAATGCTGTTATGAACATTTGTATACAGATTTTTATGTTGATATGTTTCCTGTCTCTTGGGTATATACTTAGGAGCAGAATTGTTTAAATAGTATGTAACTCCATGTTTAATCATTTGAGAAACTGCCAGACTGTTTTCCAACATGACATCATCTTACATACCCACCAGCAATATATGAGGAGTCAAATTTCCCCACATTTTCACCAACACTTGTTATTATTTGTCTTTTTGTGGGTGAGAAATGAGCTCTACAATAGTGAGTTTCCTTGTAACATAGTGTAAAGTAATATGAAGGTAATAATTATTTTCCAGTTTACTGAAAAAAAGTACTTACTCTTTCCTTCTATAGCTGTTATTAAATAATTGAAGTGAAAGAAAATGAAAGTCGCTCAGTCATGTCTGACTCTCTGCGACCCCATGGACTATACAGTCCATGGAATTCTTCAGGCCAGAATACTGGAGTGGGTAGCCTTTCACATCTCCAGAAGATCTTGCCAACCCAGAGATCGAGCCCAGGTCTCCCTCATTGCTGGTGGATTCTTTACCAGCTGAACCACAGGGGAAGGCCATTTCAGTTCAGTTCAGTTCAGTCGCTCAGTGGTGTTCGACTCTTTGCGACCCCATGAATTGCAGCACGCCAGGCCTCCCTGTCCATCACCAACTCCCGGAGTTCACCCAGACTCACGTCCATCGAGTC
>NW_011495072.1:7196415-7196893 GCF_000754665.1 Bison bison bison | reverse complement strand
CTGCCCCCAATCCCTCCCAGCATCAGAGTCTTTTCCAGTGAGTCATCTCTTCGCATGAGGTGGCCAAAGTACTGGAGTTTCAGCTTTAGCGTCATTCCTTCCAAAGAAATCCCAGGGCTGATCTCCTTCAGAATGGACTGGTTGGATCTCCTTGCAGTCCAAGGGATTCTCAAGAGTCTTCTCCAACACCACAGTTCAAAAGCATCAATTCTTCAGTGCTCAGCTTTCTTCACAGTCCAACTCTCACATCCGTATATGACCACTGGAAAAACCTTAGCCTTAAATAGACAGACCTTTGTTGGCAAAGTAATGTCTCTGCTTTTGAATATGCTGTCTAGGTTGGTCATAACTTTTCTTCCAAGGAGTAAGCGTCTTTTAATTTCATGGCTGCAATCACCATCTGCAGTGATTTTGGAGCCCCCCAAAATAAAGTCTGACACTGTTTCCACTGTTTCCCCATCTATTTGCCATGAAGTGA